>NC_041338.1:19223328-19555516 GCF_004354835.1 Perca flavescens
TGTGGATAATTGTCTTAGTTGAAGAGTTAACTGTTTAGTTTGAGCCTTGCTTTTTACCTGTGTAGAGTTTTCTGATTTTTCCCATAGCGGGGTGTGTAGCCGAAAGACTGTGTTCTTTTTTGGTCAATGTTTGTTCATGTGTGGTGTGTTTCTTTGCCTCTGTCTCCAAATTAAACCATTTCCCCTAATATGGACTGTGTGTCTTTGTGTGTTGTGCTTGTCCAGTGTTGTAAAGGCATTTTACAACCCCCCCCCCCTCCCCCCCCCTCCTCCTCCTCCCTCCCCCAGTGTGTCATGTCTCGCTAACTTGTTTCTCTTCGTTGTGCTTCTCTTTGCTTATTTTTACGCAGTAACCGATTAAGGAAAGCAGGTTTATCTAAAGATTAATGTGAACCTCCAGGTATCTGATGGGTGTGGGGGTGGTGTCATAGGTAATTACTTTGGGTTTCATTTATAAAATGCCATTCTACAGCTAGTTTGGGTTTCTTATACATCTGTGAAGCTGCACCCTGTGTTTACACAAATAAATGAACGTTTCCTGTCAAAAAAAGTTTGATTAGCAGTTAACACCTTGAGTTTAGACTGATGAGTTGATCAACAGAACATTAATGCTTTTATACCTGAAAATGATAGTCATCGGAAATTAATTGGCCATCATTTTGATAAAAGATCAATGATCATTACACTAGTTTCAGCTTCTCAAATGTAAGGATTTGAAGATATTCTCTGTCTTCCATGACATGAAAGAAAATATCTTTTGGTCTTGGATGTTTTTTAGGGGAGAAAACGAGTCCTTTGAAGATGTTAACTTTGGCTCTGCAAAATTGTGAAGAGAATTTTTTTGAACATTTTCTGAAATTTTTATAGACCAAATGATTAATCAATAATGGAAATGATCATTCGGTGCAACCCTGAAAGCAAATGTTTCTAACATTTGTTGGTTCCAGCTTCTCAAATGTGAGGATTTTCTTCTTATGTGTTATTACAATTTTACATTGGATATATTAGGGCTTTAAACCGTTAGTTGGGAAAAAAATCAATTAGAAAACGTCACCTAGAGTTCTGTAAATTATAATGGGTGTTTTCTCCATTTTCTGGCATTTTATAGACAAAATAACAAAAATAATTAGATTGATAAGGTAAATAATTATAAGTTGCAGCCCTATTCCATAGAAAAGCTCCAAAAACCAGGTGAGGGGTGTAAGGGGGATGGTCCAGAGGAATACCCCACTCTGAGAATTTTTGTGAAAGCCCAAATTTGGTGGCCTCTGGCACATTCTAATGCCACTATTCCATCATATACTACTCTTAATAATTGCATATTTTAATTTGCCTACCGGATTGTAAATGTGATGAATTATTGTAAACTAGAATGAGGCTTCTTGTGTGTTTTAGCTCACACAGTCTGTAAATAGCGATTTATATTTTAAGCCACCGATATTCCTGACTGATCAGAACTTTTGTATTTAAGGATAATTAGACCTTATTTATTGTGTTATTTATTGACTCTTTCATTGTAAGTTTTATCAAGACATGCCATAATGATGGTTAATGTAGGCCTATTGTTACAGAAACACACTCATATATCAGGCTACTGCAGGGAGTTCTATGACATGTTTTATTTTAAAAACATGATTGTGGGCATCTGACAGTTTGCATAATTAGTCAATGGCAAAAAAACGTTCTAGGAGTTACAGTAAGGCTGCATTTTCCTCATATGAGATAGTTCTGTTACTTTGACAACATTCCCTGTGTTTGCAGTGCGTCTTAGAGATGGCTCTGCTGTAAAAAGATGCAAATAACAATGTAGCGCTTTCAGAGCAACTTGACGATTGCGTAGTATAGTAATATCAGTTTAAAATGGTATAATAAAGATATTTCTATTGGACAAAGGGAGCCTCACCTATATCAACATGTCCTGCTGCATTGCATCATGGTCTAATAAAAGTGGTGTGGGTAGAGAAACATCAGGAGGCATCTCTGCTTGTTTTATTATACAGTTTCCTCTGTTGTTGAACTGTATGCTATTAGCCTAAGGAGAATTTGAGATAAATTAATAACTAGAAAAAGCAACATATAGAAAAATAGAAAATTGTCAATTTCTTACCAAAACCACATAAAATCCAAATCACGCTTGCCAATGTTGAAATGTGGAGTCTGGAATTTACAATCAACACCTGAACGCAGCACTGATCTTGTTCCTTGACACTTGCGCTACGTCACGGGGCTACTTGAGTTACTTCGGAGTTTTAACTTAAACACGAGGAAATGTATTATCGTGTATTACAAATACAAAAGTAGTGTTTTTTAATAAACCTGAGACAAAAGTAATGAAAACTTAAAAGTGAAAGGTTTACTTATGAAACGTGTAATGTTACATGAACCTCAGCCAATAGGCTTCCGTTGCGTCGTCTCCTCCCATAACGCCTCTCTCTCGGCAGTATGGCCGCCGACCTGTAGCCGTTGGTGTGTGTGGATATAAAGATTATAGTTTTACACTTTCAAACAATGTCGGCCGTACTTTTCCTTAAAAAGTCGTTGAGCCAACTGCCACCGAGTGTCGCTCGGCAGGTGGTCGGCTGTTGTTATCACACCGAGAAAGGTGTTTACGGATACCGACCCAAACTGACCGAGAGCCACCACAAGTTAAGCGACCGCATCGCAGCACTGAATCAAGGTCAGTATGGGATTCATTTGTTGTGTGCATAATTTAACATCACCCGATAAGAAGAGGAGGAGCTCAAGTAACGCTACTGACTAAGAGACGTGCATTGATTTTAGTTTATAATATAATTGTATTCCAGTATTCTTTGTGTAAAATATTTTTCCATTTAAATTGTCACTTGGCTCAGTGTTGATTCATAGAGGATGGTTGTTGCAGTTAACGTTAGCCGAAGTTGACATTACACCCAGTGGCTGACACTGAAGTGTGTTTCGGAACAGGATTAGCTAACCCTAACCCATGCTGACAGCGGCCTGTTGTCTTGCAGATCATGGTCTTGCCCGTCTGGTGGAGGCATACAGAGCACATGGACACAAAGCTGCTAAAATTAACCCCTTACTACCCCAACAGCCTGTTGCTCACAGCGTCCCGGAGATAAACCTGCTGACTGGCACCATCACAGGACCACTCAACACCTCAGGTAACTGTTACATGACAGCTGTGGATGGAGACCTACAGAAAGCATGCAGAAAGCATGCAGAAGTTGGGATAATGACAATCTCTCCTCCTTGTAACCTTGTTTTATTACTTGTATACATGCAACATTATGTCATTATTATATTTATTCACATTTTCTCATGCTTTGCAGGGTAAACGTCACTGATAGGTTTCATTGATTGTGGTAGAAGTTTAGATCCTTCAATCTAGTTATGGTAGTATTACAACATGTAAAAATATTCCCATACGTGGCCAGGTTGGTTCAGTGGTTCGAGCAGGCGCACATGTACCTGGAGGTACATGTGCGCAGTGGTTCGAGTCCGACCTGGGACGATTTCCTGCATGTCTTCCCCTTCTCTCTCCCCTTTCTCACCTAGCTGTCCTGTCAATATATATATATATATATACACGCACACACACACACACACACACACACACAAGTACAATGTATGTATTCAAAATCATACTGATGTTAGTAAAAGTATGTATCAGCAAATAAAGTTTCAAAAGCTGTGTGATTTATTACTTTTAACTTTTATAGAAAGTTTGTCAGTTATTACAATGTATCATATTTTATCATTTGTATGTAAAATAATTGTAAAATAATACACCTGTCCAATAAATGTAGAGGAGTAAAAAGATATACAATATTCCTTTAAGTGTAGTGGAGTAGAACTTTAAAGTAGCGTTATATTAAAGCATTCAAGTAATGTACAAGTATGTCAAAATTGTATTTAATTGCAGTACTTGAGTAAATGTATTTAGTTACATTCCACCACAGTTAATTGTAATGTAGGTCTGTTGCCAAGTGAAAATGTAACTCTGAAAGAACAAATTTACAAAAACCTGGTAAACGTTCTGAAACGGTGTATTCTTCTATCTTTTCTAATGTTAAATTATCAGAGTATTTGGCGAAGTGCTATACAAAGTACTGTGATTTTATTTAGTTGTACATTTTATTGTTTTATAAACCTAAGGATGGAAATTGTTGGAGGATGGTGTTACCTTTCCGCTGATGTTAAAATAAAAAAATTGAAAAGTCAGGTAGTTGATTTTATTCACCAGTTACACCATGTATAGAATAGTCCTTGATTAGATAAGATTAGACTAAAGACTTTGGTGCTCTCAGTCCTGAGGAGTAAAACATGAAAAACAGCGCTCCCCTCTGTTCACTTGTGGGTGTTATCACGGCTCATTCAATGTGCTTCTGTAGGTCTACGGCACATTGGCAAAGCGGAGGCTTCAGTGGAAGAGGTTCAGGCCTACCTGGAAGAAGCCTACTGTGGCCACCTGTCCGTGGAGACCAGCCAGCTGAGCAGCCTCGACGAGAGGGAGTGGTTTGCTGACCGCTTTGAGGAACTCAGGAAAAATAATTTCTCCACAGAGGAGAGGAGGCAGCTGGCCAAGATCATGCTGGAATCTCAGGTAGGTCCAAGAAGAAAGAGGAGGGCGCAAAAAATGTACTGTCTTAATTGACAGATCTTATCACGTTTTTTTTTGGTAATGTCGTGTATTTTTAATCCATCTGTTTCTTTACTTTTTCTTTCACGGCCTATAGGAATTTGACCACTTTTTGGCCACCAAGTTTGCTACTGTGAAGCGTTATGGAGGAGAAGGAGCAGAGAGCATGATGGCCTTCTTCTACGAGCTTTTCCACCAGTTGGCCCACAGCGGAGTCACTGACATTGTCATCGGCATGCCCCACAGAGGCCGACTTAACCTCCTGACAGGCCTGCTGAAGTTCCCACCAGAGGTTAATTAGCCTTAGACAGCCACATGTACTTTCAAATTATCTGTGACCTGACAAGATTAGATTGTTTATTTTGCATGACTGTAATCAGCAGCACAAGTAAACCGAAAGTCACAGCCAGCAGACAAATTAACAAGGGTAAGATAACATAAACCCACACTGTTCTTCCATCATTTTTCTCTCTAGCTCATGTTCCGTAAGATGCGAGGCCTCAGCGAGTTCCCCGACACCTCGCCTGCCATCGGTGACGTTCTCTCCCACCTCACCTCCTCGGTGGAGCTGGATTTTGGAGCTGGACACCCTCTTCATGTGACCATGCTGCCCAACCCATCTCATCTCGAGGCGATCAACCCCGTGGCTCTTGGCAAAACCAGAGCCAGGCAGCAGCTCAGGCAGGAAGGAGACTATTCACCTGAAGACAACGCCCAGCCGGGGGACCAAGTCGTCTGTCTGCAGGTACACAAAAACTAATACACACATGCAGTCAATAGGTTTAACTTTACAAGAAGAGGAAGAACAACATAATACCTTGCCTTTATTTAATAACCACAATCCAATGGGGGAGAATGTGGTTAAATTATACATTCCCCCATAATCTGAAATTAATTGATAAATCAAAACAAATTGTGATGAAATGTGGTGGACTATTGTATTCATTTTGGAGTTTCATAAAACATATATTTTTTGTTGTTGTGATTAAATCTTTATCACTCATTACTAGAGGGCAAAGCAAATGTATCCAGTTACACTATGTCAGTGATCAGCCCATGTTAAGGAAAAACTCGGGAGCTGCTTAACTTCTGGATACATGAAGGTTCAAGAGAATTAAGGTTTTACACATAAGCATTTATTGATGTTAATTGAGGAGAGATAAAGGTAGACAGTACAGTTTAACAGTCTCGTCCTCAACTCTGAGGTTCTGTGCCTTTTGGCTGATGCATATATCAAGTTTGTGTTATAACAAGAAATTGATGGCGCCAAAATAAAAGATGGTCACCTTTTTAGCCTAGTTCTGAGATGTATGCCAAACTGTGGCAGGCCCCTTTACCCTGTTAACACCGACCTCCAAAAGGAGACAGTCCTGGAACAAAACATTCCCTTATCATACAGCTGTCTAGATTTTGAGGCTGTAGAGACACAGAACATATTCATATATGAAGAGGTGTAGTTATTAAAGACTGGCCGAATGGCGTCGTCCCCTGACCTGTGACCTATGAATGACCTAATGTGTCTAAGCTTTGCCTTTGTCTCATCTTACCATAACATAGTGTTTCTGTAAATTCCACCACAGCCCATGCATGCATATATATGTCACTGCATATAAAGTATTCTTATTCTTCTTCTTTTAGTACCACTATCTGCAGTAATTAGCCGCCCAAAAGGAGCCATTATTTTTTTCTTTTGTTTCTCCAGTCTTTCAATCACCTCCCTTTTACTGTCCATCAAAACATTTGACTATTTTTAAAGCATTTTTTTCAATAACCAATATACTTACTGGAATACTAGAATAAATACAATTTCCACTGTTTCCTACAAAATGTGGATCTCCAATAATAGACCTCTAAATGTCTTCATTACTCTTCTATTCTGATCCGGGGTTCATACTTAGCAGGAGGTGATGACACTTAACCTCTCTGGGCCTTGTTAAAGAAGTCCTTATCCAATCGTCCTGCGGTTTTACTAAAAGCTCAAGACTCTGTTGTCTTCTCCACAGGTCCACGGTGATGGCGCTTTCCCTGGCCAAGGGATTGTTCCAGAAACATTGACCCTTTCAAACCTCCCTCACTACAGAGTCGGTGGGAGCATCCATCTCATTGTGAACAACCAAGTGGGTTACACCACTCCATCCGAGAGAGCGAGATCCTCTTTGTACTGTAGTGATGTTGGTCAGTGAAACACTACTTTCTTATCAAGCATAGACATCTCTGTTGAATTATATTTGCAAATGTGCCTTTGTGCAAATTTAAAGTATTTGAAAAGGTGAAACCTATTTGAATTGTCTAAGTGTGGTAAGAAATATGTTTTTTAAAATATTACTTGACACAGGTCATGTATCCTGTTTATAATTCGAAAGTTATGGTCAAATTTGTTACACAGGTAAGATGGTGAACTGTGCTGTGATCCACGTAAACGGCGATGATGCAGAGGAGGTGCTGCGGGCCACTCGGCTGGCTGTGGACTACCAGAGGCTTTTTAGGAAAGACGTCATTGTAGACCTGATCTGCTACCGTCAGTGGGGCCACAACGAGCTGGACGAGCCTTTCTTCACTAACCCAGCCATGTACAAGATCATCCGGTCAGTTATATTTACCTTGTTTACTTTGTATCACAACGTATTTTCACTTTAAAGGTTACCGTAGCATATACAGCATATTTCTCAGGGTTCTTTAGCAGGTGATAAAACTCTCTTGACCGCACACTCGCACACAACCTACGCCCTAAGTTATTCCTTAAAAGAGTTACTTGTGTAACACATTTTAGTTTAAAGAACATCTTAAAAATACATTTAAAAAACAAAAATCTCCCAATGCACAGCAGGAAGTCCACTTAGCGAGCCGTGGAAACCCTGCAAGCGGAGCCGATGGGAACGGTACCACTGGAAGTTGCATCTTGACTGACATAAGAAATTGTTTTGAGTGTCTTTAAATTCCATTTGGAGATTTCAAGATTTTCTTTTTGATTTTTTTTCCAACATAGAGTAAAACTAAGAAAGTTTGTTTGCCTGAAGCAATTGGGAATCATTTGTATAGCTTAAAAAAAAAAATAGTTTGTTCCCCCACAGACATATTGTGTAATATACTGGTGAATGACACAGACATTGTCATATTGTTGCATCCTCACAGATCCCGTAAGAGCGTCCCCGACTACTACTCCGACCAGCTCATCTCTGAGGGTCTGATGACCGATGTCGAGCGTGATGCAATCAAGTCCCAACACTACGGCATGCTCAACGACAAGCTGTCTAACATGACCCTGTACAGCCCTCCACCCACCAACCTGCAGGGCCGCTGGGGGGATCTGGTGGAACCCCAGGCCAGAGTCACCACCTGGGACACAGGCGTTCCCATTCCCCTGCTGCAGTTTGTAGGAGCAAAATCTGTGGACATCCCTGAGCAAATCCAGCTGCACAGCCACCTTGGAAAGACCCATGCACAGGTGGACCATCGTCTCTGTAATTTCTGTTGGATTGTCTGTTGTTGACACGGCAGCAGCTAGATGATGTTTTCCTCCTGTGTGAACTCAGGCTCGGTTAAACAAGTTAGAAGAAGGGACCAAACTGGACTGGTCCACAGCAGAGGCCTTGGCTTTCGGCTCTCTCCTCTCCCAAGGTCAGTGTTAAGCAGAAAATATAAGTTTCTTGGAATATTTATTTATGATTGCTTATTTATTATTGCTGTCAAGAAATGGATTTGTAGATTTAAAATGATTGTTGTTACAGGCTTTAATATTCGAATCAGCGGACAGGATGTTGGAAGAGGCACGTTCAGTCAGCGACACGCCATGGTGGTGTGTCAAGACACTAATGACATGTACATCCCTCTGAACCACATCAGCCCGCAGCAGACAGGCTTCCTGGAGGTAAAATCCATATAAAACAGATAAAACATCAGTGTGAACACAATCTGTTTAAAGCATGACATATTCATATCCTTAATTCTTAAATTAAAGCTGCAAGCAGCGTTGGACGGGCCCTCGCACCTTTGCGCACGTCAGGGTTACCGGCAGATGCCGCTCCTTTCTGCCCGCAAACCGTCACCACTGGAAAAAGGAACTCTCTGCTGAGTTTAGTGATACCTCACACAAGAGTCTACGAGAAATGGGTCTTTAGTTATGAAAGGGGCGTGGCTAAAGCATAGGAAAACAACCAATGAAAAAGGAACTCTGCTGAGTTCAGTGATACCTCACACAAGACTCTATATCAAACGGTTCATGAGTTATGAAAGGGGGCGTGGCCAACATGTGGTCAAAATGCAGGGGGGCAGCTCAGTATTACATCTAGACCACACATTGTAAATGGCATGTAAATCGGATAAGTTTTGTCATATAAGGCTAATTTCCTGTTGCCAGCAGGGGGGCTGCTATGACTCGAGTCAATATTGGCCTGTAGATGTCCTCAGGCCTGGACCCTTATCGATCACGAGAAATTTCAGGCAGATTGGACAATGTACACTGGAGTTACAACAACTTCATCGATAAATGCTCAAAATGGCCGCCACGCCCACACCGTTTGATAAAAAGTCTTGCTTTTAATAACTTCTCATCTTATGGTCTTAAGATGGCACGAACCTAATTTGAAGTCGATTGGATGAAATCTCTAGGAAAGAGTTCATTAAAATATGATGCGTGGAAATGGCCAAAAATGCACTAATAAGGCACAGTCAATTCAAAATGGCGGACTTCCTGTTGAGTTTAGGGCAGGGCTCCAAGAGGCTTTTTTGTACGTCTTGCCATGATAAATACAGTATGTGTGCCAATTTTCATTTTCATTAGTCTATCTGAAACGTACAGCAGGAGCTCAATTATTATTTTTTTCTGGTGAGTTTCTGAGCATGTTTTGGCCCTCAAAAAGACGATTCATTTGTTGGAATAATAATTTCTTCAGTTTTAATAGGGCATTTGCGTGTGTGTGTGTGTGTGTGTGTGTGTGTGTGTGTGTGTGTGTGTGTGTGTGTGTGTGTGTGTGTGTGTGTGTGTGTGTGTGTGTGTGTGTGTGTGTGTGTGTGTGTGTGTGTGTGTGTGTGTGTGTGTGTGTGTGTGTGTGTGTGTGTGTGTGTGTGTGTGTGTGTGTGTGTGTGTGTGTAGGTGTGTAACAGCCCACTGTCTGAGGAGGCGGTGCTTGGATTTGAATATGGTATGAGTATCGCACAGCCGAAGCTCCTTCCAATCTGGGAGGCTCAGTTTGGAGATTTCTTCAATGGAGCGCAGATCATCTTTGATACCTTCCTCACTGGAGGTACACTCTGACTACACTTGTTCTATCAACAGATTCACAATTACTCTTTTTTTTTTTATCATATATTTCTGGAAATTTCTTCACACATCAGATGTGAAACTGCTGTGTCCCCAGGTGAAGCCAAGTGGCTGTTACAGAGTGGGATGGTGATCCTGCTGCCTCACGGCTATGATGGAGCCGGACCCGAACACTCATCCTGCCGTATGGAGCGCTTCCTCCAGGTCTGTGGGACTGAAATATAAAGTCAGTCAAATGTCAGTTTTTTGAGCACTTTGTGATTTTGTGTTGATAGCCATGTCAACATCCCAGTTGTAATTAGAAATGGGAGACGAATATGTCAGACTTGGCACTTAAAGGGGCGCTATGCAGTTCAGAGATGGGGACTCGAGTCGCACTTAAGTCGCACAAACAGCTGACTTCAGACTTGACTTGGACTCGACCCAAAAGACTTGAGACTCGAGCTTTGAGACTCGTCAACAACATGTTTTCATGCAATTATTGCTTTTTAAATTTAAATTTATTCATGTGTTTCTATTTTCTTTTATTGGCGCATATACGTTGAGGAAACATGACGAGCTACATGTCCCCTGCCCTTTGCCATAATATGCAACGTAGTGCATGCGTTATGCCTTATGTGCGTGCACTCGCATATAAAAAAAAGTACATTGACGATGGCGACACAAAGTCCTCCCAGAGTTGTGCCTTTTGTCATTAGTTTTGCTTTCAATAACTTGGTAAACAGTGGCAGTAAGCCAATAGCTACATGCAAGGTGTGTGGCACCAAGATAAATGATGCCGGATCAACGCCGAACTTCATCAGGCATCTCAAAACGCACCTAAATAGGTCAGTCACTCACACGCTAATGTGAAAGAGACGTTACATTTAGCATATATCGTCACAGGTAACAAGCTAACCATCACAAAGTTTCAAGTTTATTTGTCACATGCATAGCCATACAATTATAACAAGCAGTGAAATGCATTCCTGACTCCACTCCAATGTCCTATCTCATAGCTAATGACATACTTAAATTTATAGAATGATATCAAGTTAAAACATAAGTTAATAATAAACTACAAATAAAAATATACCACCCATATACCCCTACTCATAACTACAATAAAACCTTATACTACTAAAGTACTCACTAAAGCAGATCAAGGGCTTAAAGTGCAAGGTGCATTGAGCAGTTTGTCATGTTTTGATTCAGGAGCCTAACGGCTTGTGGATAAAAACTCCTCCTGAGTCTTTCCATATTTGCAATGATGCTCCTGAATCCACAAGTGTTGTGCTAATGCTGGGAACAGGCACATTGTATCTTTATAGTTGTATCCATATGATGTGACAGACTTAGGTTAATATTTCACCAGGTCCGAGGGCTAGAGGGATGTGTTAAGTAGACCCCATAAAGTTATCCTACAACTGATTTTAATACTGTACTGTCTGGATGGTAGCTACAGGACATGCTTTGAATTCATAAGATTTAACAATACAGTGTTAGGCACAGATCAGATGGCCAGAGACTTGAGACTTGACTTGGACTTGTGGCAAAACACTTGAGACTCGACTTGGACGCTTTTTGTTCGCAGGTTTCTCTATCTACAGCTTCAGAATAGATATTTGGCAACACTGTCGTAAAAACTCGTTGGCGACTCCCATCTTCTCCCTCTGGTCATGTGCATTTGTTTTCAAAGAAGAAGGCAAACGCACTGAGCCATGTCCTCTGAGGTTTTCTCGAAATATTACCCTTCTCTCCCAGGTGCGTAACATTATTCTTTTTTCCTACATTGGCCTTAGAACGCTGTCGGAGCAGAAGCAACTGGCATTTGCCAACATCCAGCTGACAAGAAACTCTGTGGCAGATAAAGTTTCTGATCAAAGATACTTTCAAGTGCAACAGCAAAAACGCCAGGTCAGCATCGGATTTGCAGGCTTCCGTTTGTCTCAGTTCTCACCATTCAGAAAACGCAGGTCCGATGTTTACTCGTGTCTGACTCCTCGCTCTGTCAGTCTGCCGTTTCCTCTTTTCTCTTTTCCTCCGACAATGCTTTCCTAGCTTTCTGCTTCTTTTTTGCTGGCTCAGCCATGACAATAGTGTGAAAAACTCCATCACTACCTTGTTCTTATAGCTAGCCGGTTACTGGATGCGGGCGTGTAACGGCGTGTATGTGTGCAGTTCCGTGAAGCAATTCGTCACGAGACCTGATATCACGCAATACTCCATAATGCTGAGGCTGGCAGCTCGCCAGCCCAAAGTTGCAAGGGTGGTTTTTCCGCTCACAGGCGCTAGGGGGAAGCGAGATGACCACCTTTCAACCCGTAAAAAGTCATATAACCATTCCAATGACTCTGAAGCTGTTCAGTTAAGGTAAATTTAGCTGAAAAAACTGCATAGTTCCCCTTTAATATTACGTTGCTGCCTGAAAATCAAACATGGACGCCTCAGGTCAGCCAAAGTCGTTTAAGGTAGTAAAATCTAAATGTAATGGATATAGTGCTATGTTGTCAACAAACGGTATTTCTTATCCCTCACACAACTACTATGCCATAACCGGTGTAATCAATAACAAATCAACAGAGCTAATGTCTCTTAATTGTCCATTAGAAATCAGCAGACAAAACACATCAGATTGAGGCTGTGTCTGAAATCACTCTTTTCTCCCTCTGTAATAGGCACACTGTAGTTTATTAATTGAGACACTTAACCTATTAGCATTCTTAGCATCTCTTTTTTTTTTTTAAGGGACAGGGGATGTTCACAAAATGTTGACAAAAGGTTAACCGTATTTGCCACATAAAAGTGGTCTAGATCATCTGCATCTAAAGATTAATGTAAGATGGAGCGCAGCACTGTCAAGTCTGACTTTTTTTGTCATAAATTGTAATAAAAATGAATGAATTAAAATAAATTGTGGAAGTGTATAAGGGCTTAGAACATTATAATGGAACATGATAGTCATTCCCATGCTCACTTAGTCTCATAAGTTGTTGCAGCAACTTTTGGGTTGTTACCATTTGTTACACAGATCTGGTGCTATATTTAACAATTTTAACCAATTGAGAATTGATAAAAATGGTCACAAATTCCTCCAAAATACCACATTAAGACATCAAGACCTTGAGCAACACCATAGAAAATTCATGCTGTGATTTGGGATCCAAAACTTTTGATATTTGGAGATTTCTGCAAGAATTGCATTTTTTGGCAATTGGATGGCGAGCACTTCTCTTCTAGAAACGGCTCAAGTTTCAAAAAAATGTCTCACTACGATGAAATGGCTATTTTGGGGACATTATCACACCTGAATAAAATTGGACTCATAGAATCCACACGAGTCTCAGATTATAGAGACCCAATATAGGCAATTCTAAGACTGTTTAGGGACCCCAGTTTGCGGAAATATTAAAATACACCATTTCAGAATAGGTGAAAATAACATTTGTACTGTATGAGAAAAACTGCATGGGATTAGCATAAAGTGGGCATATCTTTAAAGTGGACACTCATGGGTAACCATAGAACCCATTATCATTGAGATTGTTTGGAAAATATGCCATATGCATTAACGTTGTTGAATATCTCAATAACGATATTACTTGCGATAAATAAACCGATGATACAGTGTACTCAGTTCTGCATTTCTGTTGCTTTCAGAATTCTGCTCAAATACAACCAAATGCTTGTTGAATTTAAAACAAATAAAAGGAAATAATTTTTAACATTCTTTTATTGAACAAATTTAAAATTGAATTGAACATAAAAGGCACCACTTAAAAAAGAATGACAGTTACATTTTAATTTGCAGTTTTCCACTATTTTCTTTCAACGCACACAAAAAATCTCGTAGTGCGATATGTTGCAGCCTTTTGTGATATGTATATTGCGCTAGTTGATATCGCGATGATGATTTAAAAAAAACAATATTGTGCAGCTCTAGTTTATTGTTTATTATGGATTCCCATTAGTCATCACCGTAGTGAAGATTATTCTGCCTGGGGTCCAACTCAAGACAAACATAAACAAATATTATAATATAAGATATCTTGAGGTCAGAGGTCAAGGAACCCCTGTAAAAATGGCCATGCCAGCTTTTTTTATCGCTAAAATTAAGCCACACTGGAGCATTATTTAGACCACTTCCCGACAAGCTAGCATGTCATGGTTGGTACCGATGGATTCATCTAGTTTCATATGATGTCAATATCTTCACTCTAGCTTTAAAATAGAGCCTGCTACAGCCTCTGAACGACGGTATATCAGCCGGGCCCGTTGGCGGGCTGTCGGATCATTAAGAGGTTAAGAATCATCGTTATTTTGCGTCGTCACTGACCACTTTAGTGTCACACGATCGTAATCTTTTGATTTTGATTAGTTTTTTAAAGCTCTGTTCTCTCTGCCGTTATTTGTTAACTGCTTTACAGATTTACGTTTGAATGTTTCTTACCTGGCTGTGTGTGTGTTCAACCAGCAGCTGTTTTTACCTGAATTGTAAATGATTGCTTACTTGTCCTGTTTTGTCTCTTAGATGTGTGACAGTAAAGAAGAGGGTGTGGACGGTGACAACGTGAACATGGCCGTGGTCAACCCAACCACTTCTGCTCAGTACTTCCACCTGCTGAGGAGACAGATGATCCGGAACTTCCGCAAACCTCTCATTGTGGTTGGACCCAAGACACTGCTCAGATTTTCTGTAAGCACTGTAGAAACATTTAACATTTCCAACTCCCTTTCACAGATATTTGGCTGAATAATGTGTGTTGTTTTCACAGGGGGCAGCGTCCAGTCTGACTGCAATGACACCAGGAACATCTTTCAGACCAGTGTTGGGTGATACTTCAGTCCCAGCAGAAAGGTAAGGAAGTCGCAACGTCTAATTATTAAAAATGTATTCTGTAGTGTGTCCTAAATGTGGTGAAATATATTTAAAGAAATAATTCAAATTGCAAGGCTTCAGATGTCAATGCAGCGTTCATAGACTACTTTTCTTAAGAGTTTTGTCATTGGTTGTTTTGAATAGTCCTTTTAGAAAAACTTGCTTAACGTGGAAGACGCTTAAAAAAGCATAACCCATACATTAAGCCCGACCATTTTTTATGCTACGCAGTGTCCAGAAGGTGGTGCTGTGCTCAGGGAAACATTACTATGCCCTGCTGAAACAGAGGGAGACATCAGCAGCCAACCAAAACACAGCACTCATCCGTGTGGAGGAGCTATGTCCGTTCCCACTGGACGCTCTGCAGCAGGAGCTCAAGAAATACCCCAACGCCAAAGGTACGTGTCGGACCTCCACCTACCATTAGTACGCATACTGACTTTATAAGTGCCATCACAACAACAGTTTGTTTTCAGTCCGGTCATTGACGAAAAGTTGATTTCTGAATGTTTTGTTTAGGTTGTTGTATGCACTGCTGTAGAAAAACAATTACAAAAGCATCTCCTTAAGTGAGTCATATAAGTTGAATGCCACTGAGCGGTGTGTGGCAACTTCAATGGTCTGACAGTTGCCACTATTATTACTGAGTTCTCAAGAAAACATTACACATCTCACAAAGAAACCAGTAATCTGTCAAACAAAAATCTAAAGTATGAAGCTTCGACAGACTGTTAGTTACTGCAGGGCTATTGTATCAAGTGTCTCTGTTATTTTGTCCACCCTCTGAAGCTCATTGAGTGTCCATCTAGACTTTGACTGGGATTTTTTCATTTTGTTAATTTTAAGACTTTCCAAGCCTGAGAAACTAAAGGCTATCAGTGTCAAAATCCTTGTCTTTACCCATCATTCTTTGAATTTGTGGGTTGTTAAGTGTGTTTACTGAAGAGGATTTTTGCTCTTCTAAAGAACTGCAACACAGTTACGGCACATCAGAAGAGGAGGATGCTGTTTCACATAGAGAGCTTCTCCCAATAAAGGAGCGTGTAGGATTTAGCTACTTTCCAAGTGTGTCTGAGAACCTACGGTAAAAGAAACGCAAAAGGCCCTCTCTAGAGCCTGTGTTCGGTTTGTCCGTTTTAGGCTACTGTAAAAAGATGGCGGTGGAATGTGACGTAACGTATTTAAGAAGGTGGAATCGGAGAATTTGTAACGGATTAATCGATTATCAAAATAGTTGGCGATTAATTTAATAGTTGCAGCTCTAGTTTAGATATGAGGGGCTTATTCTAAGATAATTAAACCATGAATATTATGAATATTTTCCATTTCTGCCAATATATCCCTCCTAATCCTACACACTGCTCTTTTAACTTTTACCAGCACAACAGTATATGTACTTGCATCACTGTAGGCGCCGATATACTTGCTTTTAACTATGCGCTTGCGTATGTAAGATGGCTGCCACGCGTATTCTGTGTTCCTTTTGAAGTGTAGTTTGTGCATGTCTTCAGAAATTAGTGCTAGTGGATATACGTTTAATCCTCAAAGTACAAGGCAAGTATGTGAACAATGCCGTTTGCGTCACAGCCACCACTTGTCTATGCGTACACATTGTTTAAAAGCAATCGGCTTTTGATTGTTTATCGGCGCCTTAAAGGTTCTCCCTTATCCGATTAGATATAATTTAATCGTTTTAAAAATCGTCAGTGCTGTTCAACCCTCCCCATTCAGTCAAATAGTTTGCCTCTCAAATTTGAGTCTGAATTTGTCTTCATCTAATTGGAAATGTTTGGCAACGGCAGCTAAAAACAAAAATAGAAGAGCTCCAACACAAATATTTACATTCTCAATGAATCTGCTGATTATGTTTAGGACCAATCAATCAATACTTTGGTTTCTGAAATGTTCAAACGACCATCACAATTTTCCAGCATCCAAGGTGACATATTATATTGTCGGACTAGCTGTCCAACAACCGAGGATATTCAAATTTACTATAAGAGACTCAGAAAACCAGCAATATTCATATGAGAAGCTGGAACAATTAATCTATTATCAAAATTGTTGCTGATTATTTTTCTGTAAAACAACATTCCAGCCTAAAACATTTTTAAAAGTATTCTGCTACATCCTTTATTATTATTATTATTATTATTATTATTATTATTATTATTTATAATCCCTGTCAAGACAAATGGCTGTGAACCGCTTGAAATACTGTTGAGTGAAGGTACTGTATGTTTCAAGACGGAAGTTTGTTATTTGCGTTATTACAAATGTCATTTGAAAAGTGACATTTAAAAAGTTCAGGTTTCACTTCGGCTCTCTATTTCATTGTTCTCACCTCCACAAACACACTGAAGCAAATCTAGTTTCAGGTGGATCTAGATCAAACCCTCTGTGGTCAAAAGGGCAAAAGAGAAAAACTCCCTAGACAAAAACTACACAGACAAAACACTGAGTGTCCTCTTTTACTTTCAATGTGATTTAATGTTTAAAAAAATTCCCTGACAGAGTTTATTTGGAGTCAGGAGGAGCCCCAGAACATGGGTCCCTGGTCTTTTGTAGCACCCAGGTTTGAGAAGCAGCTGGCCTGCAAGGTGAGTAGTCAAATCAAATAATATAATCTATAATATGAAGCCTAATGGTTCTGAAATGAATTGTTAATATTACACATACTAGAGCATCTCTTCTATCTTTCTCAGCTTCGATTAGTGAGCCGACCTGCTCTGCCCGCCCCTGCTGTCGGTATCGGGACTCTCCATCACCAGCAGCAGGAGGCCATCCTCACCGCTACCTTCTCCTAAGACTCAACAAGACTGGGAACTAAAATAACCAGTAAACTAGCACCACACTACATGCTGGTATTTGCTGTGGTCCTCCAAACCATTGTTGCTAAATGTGCTGCAAGGCAAATACACGGTACCTTTTAGACAATGTGGATGTTGCATTTAAAAAAAAAAAAAAAAACCCACCCACAAGCAGTGTGCAATACTGTACATGCAAGACCACACGTAATGCTTAATAATATAACAAACACAGGTTTTAATTATCATGTTTATGGTTTGAAAGAAATGCCTGAATTCATGTCTGCCTGTTTCTAAAGTTCCCCACTATGCCACTATTACTATGCCTGTATTTTATGTGTTCAGTGGCAAGGCACAATGGCAACTGTGAATCGAGGCCTTAGAGACCGTGTTTACAATGTGATGGAAGCCCTGTTAGCTGACCATCGTATTTGTAGCACTGGGGATTGCATCTTATCTGTGTCAAACCAGTTCGAGCTCCACGTTTTAGGAATCAAAACTGTCTGCACAAGTTTTCTATTTCTTTTGTCTTTTTTTTTTTTTTTTTTTTTTTTTTACTGTTCTGAACAGAAAATATCAGTATAGGTTGTTAGAAATATGTGTAAAATATTTCTGCAAGAACAGGGAGCACTTGAACTGGATTTCTGAAAAGACAAAAAAAGAGATGTCTAGATTTTGACTGTTGAATGCTTATCCAACTTTGAGTTATGTATTTGGACATTTCATGGTACAAATTTAAGCTAAGAAATACTTGATTATTATGTAATCATTGTTCAAACTAAGACTTCAATTCAAAAATAAAGGGCTAATGTAAATAAAGCAAATCAGATGGATTTTAAATGGAAGTATTTTCAAATAAATATATTTTCACGTCATGTTTCGTTTCTCCTAATCTTGTGCTTGTATAAATGCCTGTTAAGTTTGACTTAATGTAATATGAAAATAGGTTATTATTTATATATATATTTATATTGTGTTTTTATTCCACAAAGTCTTTATTGTCAAAACCTGGAACAATCATCAGGGAATTCTCCCGGTGCTCCCTGTAGCCAGTCCAGACTTGAGACCCAGTGGACATAAGTCTTAGACAGGTGTGAAAAAATGCTGTAAACTCAGAATGCTTTCAAAAATATAAAATTGTTTATTTTTCTCAATTTACAAAATGCAAAGTGAGCGAACAAAAGTGTATATTTTGAAAAAGCACAAAGAAACGGGCAACGTTGAGGATCGTAGACGTGGTGGTCAGCCAAGGAAACTTAGTGCAGCAGATGAAAAACACGTCAAGCTTATTTCATTTCCTTGCAAAACAAGGGGTGTTATGCATGGCGGAAAAAGAACACAGCATTCCAAGAAAAACACTTGCTACCTACAGTAAAATTTGGTGGCGGTTCCATCATGCTGTGGGGCTGTGTGGCCAGTGCAGGGACTGGGAATCTTGTTAAAGTTGAAGGTCGCATGGAATCCACTCAATATCAGCAGATTTTGGAGAACAATGTCCAGGAATCAGTGACAAAGTTGAAGTTGCGCCGGGGCTGGATCTTTCAACAAGACAACGACCCTAAACACTGCTCAAATTCTACTAAGGCATTCATGCAGAGGAACAAGTACAACGTTCTGGAATGGCCATCTCAGTCCCCAGACCTGAATATTATTGAAAATTTGTGGTGTGATTTAAAGCGGGCTGTCCATGCTCAGAAACCATCAAACCTGACTGAAATGGATATGTTTTGTAAAGAAGAATGGTCCAAAATACCTTCTGCCAGAATCCAGACTCTAATTGGAAGCTATAGAAAGCGTTTAGAGGCTGTTATTTATGCAAAAGGAGGATGCACAAAATATTGAGTTAATTATTCTTTTGTGGTGCCTAAATGTATGCACATGCCTAGTTTAGTTTAAATAATTCTTGCACACTTTCCATAAATCATATAAACTTTATTTCACTTCTCAAATATCACTGTGTTTGTCTCCTATATGATATATTTAACAGAAATTTATTATCAAGACAACCAATAATTTATAAAGGAAAATCATGAAAATGTACAGGGGTGCCCAAACTTTTGCATACCACTGTATACTGCATCAGCAAGGTCTCTCCCAGACAAATACTTCAAAGCAGACTGGTGTTTCAAGATGTGCTGTTCAAGCTCTTTTGAAAAAGCACAAAGAAACGGGCAACGTTGAGGATCGTAGACGGCGGTGGTCGGCCAAGGAAACTTAGTGCAGCAGATGAAAAACACATCAAGCTTATTTCCCTTCAAAACTGGAAGATGTCCAGCAGTGCCATCAGCTCAGAACTGGCAGAAACCAGTGGGACCCAGGTACACCCATCTACTGTCTGGAGAAGGCTGGCCAGAAGTGGTCTTCATGGAAGAGTCGCAGCCAAAAAGCCATACCTCCAACATTGAAACAAGGGCCAAGCAACTCAACTACGCACAAAAACATAGGAACTGGGGTGCAGAAAAATGGCAGCAGGTGCTCTGGACTGATGAGTCAAAATTTGAAATATTTGGCTGTAGCAGAAGGGCTGTAGAGCGGTACAATAATGAGTGTGAAGCATGGTGGAGGTTCCTTGCAAGTTTTGGGTTGCATTTCTGCAAATTGAGTTGGAGATTTGGTCAGGATTAATGTTGTCCTCAATGCTGAGAAATACAGGCAGATACTTATCCATCAGGCAATACCATCAGCGAGGCGTATGATTGGCCCCAAATTTATTCTGCAGCAGGACAACGACCCCAAACATACAGCCAAGGTCATTAAGAACTATCTTCAGCGTAAAGAAGAACAAGAAGTCCTGGAAGTGATGGCATGGCCCCCACAGAGTCCTGATCTCAGCATCATCGAGTCTGTCTGGGATAACATGAAGAGACAGAAGGATTTGAGGAAGCCTACATCCACAGAAGATCTGTGGTTAGTTCTCCAAGATGTTTGGAACAACCTACCTGCCGAGTTCCTTCAAAAACCTTATGCAAGTGTACCTAAAAGAATTGATGCTGTCTTGAAGGCAAAGGGTGGTCACACCGAATATTGATTTGATTTAGATTTCTCTTCTGTTCATTCACTGCATTTTGTTAATTGATGAAAATAAACTATTAACACTTCCATTTTTGAAAGCATTCTTAGTTTACAGCATTTTTTCATACCTGCCTAAAACTTTTGCACAGTACATGCACATTTCATACAGACAAAACATGTAGGAAAGTTTAAGGGGGCCAATAGGGTCACCTGCTGTGCATGGGCCCCTATTACACCTGGCTACGCCCCTGCCTTTAAATCCCAACTTGTGTTAAAATGAAAGCATCTATGTGTGCAACAACCAGACACAAACACGAGACTTGGTTTAAATGTGTTCTCGGTAGAAACACTGGCGCTGATCAGTCAAGCAGAGTTTCCACCGGGCCGTTGCCGTTGATTTGGTGCAATGCGAACACTTAAATCGTTCATTGTGCACGCTGTCAGATAGACAGGCAGGAGCAACAACCTCCCACTCCTCCTATTGATATAAGAACCACAGGGCGGTCGGTGGGACTCGTTGGCACACAGCAGCTCGGATGCGACTGCCGACTGTCCTCCTGCAAGTAGCCCGAGCTCAGCTCCCTGCATCGCCGCTTTGACACTGACTGGATCCCGCCCGGGGAGGAGGGGGAGAGCCTGCGTTACCCCTTCACAGTGATCTCAACAGCGGGGAAGCTCAGACTCGGAATCCGCTACGTCAAACAGATTAGTCAAATAACCTCTCGGGGTAGGACATACCTCCAATCTTTGGGGCTTGCCGTGCTGCATCCATGGGCTGAGGAGGCAACATATAGTGTGACAAATAGCCAGTAAACCTTTGGCGAAATACAGAAGTGCACTACTTTCTTTTTTTTTCTTCTTTTTTTTTTTTTGTGTGTGTCTGAGTGAGACGAGTGTGGTGATCCTCCAGCAGCGTCTCTTCTTCTCTCCCCACCCCTGGTGCGAAATGGCGAAAGAAAACGGCGAGTCCAGCGATGGATCTTGGAAAAAGCATGTCGATGATATCAAGAAGATATTTGACTTCAAGGAAGTCCTTGGGACGTGAGTAACAGGATAACGCAGCCTTACAGAAACTTTGTATCCAGTTGTGTAAATTAGCGCCAGACAACAATGACACATTGCACCGATTTAACGGAAATGAAAACCAGACTGACAGCTGTTGAATATCCGTAGAATTAACTGCTCGACACAGAGAAAAGGCCTTTTGAACTTACAGCCGTCAGAATGAGACATTTTTTCTTTTTAAATCAATTACTTTTTCAAGGAGTGGAAATAACAGTTCGTGAGACACAATAATAATGCGTGAAGTCAGACACGCGTGATGCCCCTCGTTATGTCACAGTTCATTTAAAAACTACTGCAGCTTGTTTTTATTCTTCCCCCAGGGCTGAAGCATGCACTGAAGCTACAGAACAGGCAGCCATTTATTTTGGGGTCGTTTTGTACAACATGATATATATACAACTATGACAAAGACAGCAGGGCCTATATACACAAGTGATAAAATCAGCTCCCAAATGAAGGGACCATCTGTGACGATTTAACGTTCTTGTGCTCAATCCCTTTCTTCTTAAAACAGAAGGGCATATTTTAGCCGATAAACATTATGTCTGGGATTAGAGACAGATACTAGTTTGTCCAGTAAACACTCTTATGAGAACGGCTCAGTTTCATCTGTTTATGGACCACTTTAGTTGAAGTTGCCCCCACAGAGCAGACAAATTCCTGAGTTTATTTTGGTCCTCTGTTAGTGCTGCTTGACTTCATGTCTTTTCTTCTTTTGAATAAGTTATGCTGCATAAAGAGAGCTAAGTGTTCCCCTGAATGGAAGACTCCAAACTGCTAAAGGTCTCTTGTGCTATCACACAGTATATTTCTCATTTTTCCTGCTGGTCTTTGTCCCCTAAAGACATGTCTGTCTTCTGACTGAGAGGAATTTAACGAGGTGATGTTTGTTGTTGGAAATTTGGGGAAGGGCCCTGTCCAGGAAGGGGTCTCCCTGGGGAAATATGTTTTTTTTTTTTATTTGGATTCAGAAACTAGTGTCAAATTTAGCGACAAAAAAATGGCTTCTATACTCTCTGTGTTTGTAGCTAAACTGTGAAGCTTTGTCACTTACATGATAAAACAGACACATTGTGGTTTGCTGTTGTAATATATGCAACCTCATCTTGTGTAAATGTAATAATCTGTGTTTTTTTTAATCATCTTTTCATTTTGTGCTGCTCGGCATGACCCCAGACCTGTTTTTCCTGAGGAGCAGCATCATAAAATTCTCATACAGATTGGTGATTCATAAAGCACACTTGACACTTCATCTGTTGTACTAAACAGTCAGATATTCCTACCTAGAGGCTGTTCTGATTTCCCCAAGGCCTTCGTGTGTGTGTGTGTGTGTGTGTGTGTGTGTGTGTGTGTGTGTGTGTGTGTGTGTGTGTGTGTGTGTGTGTGTGTGTGTGTGTGTGTGTGTGTGTGTGTGTGTGTGTGTGTGTGTGTGTGTGTGTGTGTGTGTGTGTGTGTGTGTGTGTGTGTGTGTGTGTGTGTGTGTGTGTGTGTGTGTGTGTGTGTGTGAAGCGCCTCTGAATAACACGAGTGAATCATTGTGATTTACTGTCCACACAACGGCCAGGTTGGAGGAACACACATCCCTCGCCCACTACTTGAGCACACATCTCCGGGGCCAGTTTGTCACTGTTTGGCCATTAGGATACATGTTGTACAGCGTCCTGATTGACTTTAGAAAGGCCCATTTACCAGTTCCTGTGTGTCTTAATCAGTGAGTGCTTTGTTACCGCACAGTAGGGTTCACAACAGGCCACCTGGGGCAGAGAAGCCCTGCAGCTTTCCTTGAGGATTAGAAATAGACAAGGAGTGTTGGCCAGAGGAAGACACATAGATTATCCTCCTCCTCCTCCTTTCAACTGTAGCTTCCTCATCAGGTCTCTCCATTGGCGTCCAAGAGGGATCATCCCTCTGCAGAGTCCTCATTCAATGCTCTTCACTCGCCAGCTGTGGAAGTACATTAACACAAGTATTAGTAAAAGTTTACTTGAGTATTTCCATTTCATATGACTTTATATTTTTACTACACTACATTTCAAAGAGGCAAATGTTGTACTTTACTTTACATTGTTTTTAGTTTTTAGTTTTTAGTACATTATGAAATATGATGCATTGTTATAGATTAAAAAAATACCCAACCGTTTAAAGTAGTTGAAATTAGCCTCACCCCCGCCAGCTACATCAATAAAATCAGTAATAATAGTCAAATATCAAACGATACAAAACTGACATGGGCCCTTCTACTGGATATCTAAGTACATTTTTATGTTTTTATTGACATGTACATTTCATTAATGCTGTGAGTACATTTTTCTGTTAATACTTAAATATTTTTTACTTATACTTTGAATGCTGGACTTTTATTTGTAATGGAGTATTTTTACATGATGCTATTGCTACTTTTATATACATGCATTCATACATTTTCCACCAATGCTGCACAGAGATATGATTTCAACAGCAGCTGGAGGCCGGACCATCTGTGTGTGAACGTTATGACTGATTAGATATTGATAGGAGTTTGGGGAGTAGGAAGCCTGCGGCGGTGTCAGTCGAGCTTTGGTCACACTTCATCCCAGAGTTTTCTTGCAGTAGCTGTCATGAGCTAATGAGATCTTTGCCACTGAAGCCGGTCCTCCCACCTCACTGCAACTTTGCCTTGTGGCTAATTTCAGAGCCTTAAGCTGCTGATACTCTGTGGAAACAAATTAAGTAGCCTGACTACAAGCACCTTTTAGAGATCCCAGTGGGCAAGTGATGTAAATGTGCAGCAGAAAGGGGGTTGCTGCTCACAGTCGGGATGTTGAGATACTTTTTACCATCATACTAGATCCGACTGATTTGAAGGATGCGCCAATTCTCTTTCTGATACTCCGAGTAGCTGCTGACACTGAGTACTGCTCCGATACCAGTTTTTCCCAATTTTAAAATCTGTGTACTTCACTGAACTCATTAGCATCATTTTTATGTCGGGTAAAATGATCATTGCTGTGGCTCTCAAATCTCAAATAACAAAAAATTGCAGAAATTGCAGCCAAAGATATGTTTGAGGTAATTTAGAAACTGTGTCTCATTTACTCATTCAGCAGTTACGAACAACATAGTCATTAATTCAGAGATTGGTTTCTGTCCACATGTTGAATGTAAATCAAACATTCACTCTCCTTTTTTAAGCTCTGTTTTTGGTCTCTACCAACTTCTGAGGGAATTGTCTGACTCTTTAGTTGGTAAATGCTCCACCGTGTTCACCAGCTAGTCGTTTACTTTGTCTGCTGTTTGGTGCTGTGCAGGTAGTGTACATCAGCGGAAGCAGCTGCCTGCTGTGGCTTAAAACTGCTGTGAGAGTGAACCAAAGCAGTAAAGATGCGGCCAGACAGCTAAACGATGGGCTGAAAGATGCTAAAATGCTCTGTAGAGCTGAGGGGGTTCTTCACTACGAGCGACCCCTATCACAATGTGATCAATTTTTAATAAAGAAATATTGCTATAGAAAAAAATATAATATTGTTATCAGCCTTTAAAATCCATTATGGTTTCATTTCTACATCATACTTAACTCAGGAAAATCACTTGAAGAATGCACATTTTATTTATTTAAATGTCATGCCTGAAAAGCAGTCCAAAAATGATGCTCTCCAGTTTCATCCTCTCTTTGTCATGTTTTTCCAGAATCCCACTTTCTGAGATTAAAGTGCCAAAGCTGTCCTCTCTTAGCTCCCACTGCAGACCACACAAAGTTTACCTACAGTACAGGCCAAAAGTTTGGACACACCTTCTCATTCAATGTGTTTCTTTATTTTCATGACTATTTACATTGTAGATTCTCACTGAAGGCATCAAAACTATGAATGAACACATATGGAATTATGTACTTAACAAAAAAGTGTGAAATAACTGAAAACATGTCTTATATTTTAGATTCCACCCTTTGCTTTTTTTGATAACTCTGCAAACCCTTGGTGTTCTCTCAATGAGCTTCATGAGGTAGTCCCCTGAAATGGTTTTCACTTCACAGGTGTGCTTTGTCAGGGTTAATTAGTGGAATTATTTCCCTTATTAATAAAAAAGCAAAGGGTGGCTACTTTGAGGAATCTAAAATATAAGACACGTTTTCATTTATTTCACACTTTTTTGTTAAGTACATAATTCCATATGTGTTCATTCATAGTTTTGATGCCTTCAGTGAGAATCTACAATGTAAATAGTCATGAAAATAAAAGGAAACACATTTGAATGAGAAGGTGTGTCCAAACTTTTGGTCTGTACTGTAATTCATGTCACTTGAAACTGCAAGTTTATGATTCTTTTTGCCATCAAAGAAGAAAATTACCCTTTTTTGTGTTTGATATTAATAAATAAACTGGCTCTACATTAGATATTAAACCAACCCTGGCTCTAACAAAGCCCTACTCTTTCTGAAACACAGCTCGCGTAGAGACTAGTTGGGTCCTTGATGCAGTGAAAATGGCAGCTAGGCAACTAGAATGATGGAAGTCCTTGGTTGCTCCCTCTGAAGAAGACACTGCCTACTTCCCACCACCACCACTGTCCTCCAGCTACATTCACTGTGGGTGGAGATAGTTTGTCATTGACCATAATGATGGAGAGTCAAAGATGAGTTTCCATTTGTATTCATGTCCATGTCACCACCAGTGAATACCTAAAAAGCTATAGTATACTATCCACTGCACTCAGGGAGTTAAAATGTACCAGACTGCCCTGAAAAGCACAAGAAGCAATAATCACCCTTATTAAAATAATTTGGCTTCTCTCCGATGGGCTGATATGTAGCTTTAGACAGATTTCTGCCGAACATTTCCCTTTAAGTGATAGATATTTATTTATATCACTCTATAAACTGACCATCTTTCTCTGTTTGGTCAACAGTCTGAAGTGCACATTCCTGGAAAGTAGTCCCAGGTCCAGTGTGTTGTTGGGAAATGGTTTCCAGCTTTGGTCGTTGGGACTGTGAGAGCTTCTGGATTTCATTCTAGTCGTATTATTGGAGTTGCTGTACCTCCGCAGCACCAGATCAATGCTGTTTACTACTTGGAAGGACTGAAAACCAGTGTTAAGGACCAGAGATGAGTATCTCAAGTACAATTTTGAGGTATTTGTACTTTACTTGAGTGGTACCATTTTACGCAACCATTTTATGAATCTGAAAAATTAGAAAATAGTGAAAAATGCCCATAAGAATTTCCTTAAAACGAAGGGTGACGTGTTTGAATTACTTGATTTGTCACATCAACACTTAAAAACCTAAGAATATCTAGTTTAATCTCAAATAGGACAAAGAAAAGTAACCTATTCTCACATTTGAGATGTTTGGGATTTTTTCTTGAAAAATAGTTTTAATTAATCAGTGAAATGGAGTATTGTTGTGTCACTACCTTTACTTATTTAAAGGATGTGGCCTTCTAAAGATTCTTTACAGCAAACATGGAAAACTGATCCTTGAAGAGAGAGGCCAGTATTCCAGATGGTGATGATGACAATAATAACGTGCATATTGCAGAAAGTAGTGCCTGTTAGTTAGAAACGGTGTCATTTTCACATAGTTTGTCCAGCTGACACTACAGTTTACAAAACTCTGAGTAGACCAAGTAGCGTATCACAGTCGATCAGATGGTGGTGTGAAGTCTGTTTTAAAAATAATTTTTTTGTGTAACTGTCTGCTGCCAGCACAACTTTTATTACCAAATTTGAGAGATCTTAGATAAATGTGTACAATTATGTTTTCTGTACAATGATTCTGACGACAGATTATTTTTCATACTCATGAATAGTAGAACTAGTGACGGTCCCAATCTGGTTGTATCTTTTTTCTGTTTGCTCTCCCCGTATTATAATTACTTTTAAAACTGTAATTTTTACCTGCAGTTTTTAAAAGCATAGATTATATCATCGATCATGTTTTTCATTTAAAGCTGTCATTGCACCGTTAACGGGGGACTTTGAACACATTAGGTCACAGCGGTGATCGCTCTACCTGGATTATTAAGTCTGGCTTTTCCATCCCATGTGTTGCGTAACGGGCCGCTGTAATGCATCTTACACAACATGATTCAGTGTGATTACTCAGCAACACCACGATACAGGGAATGTCAATAAGCCAGCCTCAGTTGCCGGGACCACCACCTCTTCCATCTAAAACACTTCTCCTCTCCTCTCTTGTCAACTGTGACCCCTCATTTACATAATCGCCAAAGGACAACCAGCTGAGGTCGCGGCCTGAAAAAGTTGTCAGGATGATGGTTTGATACACGGCTTCACTTTGCATCAGACGCAGGTTTCACACACAGCACATTTCACATTAGTCAGGTGTGGGTGTGGGTGTGGGTGTGTGTGTTCAGACATTGCAACGTTTGTTTCCTGTGAATTAGCAGTTGATAGCTTGAATGCTTGCAGCACAGTCGGTCATGCTTCATGCATTGACGGAGCAAGAGAAGTCACAGGATTCTGTCATTCACAGGAAGTGATGTTGTCAATGTGGGGAGCAGGGGGACAGAAATGGTGCTACACTCTCTAACCACTCTGTCAGTGAGTTCACAGGTTTCCTGTGGTTTTCATCATGATGTATTGTATCTCATGTTGCAGAAAGCGTGCTCTGAAAAACACGGAAGAAAAAAACCATGCTCAGCTCAGCGTGCTGGTGGGGGAATTTTGTACTTCTAATGTCCACACAGCAGGAGAATTTGGTCGCATGCGCTGAATAGAAATGATGCTCATTGTCCTCACGGCAACAGCTGCAGTGGGAAGATAGTGCTGTAACGGGCCTGCAAGTAGTCCACCAACTTCCTCACTTACACAAGCCCTTGAATTTACATATTGTCCCACATCATGTGTCGGAATGAGGTCAAAGTCAGAAGGGCGTACGCTTCAAGCCCTCTCAGTTCTGTTTGTTTGAGTGTGTTCCACCTCATCACACCTGGGGCTGGGCTCCGTGTCCAGGTAGTGTTTGTGCACAGTTGCTTATGTGTTGTGGCTCTGACTGACCCTCCCCCGCCCCCAGTATGATGGTGGATTGAGGGATTAGCATGGATTTGATGGCCTCGTGGGATTTAGTGCAGCTAGTGGCACGGAGTTTAGAGCCCGTTGGGAGGGATTGATTACACTTTGAGAACATAATGGCCCTTCTGATGTTGGCCATCTTGCTTTTTGTAAGGTGGTGGATCACTTAAGGTGTATTTCTTTAAGTCACTTTTGCATAACTGATGAGTATCCAACGAGACACTAATTTCTGCAATTAAACCTTTTGTCAGAAAAGGAGGAAACAAATGCAGCAGGCAGATCGCTGCCATTTTATTATTTTCTAGGCTTGTCCTTTTTTCATTTTGGCAAGAGATTACCGGTACTAAAGAGATAATGATGGGTTAGAAGTTGATTGCTCTTTTGTTACATTATACACGTGGCAACATCACAGATAAATGTTTTTTTCCGAGCTTCAGAAACAAAGGTAGCCAACTTGTAAGCATTAAAATTACAGACATGTTATTAAATATATTCTTAACTCATCATAATGACAATAGTAAAGAAAATGTGATTCATTCTCAACTTCTCCTAATTCGCATATCTCTCTCTCTCTCTCTCTCTCTCTCTCTCTCTCTCTCTCTCTCTCTCTCTCTCTCTCTCTCTCTCTCTATAATTCAGTTTCCTCAAAAACCGCACAAGGCTCTGTAGCTACCTATGGCGAGTTGTGTGATTTACTCCAAAGAAAAACTATCGTCTTATGATTTCACATTTTTACCTTATGGATTCAGGAATCCAACCCATATTACCCTGAAGAGCCAAAATAGGAGCAAATCTATGAACGCCCATAAAACAGTGTGCAGCTCTGATAAAAAGCCAAAGAGTTGATAAATAATTAATGAATTGGAGTAGAACATAAGCACTCCAAAAAACACTGAAAATCACGCTACCTGCTCAGCGAGATTTATTAAGGTGGACTGAATTCTGTATCATAGCAACAGATACAGATTGCTTAAGCAAATATTCCCTTAATTCTGTATTTGTTTTTAAAGGCTCTCATGTATGGAGACAGATGGTCTGAGGAAGACACGCTATGTGCCGTCCTAAATGGGTGTTTTTTAGAGGTTTTAAAAGTGTTTGCCGTGCTTTTGGCTGCACACGAGCACCAAGCGTAAGCTAACACAGATGGCTGTTGGCCATAGTCAGGGACTTTAGCCAGTTCTCAGTAAATATTCACAATATGCTGTTTGTGTACTCTGACCGGTCTGCCTCTGAGAGCCCTCTATCTACTTTCTGACGATTTTCTGTGTCAATATTGACTGAACGCATATAAAGCAGGACTAACATGTTTCTGTTTCTCTTTCTCTCTTGCAGGGGTGCGTTTTCTGAAGTGGTGATGGCTCGGGAGAAGGCCACCGGAAAGATGGTTGCAATCAAGTGCATCCCGAAAAAAGCGCTGAAGGGAAAGGAGACGAGCATCGAAAATGAAATTGCTGTGCTTAGGAAGTATGTACCGCATAACTGAGCTGCGGGGGAGTTTGCACAAGAAGAACACCAGGGTCACCACCTCGTGGCGTCCTCGGGGAAGCGCTAGTGTGTCTCTCCTCTCGGAGTAATGACTCAGAGTTAAGATGCTGGTGCCGCTCAGTTTATTTAACAGCCATTGTTAGGCTTAAGTGACTTCCTTGTCAAATCTCATCTATCCACCATTTTGGATCTTCACAGTGTACTCGCACACACTCGCACACATACACAGGGTATGACAGGATTACTCTGACACCAGGTGACACTCCATCCTCCCCCAGGGCCTGATGGGTAATTCCCCTGAGAAGCTCAGTTATCAGTCACTTTTGAAGTGAGCACGACAGTTGTTGTTGGGTGTAGTTGCCTGGTTACAGTTGCTATCCCTGACTTTCTCCCTTTTATTTTTTTTTCTTTTCTCGCTGTCTTGATTTCTCATCCCTTTTTCTCCCTTTCTTCATACTCTTACTCAGTCTAACAGCCCTCAAACTGCAACCTCATTTTGGTTCTGGAGTTCGTTCTGAAAGAAAGTTGTGAAGGTTGTTTAGTCCTTTGAGACTCTTCCCGCCTCCTCCTCTTCCACCCCCACCTTTTCCTTTTCAGCCACCTGCCCTTGTGAACACGTTCTGTCAGCTGCATATCTCCTGGCAGAGTTTTTTTTTTTTTTTTTTTTTTTTTTATTAAATTAAAACCTTGTGTGGTTGCTTGGACACAGGCTCCCAGCATCTTCTTTAGGTGCTCCTGCAGACGGGGGTTGCCGCTTCATGACTCGAATTGATTAGCATCCTCTAAGAATCACCCCTCCTCCCTCGCTCTCCAATCACACACAAAAGGTTTCTCCCTTGTGTGAAGGATACAAGCGTGAACATACACATGTGCACAAGCACACACAGACGAGGCAAAAAATGATAAAGCGAAAGAACTCTTCAGTTGGCAGGGCATCATTTAAAAAAAAAAAGAAAAGGCTAATTGCACCTCATTTGTGGCCTGTGCTGAAATGAACAGAGGCTGACAGCAAGCAAAGTGAATTTTCTGTCCTCCCTCTGCAGGATAAAGCATGAGAATATCGTGGCTCTGGAGGACATCTACGAGAGCTCAAACCACCTGTACCTCATAATGCAGCTGTAAGTACATCAACCCACCACGTTGTTTATTTAGGTCAGCTCTTTGTCTCTCATTCGGCCGGTCATTTTGATAATGTGTCTTTTTTTTGCTTGAATAAGCTTCTGTAATGTCCTTGAAGCATTTTTACCCTCCGATGAATGTCTGAGTGAATGCAGTGATTATTTTAAAGGTGAACGAGATATTACAAAATATGTTTTTCCGAGGGTTAGATAAGAAGATTGATGCCACTCTCATATCTGCCTGTGGCAGAGGTCATGTGGACGACTAGCCCCCGTTTGTTCCTTTCAGGTATTATTATTATGATTATTATTATTATTATTATTATTATATTCGAGTCACAGAGCTAAGCTCTGTTTTTCAAAACATAAATACCCGGTGATCTTTGAAAAACCCAGAAGGTCATTTAAAATCACATTACAGTTCTGAAGGTATTTCTGGGATCCTCACAGACTCTTCTACCCATCTGGATGCAAAAATACTCATCCGCTGCATGATACAAAAGATTTGTATGGTAGCCAGAAATTACACGTGCTAAGCTAACTTTCTCCTGGTCCAGCTTCATATTCATCTTACAGACATGAGCGAGGTTATTGAACTTCTCGTCAAATTCTTGGCAACAAGGGAATTAGGATATTTACTTTACGCTCTTAAAGCTTGAGCTTGCGTTGAGGTTGTTAGAGCTGTTGATTCTATTTAATGGTCATTTGAGGATGTGGTCCAAAGTGTTGTTTATGTTGCAATATCTTGTTAAATGTATTTCAGTCAGTGTATGTCTAAAAACCTCTTTGCTGTTTTCCTGTGTGGTATATGTCGTCATGATTTCAGAGACCTTTCCCCTCACCACATAATTTCAGTCTTTGTGACTAATGCACCAACAATTTAAGCAACGATTATCTGCCCTCGTTGTACCTCTGCCTTGAAGTCTCACTTCTAAAACGGTTATAGGCAGACAGTCAGCCTTGAAAGCAAGCACATTTTCAGAATTGATGCTCAACTTAATATGAGTCACTTACTTACTGTCATTGCACTTTAAAGTAGTTGAGAGGAATTGCTGGTTGCAATCAATCAGTTGCAAACACTTAAAAGTTAAATAATGTAACGAAGGGTCAAGTCTCAAAAGTCTTGATGACATAACACAACTGAATTTGTAAAAACAAAGTAGATTTAGATTTATTGTCCAAGAGGGATATTTGTTTTCATAGACAGCACACAGAAACATACATATGCAGTATACACACAGCAACATACAGATAGCAACATGTATATGTACACATGTTAACATACAGATACACAGTAGGCAGCACACAATCTTAATGTATACATTAATTCAATAAACCACAACCGTGTCAGCGAGGCAGATTGTTCAGGGTTGCCATTGCAGAAAGAACAAAACTCCAGCTAAAGCGAGCTCTTCTCCATTTCTTTTAATTTTTTTTATATTTTTGAACATACAAACACAATTGAACAAGATCAAAAAGCCTCTCCCACCCCCCCATCCTCTTCGGTCTCGAGGAAAACAAAAACAGAAATCCCACCTTGCCTGGTGCTCGCCCTCCTCTACTTCTTGTGATGTTGAGGTCATTAGGACTGATACTTGTGCTGCTACGTTTTTCCACAGGTCTATAGTCGATGATTTGGCTTTGTTAATCCTTGCTGTAGAGAGCTCAAGCATAACTATGTCAAGAAAATACGCCAACCATTGTTTTATACAAAACAAGTGGGTGGGTGGGTGGGTGGGGGGGAGCCAGCGTTGAGCTATCATTTTCTTGATTGCGGTTGTGCCGGCTAGCGCTCTTCTCCATTTTAAGTGTTCTGAATATCAGGCCAGTTAGGAGTAATGTGAAGTGTTGGTTTGGGGGGAGGGTGATCGTTGTCATTTGATATTGTGAGTGCTAGGTGTGTGCTGACTCAGTGGTTTATATCCAGTAGACTGAGTGTGGGAAGGCAGATGATTTAGGAGGCAGTGCGTCTAAGGCTGGTAAGAAATTGGAAATGGTTAACATGGTGAAGATGCACAGGGAACAGGACAGCAGGATGGGTTGAATTATATTTTGTAAAGCAACAACAGGAGGTGAGTAGCAACAGCACTGGGTAATTTAACAACACTGTAAACTACAGCTGCAAAATGACATAAGACATTTCTATTATTTTGTCCATCCCATGTACTGTTGTGTACCAGTGTCATTGTTGTGTCTCTAAACAATAAATAACTGGAATTATTTGGACAAGTGTTTTGATCAGTAAACCATTTACTAGAGAAATGCAGGTGTGGAAATACATATTTTTAAGGAGGATGTTTTAGAGTTTGGGGGATCAGATCATTTTGGTGCAGGATCTGGGGTTGAGTGCAGGTACATATGGCTACAGAAGTAAGAAAACATTGCGTTTATAAAGTGGACAAAAAAACATCCTTCTGTGGTTCCCCATGTTATTTTTTACTGCAGATGTAGTTCTCCCATGTAAGTTAACTTGGCTGGCAGCTAAGGCAAATATTAGTGTCCACATGAAATTAATCATTTGTAATTAGGTAATCTACTAATATTCGATGAATATACCACTTAAAAGTAAAGTGTCATTAGATAAACCTGTCTTGTGTGCTGACAGGGTGTCTGGAGGTGAGCTGTTTGACCGCATCGTAGAGAAAGGTTTCTACACAGAGATGGATGCCAGTCGGCTCATTCGACAGGTTTTGGATGCAGTCAACTATCTGCACTCTATGGGCATAGTGCACAGAGACCTAAAGGTACAAAATCCAATACAAGCGCTGAAAATGTTTAGTCACTCATGGAGGAGAACTCTTCACATTTACAAAGAGGGGATATCCCTGCTATTTAACCTGCGTGAGCGCTTCATGAGGATCACCCACAGAGATTAAATGTTGGGGATTTTCCTTCTTGGTAAAACTGATGAAGCCTCTTGGATGAGCCGTAAACTTCCCCCAACTCTTGACTGACAAATCCAGGGGATTTATTTTCATGTTTTGTCTTTATATATTTTACCCCATGGATGATTGAAATGAACACACACACACACACACTTTCTTTACCTCTTTTCCTCTCATTTCCAGCCTGAGAACCTGCTGTACTTCAGTCCCCATGATGAATCAAAGATCATGATCAGTGACTTTGGCTTGTCAAAGATGGAGGGAACAGGTGACGTGATGGCCACCGCCTGTGGGACTCCAGGATACGTGGGTGAGGACGCCCTCTGAGCTCTGGAAACTTCCCCCGAGCTAATTAGATGCGATAGTTGGCTAAACATGATTTAATCTAATCTGCCAGTAGCCGCAGGTCAGCCTTAGCCATCTGCTACGGGCAAACCAACAAACATTTACATTCTTCTTCAGCCTCTGTGTCATGGTTGAAAACTGTTTGCATTGTTTCACTATTTTTTTCTGACCACGTTTTAAAAAAATAATTTAATTGTTCCAGCTCCTGAGGTTTTAGCTCAGAAGCCCTACAGTAAAGCTGTGGACTGCTGGTCTATTGGGGTCATCGCTTATATTCTGTAAGTGCTCCCTTTTTAAATATGAATATGTTTAACTGAAGCTTATTTTGTCTGTGTTTGATAGCTTGATTCTCATGTATTTTTTTAAAAACTTTTATCTAAACAGGAAGCCCAGAAACCACAAGCAAAACCTCATTGACATTAAAAACCTTTTTATCAAGAGTGTGATCAACAAAGGGAGCAAAGTTAGAGTTACAAACAAACCTCATAAAACTGATAACAAGACTGGAATTGAATGAGTCTACAGCCATGCTAGCTCTGTGAGGCTGTACTTAGCATGTTAGCATGTTTAGCAGGTAGACTACAGCGTGTCCGAAATTCATAGTACTACTATTACATACTGATTCTAAGACGTTTTTTTTAGTGTGTAGTGCATTCACACTAGTAGCCTATTAAATCTTGGGGAAACATTTTGCATGTCTACTTGTGAAGTTCAGTTGGCAGTTTGATCAACAACTGACATCACACATATTGTATAATTCCCTGTATCAAATAAGTGTCTGATATTTTTGAATATTAACTGTAAACGGTATACTATGAGGATTAGTATGTAGTAGCTTATATACTGTATAGAATTAGTATGTAGTAAGCATTTGGAACACGTATTTCATTAATTGGGTTAGCATGCTAACATTGGCTAATTAGCGCTAAACACGAAGTACAGCTGAGGTTGATGGGAATGCCATTGGTTTTGCAGGTATTTGGATATAAATCAAAGTATTGGACAACTTTAAATTTGAAATTTGAACTGATGATGAACTAGATGAAATGTTAAGGGATCACCAAAATAATTCCAAATTCATCCTGAGACAATACCTCTTAAAAACAACATAAAAGCAGTTTCAAACCATCAAACCTGAAACAAATCCAGATTCTAATTTACACCATTTGATCGTAGTCTGAGTGAATCCCACAGCTACTGTTCCTATTTTACAGAGTCTGTAAAGCTTTAAGTGGAAAGTGTTACACGATGCTGCCAAATGCATTAAGTGGTGATGCTCGTTAGCAAAAAGAAAATCCCTGGAGTCATTATACATTTGTTAGGTATGAGGAATTTTAAGGTAATTAAGTGGAAGAGTTTCTGAAGCCCTCACAAATGAGCTGTTGTTTTTTATGGAATAATTTAGACTGTTCCATAGTCAAGATGACAATTTTAATATACAACATGAATTGATGTTGTAGATTTGCATTTTGCATGTCATGTTTTTCCAATATCATATGTAAATGGGTTGTTTTTGTCTTAGTATTCATGTAGTCTCTATAATCCCTCTGAATTTCCCCCCTTTGCATGCTATATGAAAAATCAAACTGCCAGTGAATGAGATTAGGCCACAGCAAATCCTCTTTAGATTTGGGTTAAAGTTTCTAACATCAGATGGATGACTGCATTCACACAGGCTGTTGTTGTGTAATCATCCATCTTCATCTTCCCAGGCTGTGTGGTTACCCTCCTTTCTATGATGAGAATGATTCAAAGCTCTTTGAGCAGATTCTCAAGGCAGACTATGAGTTTGACGCACCATATTGGGATGACATATCAGACTCCGGTGAGCTGTGATGTGTATGTGTTTGTTTGTCTGTGTGTGTGCATACACTGTTTTTAGAATATAAGAGGCAAGATGACATGTCCTAGATAGTCTTGTAATCAACATACTAAAATGAAAAATGTGTCTTTTATGGGCACACATACAGTTCAACAAATTACATTACTTTAGTATTTTCTTGGGTTTAAACATTCTTTTAAGAAAATTCTTCTGGTAATCAGCTACATCTTATACGCTACACAACTACTGAAATACTCTCTGGTTCCTCCTTAAAAATTGAAATAATAAACTGGGCTTTAGTATCTGTGCTGTCTCAGAACATCATCTCTATTTTTTTTCTATAATTACTACTAAATTACATGGTTCTTTGCAGGACCTGTTTTAGGAAAGTTGTTGCAGGACCCTTTGCTGTTCCAGCGTATATAACATATTTTCATGTTTTTGACCTTTTCATTTCCCTTTGCAGCCAAAGACTTCATCAGCTGCCTAATGGAAAAGGACCCAGAAAAGAGATTCATCTGTGACCAGGCTCTTCAGCACCCTTGGTGAGAAATTAACCACCGCTACACTGCACCCCAACCAGACAATCACAGAGAACCACACACTTCTTGGTGCGATTAAACAACAGTATGACGCAGATTGCCAGGCTTACGCATTTGTCATGGAGAGCATGTCCTCCCACTGTCATCTGTCGCCATGGCTCCGAGCCACGATCCCACCTCTGCTTGGCACCGCCAGCCCTAAGAGAGAAATCTGCTGAATAAATGGTTGCCAATTAGTGGCTGGCGTCCTGAAGGATCCTTGAAGAATGTGGAAGCTTTAATGAACAATTAGGATGTCTTCCCAGGCCTGAGCCGGAGCTTATGAGAGCGAGAAGGGCTGGGCTGCTGTCTCTGGCTGAGGTGGCCAATATGAATAGGTCTGCTAGCCATTAATGGGCCTTTTGGGTCCTGGGCAGGTGGTCCCTCTGATACAAATATGTGGTTTGTGACACCAGCAACAGGTCATAACCGAAAGAAATGGCTTTCATTGACAAAGTTTCATACAGAGATATTAAGATGAATGTGACAGAAAGTGATGCAGTGTGTGAGCTCCTGCAAAAACATTGGCCCATCACTGTTTTAGCAGAATGAAAATAAATGATCCAAGCAAATACGAAAACAGCATGAGGACGATTCCCAGAGGTTTATATAATATATGTAAACCATTTGGGTAATGCTGTGTTTGTATGTGTAAATTGTTATTTACATGCTCTAAAATAACTTGACTTTAATTTTCAGGATTGCTGGAGACACTGCTCTCTGCAAGAACATACATGAATCAGTCAGTCGACAGATGCGGAAGAACTTTGCCAAAAGCAAATGGAGGGTGAGCACACAAGACTTATCAGATATTACTAAAAACACAATATTCTCTATCTTTTTGAATTGCAAACACAGTGGTTTGTCTGTACATTTGTCTGTTTACACCCTCTTTTTACAGCAAGCTTTTAATGCGACGGCTGTGATCCGCCACATGAGACGCCTGCAGCTGGGCACCAGCTTTGGCAGCAGCATTCACAACGCCAACTCAGTTTCCAACCCTCAGAGTCGTGCTCCAGCCAAGAGCCAGTCTGTGGATTGTGCCCCGCTCTCCCTGGAGGACTGTGAGTGACACTTCAGATGTCTCTGTAGACATAAACATGTCCAAGTTTTAATGCCGCACTCAGCCCAGCTCTGTCAACTCTGCTGCCCTCTTCTTTGAGTAACATTTGTATATAACCACAGTGCTGGGTTGTTTCAGGAAACTATTAATAACTATTTTCAGTAAAGTATTAACAGATGGCCTTGGCATTGGGATACACCTAATCAGAAAGAAATAGAGAAAAAGTCAGAAAGTAGAGGAAGCATACTGGTGCCATAACACACAAACACACACAGTGGTTTTGGTCTTTTCATAGGATTTGTTGACGTTAATCAAAACACAGAACATTTCCAGACTTATCCTTTAACTTGTATTTTTTCCAACTTGTCAAATAAAACTCGAATTCAGACATGCAACTCTTTGCTGAAACTATATTTTCTCCCACAGGTCCTCCAATAGAACCTTTGCCCTCTGCTGTTAAAGTGTACAATCAGGACTCTGATGCCTCTTCTCCTGTACGAGAGGAACCATCTGTGGTGGCCGAGCCACCGCGGCCACGACCCTCCACTGTTACAGTTATCCACACTGGGACTAAATGACGCCAGGTTCCGCGGGAGGTGAGCTGGGAGACCACAGAGCTTTGAGATGGGATACAACCAACCCAGGCCTCAACGTCGTCGCCCAGTTCGCCCATCCTGCAACCTCCCATCTGATTCTGCCAACCACGGGAGGAATTTGAGGAGCGTTGGCTCCGCTCCATTTACCATGGCTCAGCACGGCACCCCCGTTGCTTCCCTTCCCACTGTCATACAGACCTGGAAGTACAGAGGGGAAGATGCTCACCAGAAGTTATTGTGGAAACCATGTTCAGCCTGGATCATGGTTGTCTGGCAGATAAACGAGCAGCTGGGAAGTGCCACACTAAAGGGAACTCTTTATTGAAGCTGCTATCAGTTTTGACTGTGAGCGTATTGAGAAAAGGACGCTCCATTGTATGCCTTTTGTAAATATCTTGCCTGGAAATGTTGAGTGGAATCATGTTATGCAAGTGAAATATAAGCTTCAAGCTGTGGTAAATAATTGTGACATCTTCTGCACTCTGAACTTCTTGTTGTTTTGACAGCTCTTCTTAATTTGCTGTGGTATTTGCTACAATGGCTCCCAACAGTGTGACATATGTGTGTTATCGCTCTCTCTTTGCTTTTAAAGTGTGCAGACAGGAAATACGAGCAGGGCGGTGTGCTTCAATCACGGCTGTGATCGCTGAGAGGGCTGGTGCATTGCGCTTATGTATTGGATAATTTATTTTCTTACAGTATATTATTTTGGAAGAAATGTGTTAAGTGTTATAAGACTGGACTGGAAAGCTATTGAATTGGATGATAAAGATACAGTATCTAATAGTTGTTACTTTGTAATTGCTATTTTATTTGAATTCATTTTTTGACGTGACTGTGAAGTCCTCCTTGGCCACAGGAGGGCAACCACGTGTTGTTGCTGTGTGACCAGTTCTCAGGGATGTGCTCCAACATGAAGCCAACCAAACCCTTCTCACTGCTAATGAGGATGTTGATGGTGATAGTTGAAAAGGTAAACCTCCTGCATATTATTCTAACGTGCCATTGGGAGAGTTCGATTGATGGTTTATTTCTTTGAATCCATCATTATTGACAGTATGAGTGTAATGTAACTTGTACTTAAATGGATTGTTTTCCCTTTAAAAACGTTGACTTACATTTGGATTTAAAGAAAGTGTTTGTCAGTGAAGTGCACAGTTGTGTCTGCAGTAAAAATGTAAAATGACAAATGAATGCAAACGTATCTAGATAACGATTGCTCCCATTGCAGAAATCATCAAATCAGTACTTTACTGTTCAGTAGTTGTACTATCGTGCTCTGCTTCCTCTCATGAAGCGGCTGGTCTGAGGACAGCTCACTTACTCTGTGTTTAATCACTGTGTTTTCATACACTCCTGTTGAATTTAGCAGAAAGACTCTTTCTCCTTTTCTCCTCCGCTCACTCTCTAGAGCAGAGAGCTTCAACAGGGGGTCGGGGACCCGTAGGGGGTCCTCAGAGTTGCTGCAGGGGCCACCAAATTATTGTTCAATAGTTTAAAAAAAATATTAAAATTAAGATATGTCTGAAAATATACATGAACATGAATCCAACATGTTATTTAGTTAGTTAACCCTAAGGATTCACTGTGCCACATTTTAACATTAAAACATGATGTAGAAATATATGAATATGTCAACAATTATTTTAGTAGCTTAGTATTGTATGCACCATTAAAAAGGTATGTGTAAAGGCTTCAGGCAGCCCTACACGTTATTGTAGGCCCAGTTTAATATATATATATATAGGTCCCTGCTTCATCTTTCTTTTTCAGCTGAGGGGTCCTTGCATAGACAACGTTGAAGACCCCTGCTCTAGAGACTTTCACACAAAGAAGAGAAGGGACCGGTCTTTGCGTTTTCTCTGTGGTACTTCTATTTTCTTTTAACTCACTCAACATGAATGGTTAAAAAAAAAAAAGAACACTCTACCAGAACATGCCCAATACCGAGGGCTTTGCCATCTTCAATTATCTAGAAATGTTGTGGTGAATATTGACATCTACGTACTGTAAATACAAATCTCAATACAGTTTGTGCTTGGGTTTTGAGTATTTATTTTTGTCTTCCCTATATCCCCCCACCCCCCAAAAAGAATCAACAGAAAGTAAAAAATATGAACCATCAAAAGCCCCTTATTTTGCATGTATTATATATATTGTTGCAGAAATATGCGTTGGAGTTGTAGAAATTCATGTATTAAAAAAAGGCTTGTTTGCATGAGTTGTTGCTTCTTTGAGAGGGAGTAAATATCAGGTTAGTTTGTACACATTTCTTATAGTGAAAATACAGATACAAATGTTCAAATAATTACCGGTATGTTAGAAGATTTAACTTATGTCATCAGAAGTGAGTAAATATTATAGTAAATACAGTAGGAGTAAATACAGTTTATTCACACGTATTCTTTATCTGGTAATATAGCAAAAATTCATTGCACATCCTCTTAACCCAAGCCCTCCTTAACAGCGAAAAAACATCCATTTATCAGCTCAATACTTTTCCTCATTTTATGAGACTTGATAATAAAAATAATTTTGAACTGATGACGTGCTTCAGGAGTCAGCTACAGAAATGTACTTTTTTTTGCTGTTGATCAGACAAAGTAAGCAATTTTATTAAGTCAGCTCAGGTTTTGCGATTATGGAATTTTTCCTGTTTTCTGATATTTTATAGACCAAATGAATAATAGATTAATTGCAAAAGTAATGAGTATAGTTCATTTATCGATAATGAAAATAATTTTTAGCTACAGCCCTAAATGAAAGGAATGTATAATATGTAATATGTTCATCAATAGCCCATAGGAACTAAAGCCAAAATCAACAACACAAGGGTTGAAACAAGCTGAAAATATCATTCTGTAGCTGTTATCTCTACTATATAAGTGTCAAGGTGAGAGGAGAAAGGCCTCGTTGTGTGGTTAAAGATGTTTTACAGCATCGTCTCTCTCCTCCCCTGCCCTCCAGTCTCAGATGGACTGGCGGTTGTACTCGTGAGGAGGATGCATCCCGTCGTAGTGAAACTCCCTCCACTGCTCGGTGCTCTCTCTGGTCTTCTCGTTTTGTTCTGGGAAGATTATGACAATTTTAGTGGATGAATGAGCTGGTTGAGTGAATGAACTCATCCCTCTCATCAGATATACCATCATGCTCCTCTTCAGCATAGCTCTCAAACTCGTTCCTCTTTTCCTCGTGGAACTCTCTCTTTCGTTCATCTGCAGCCAGAATCTGCCTCTGCTCAGCTGCAAGCACAGAGGAGGAGGATGAATTAACTGAGTGTAAAATGAGAAACATCTCAGATTCAGTAGTATATTATCATATGAGGTAGCATATTAGACACAAACTGTAGGCCTACATAAAAGTAACTGACTTTAAACGATTTTAAAATACACAAAGACACCATGAGTTGAGTTAGCCTGAGTGTCCCTTTAATAGTCCCATCCATGAAAATATGGATTTCTTTTTCATTTTTATTATTTAATTATGTTTTGCTTTTCCTTTGACACTAATAACAAAAGATTGTAATTGTTATTGATTCATTGCATGAGCAAGATGGTTGGGCAAGTTTTTAAATATGTATTACAAAGTAATCAGACTTATTTGGATATTTATTAATGTATGATGTTCACTAAATAAAGCAAAAAAAAACTATGAAAACCATAAGCAAGCTTTTCAACAGCTAACTTCCTGGATGGAAGTCACTTGAGGTCTGTTTCTGAAAACTGCAGTGCACCCTGGGGATTTGTTTATGCCTAACATACTTCAATCGACTCACTCAGGGTGCATTAAAGCTTTAGCGCATAACTTTTTGATATTAATGAACGTCCGTTACATTCAAGCCATTGCCAAATGAGTTTCCCGCGCAGAAACTCGAGTGAAGATAATTACCTCTTCTGAAGAGTCCATTTTTTTTTATCCTCCGTGTCCTCCTTGGCTACTAGCAACTGCGTAGAGGATCGGGGGGTCATGGAAGACTTGTATCATGTGGACACGCCAACAGTTTTGTTTTCATGACTTAGAATTTCTCATGGGGGCAGCAGAAACTACGCACTATAGCTTTAAGTACAACAAAATATTACAACTCATATGCTCTGCCAAAGAGAAGACCATTAACATGGCATGGTCTGGAAATAAACTGCATCAACCTACAAGTATAGACAGACACACACACACACACACACACACACACACACACACACACACACACACGATGACTGTTGAACATTACAAAACTACAAAACTAAACTGGAACCCCAAGTGACAGTAATGTCTCACCCTTTTTACTCGATCCAGAAATATGTATGCGGGTAGAAAGGAACAATTAAAGGATTTTTAAAGAAATGTTCAGGTCCATCTTTGTATAAAACTCACAAGCATATATGTACATTAAAGCAACACTATGTAACTTTTAGGCCTACAGGTTGTCTCATTGGTACTACAACTTGCACTACCCGACGCAAGTTGTAGTTCCAATGAGACAACCGATAGGGGGACGGTCCCCTTACAGGTTGTCTCATTGGAACTACAGCTGCAGCTAAAAGTTACATAGTGTTGCTTTAAAGTCATTGGTTTAGCAGAAGCTAATATGAGACTTCAGCAGTCTGTTAGACAAATCAAGAGGGTATTTTGCAACATACAGTCTCTTTAGTAGGGATGGGTTCCATTTTTAGATTCGGTTTGAAATTGGTACTAAGATAGATATAGAGAAGTGACCTGCTTGTGACCTCTGACCAGCAGGATTGGACATTAAAGTACTCGCCTGTCACGTGAGTGTCAGTGAAACTCACACACTGACTGCAGTTACATTAGAAAGAGCCATTAGCTGAGATAAGAAAGGTTTTGGATAGCCATGTCAACCTTTCCAAAGTCAGGTTACAACCTTTGACCCCTTAACAGAATTCCCAGCACACATCTGCACATGCAGTGGGGGCTGAAACTCATGCTGGGAATTCAAGTCACTTGGTTTTATATTACAGAGTTTAATGTTTATAAGAACAATAAGGTGAGGGGCCAGACAAAGAATGATTCAAAAACCTTGTGATTCAACTATAGGAAGAGGTAGAGTTTCCCTGCCCGGAGGAAGCCCAGGGCCCCCGTCTGGAGCCAGGCCCAGATGGAGGGCTCTTCAGCGAGCACCCGGTGGCCGGGTTTGCCACGGAGCCCGGCTGGGCACAGCCCAAAGAAGCAACGTAGCACCTCCCTCTCCATCCCATGGGCCCACCACCTCACAAGCCCCCGGCTGAGCGCTGCTACTTTGGAGTTCACACTGCATGGTAGACGAGAGGGTCGCCTCCCTATGCCTGCGGGTTGTGGGGGGGAAAACTCTGACTGTTGTTTGTGCATATGCACCAAACAAAAGCTTGGAGTATTCAGCCTTCTTGGAGACCTTGAATGGAGTCCTGCATGGGGCTCCAATGGGGGACTCCATAGTTCTGCTGGGGGACTTCAACGCACACGTGGGAAATAATGTAGACACATGGCGAGGCGTGATTGGGAGGAACGGCCTCCCTGATCTAAACCTGAGTGGTTGTTTGTTGTTGGACTTCTGTGCTAGTCATGGCTTGTCTATAACGAACACCATTTTTGAACATAGGGATGCTCATAAAGGCCGTTTTACAGTTGCCGCATTCGAGCTTGCGTGTGCCAGTGTGACATCAAAATGACGTAGATCTCGCTGGCGCGCCAGGATTTTGAGTGCACGTGCAGAGGGTGCGCACCACTCTATTTTTTTTAGCGGCTTTTTAAGTCTACTCCAAGGTGCTGGAAAGGAGGGTTCAGCCGATAGTCAAACCTCAAATTGAAGAGGAACAATGCGGATTCCGTCCTGGTTGTGGAACAACGGACCAGCTCTTCACTCTTGCAAGGATCCTGGAGGGAGTCTGGGAGTATGCCCATCTGGTCTACATGTGTTTTGTGGATCTGGAGAAGGCGTAAGACCGGGTCCCCGGGAGATACTGTGGGAGGTGCTGCGGGAGTATGGGGGGAGGGGGTCTCTACTCAGAGCCATCCAATCCCTGTATGACCAAAGCGAGAGTGTCCGGGTTCTCGGCAGTAAGTCAGACTTGTTTCAGGTGAGGGTTGGCCTCCGCCAGGGCTGCGCTTTGTCACCAATCCTGTTTGTGATATTTATGGACAGGATATCGAGGCATAGTTAGGGTGGGGAGGGGTTGCAGTTTGGTGGGCTGGGGATCTCATTGCTGTTCTTTGCAGATGATATGGTACTGATGGCATCATTGGCCTGTGACATTCAGCACTCACTGGATCGGTTCGCAAACGAGTGTGAAGCAGCTGGGATGAGGATCAGCTCCTCTAAATCTGAGGCCATGGTTCTCAGCAGGAAACCGATGGAATGCCTTCTCCAGGTAGGGAATGAGTCCTTACCCCAAGTGAAGGAGTTCAAATACCTTGGGGACTTGTTCGCAAGTGAGGGGACAATGGAGCAGGTGACTGGTCGGAGAATTGGCGCAGCGGGGGCGGTATTAAATTCAATTTAGCCAGAAGGCAAAGCTCTCAATATACCGGTCAATTTTCATTCCTACCCTCACCTATGGTCATGAAGGCTGGGTCATGACCAAAAGAATGAGATCCAGGGTACAAGTGGCCGAAATGGCAGGGTGGCTGGCGTCTCCCTTAGAGATAGGTGAGAAGTCATCCGTGAGGAGCTCGGAGTAGAGCCGCTGCTCCTTCGCATCGAAAGGAGCCAGTTGAGATGGTTCGGGCATCTGGTAAGGATGGCCCCTGGGCGCCTCCCTAGGGAGGTGTTCCAGGCACGTCCAGCTAGGAGGAGGCCTCGGGGAAGACCCAGGACTAGGTGGAGGGATTATATCTCCAACCTGGCCTGGGAACGCCTCGGGATCCCCCAGTCGGAGCTGGTTAATGTGGCTTGGGAAAGGGAAGTTTGGGGTCCCCTGCTGGAGCTGCTGCCCCCGCGACCCCGGATAAGCGGATGAAGATGGATGGATGAATGGAAGAGCAACAGATGAACTGCAGATCAGTATTTGTCGTGACTTGCAGATGAAAATGTCTACTTTTTTTGGTTTGCTATCTATTTCTGCACAGCAGGGTTAATCATACGTCATTTTCTTAACATGACACACCACTGCAGACCTGCTTCTTATGGCTCACCAACTCCCACAAATAGTCAAACAGCAGCATTCGTTAAGAGGCTACTGTCTACATTTTGATGTCAGTACTTTGCTTCAAATTCACTTTATCCACCTACTGAAACATTTAATATATTGATCAAATACCTAAGCGAATTTCATCTGCCTGCAAGTGAGCTGTTGTGCTTTTATGTCATTATGCAGCAGGAGAGGCTCTTCAGAGTGAGCAGTTTATTTTTCTCACTTTTTTAACTTGGTTTTTCTCTGACCCCTTTCTACCTGTGTGTCGCCACATTCCACATTCAACTCCCAACCGCTCACCCACTCACTCGCTCACTCACTCTCGGTCCATCTCAGTCTTTTCACTTTGTTTACGGCTTTGTGTTCACTTTATCACTGATTTTACACTGCACAGTGTCTTGTTGTAAAACACACACACACACACACACACACACACACGGCATGTTACATTACACAACCCCAATTCAGAGCAGCAGTCTCAGTGTGTGCTCTCACCTTCCTGTTGGCAGAACTGTACATAACAGTGCTGTTAAATCACTCGAGAATGTCAAACATGGTACAGTATGTGAATTTTCACAACACTTGTAAGGAGAATATTCACTGATTTACTTGTGACGTGTGTGTGTGTGTGCGTGCGTGCGTGCGTGTGTGCGTGCGTGCGTGCGTGCGTGCGTGTGTGAGCTCCATGCTGCCCTGTGGCTCCTGCTGTAGCCTCCAGCCGAGGAGGCTGAGCTGCTGTGTGACCAGACATGTCTGAGGTGTTCTCTGGTTAGGCCAGGTTCACTAAACAGTTAACAGCAGCTGGCTGTCAGCCTAAAAAACATTAAGGCTATCATTAACAAGTTTGCTCACTGTCCATTCAAACTGTGCCAAAAATTTCTTAAAACATAATAAGGAAATATGTTAGTGTAGTTATACTGTAAAATGTCAACTGTTTCTATTAAAACACAGGGCCTGTTTATGCTCCTGGGGACAAAAAGAGGTATTGTTATTTTATGAGTATTCAGATGCTTAACACACTTTATTTTTTATTTATTTTTTTACCTTGTTCATATGATCAATGCTTTGTTTTGTTGATGTCGAGCATATTAGCATCATTTTTTCTTTCCCACTGATGTCTGATGTCTGATGTTTTTGTGTAGGTCTATACTTTTTCAAGGACTTTTTGTGCAAGACAATTTATTTTAAGAGTAAATGTCAAATTACTGTGCATGTTTTGTTTTGTTTATTTAGGATCCTCATTAGCTCCTGCAGTGTTTTTTTGCGTATGTTTAATTTAGATCAAAACAAACTTTTCTCGAATCAAATGTAATATTGTTGATGCTAAAGCAACAGTCAGCCTTATCCTGTCTTGTTTTGAGAGAATAACAATAATTTGGATTTATCGCAGCTCTTTTGCAGAATAATTTTTTTTATGTTTTAAGAGGTAACAATAGTATTTTTGCACACCATAAAGTTTTAAAAACAGGTATCTAGGATCACAAACTATTGACTTTGAGGAAACCAAAAAATCCCACACAGTGCTGATTACCTTTTAAATATTAATCAATCACTAATAATAAAGTGAGTACAAGTGATCAGCAGTGTGCAGGATTTTCTTTGGTTTCTATTTGTTTCAAGAAAAATAAACATTGAATGCTGACAATTAGAAGACATAATTTCTTAGGACAGATGGTTTTGTAATGAATTGTTTATAATATCACCAATTTGGATGCAACATAATGATTTCTATTGTGGCTTAACGATAAAGAAATTAGTGTGAGTGTACCTCTGCTGCCAAAATGTCCTGCATAATCAGACACAGATGCCAACAATTACGATACACACACACACACACACACACACATAACAACCACAACAACAAATGCCCATCACCTCGGCTGATCTCAGGTCAAACTGCCACAAACAAACCCAAAGTGAACTCACCGTTAATCTCATCCTGAGACTTTGAGGCCCGTCTGCTGCGTCTTCTGAAGAAGTTTGATGCATCTGCCTCCTTCATGAAGATCTTCTTCAGCGGACCTGCAGTAGGGAGCAGGAGGAGGTTCAGCTCACAACATAAAGGGATAAACAGAGGGAATATAGAAGAGATGCGGCTGATGCAGCTCCTCACCTTGTGGATCTTTAGCTTTGCCTGTGCTGTCGGGCACAGCTGCAGTTTCTGCCTCTGTAGACACTGGGTCAGAGGACAAAACATGAAAGCTCTAAATTAAAACACAGAATTTAGGCTCCCATGCTTACCTTTGCATTAAATACATACAACAAAAAAGCTATCATCAGATTAATTATCCTGCATTAGACTCACAGGAAAGTGCCAGAAGCACAGCGAGGAGACCCAGGAGGGTTGCATACGTCCAGGACATCTTCAGCTCTGTGTCTGAATTTGTTGAGAGATATGAGTAATGTGGAGGAAGCAGAGGTGAGTATGTGAGAGGTGGGGTGGGAGCCTGGAGGAATATTGACTGCTTGTCAGAGGAAAGGGAGGCAGTGACGGTGAAGATCTAGTAATAGGCTGAATCCAACAAACAGCAGAGAGGGTTTCCAAGTTCCAGGAAGTTGCTGAAGACTTCATTTTGACTTGATAAACTTATTGTGTTCCACATATTTCTTTTTAAGTAGCATAGGCCTGTGAGAGACTGTTTATTTAGTCAAAGAAGGGAACACTTATAGGCCAAAGGACACTAAAAGCTGAATATACACAACTGGAGAAAATTGATGATATACAACAAAAACTGACATATCTAGGGAAAAAGTGACTGAAAACAAACTGAGGCCCAGAGCTGTAGCCTGGAGCCTAGAGGTTTTTCTTGCCAAATGTCTATGTCAGATGCAGCTGAAAGAGGCCCCTCAACAAGGCCACTCTCTCTGCTTCTTGCATAAAGTCCTGCCGGAAAGTATGCAGCCTTCTGTTTGTTAGAGTTTTTTCCCCCACCTAAATTCTGGCTGTGCCCCAAAAAAGACTGAATGTTTAAATTGTTTGGTGGGGAAATCCAAGGTGGAGGGATTGTTGCTCAGGGAAGTGAGAGGAAATTGGAGGGAGGGTTTCAGAAAATGGGCTGTAAGTTTGTTCAGGTAAGTGAGAAAGGCATGTGGGAGGAGGGAAAATCATACTTGAAGTGAATTAGGACATTAAACGTTAAAGAGTCCGAGTTTTGTATTCAGGGAAAAAGCTACATTGTTGTTTGTTTTTGTCCTGTTTTATTTGTCTGTTTCTAAGTCAGCAGGTTATCGAAAAAACAAGTTTCAACTAAATTTCAGAATAACTATCTTATATTTCGCATTAATGTGTACATCACATTAATGTTGCAGCTGGTAAAGGTGGAGCTAATCTTTTTTATGTTATCTGAAACATATAATAATACATGCATTTGTTGATTTATATTATTAATCTGAATCTTTAAAGCAAGTTTTTATTTTGTACACTTTTCCACCACTGCCAGTGAGTCGTTCTTGCCTTTCATTTGTGACTCAGGTTTGTGGATGTGTATTTGTATGAGTGCATCATTTCCTCCAGTAGGGGCCGCTGTGGGTCCGCACTGACAGTCTCCCTGCTGTTTCTAGCACCAACAGTTGGGTGGCGCTGTTTCCCCGCTGACATTTTGAGGACACGGCTGTGTGGTGGTGGTGGCAGGCAGGCAGCGTCAGCAGGCAGAGGACAGGACACACTCAGACCAACCAGTAATCACCATCGTCTCTCGCACTGCCATGGTCGAAAACCCAACAACAGCGCTTCCTATTTTCTACTGGGAATGAAACTTTAAAGCCTTAAAAAAAAAAACCATGCTGCTGGAAGCTATAACCCCGCGGATATAAGCGACACTGAAGATCAGAAAGTAGCTACCACCACACCGAAACCAGAAGAAGAAGCAGTCGTTTTTTTTTTTTTCACGCTCGGAGGGAAAGACGGCATCCGGCCTGAGAAGAAGCTCCGAGGTCGGGGACTCCGGTCGGAGCAACGTTCATCGTTTCTGGTGAGAGTCACTCACGTTTTCGGTGTAGTTTCTGTGAATTTTACAGCGGCTGAACCACCGGTTAGAGTCGCCGTGCCCTAAGAAACATTCACACCGCCCTGCGTTGACACAAAACGGGCTTTACAATGTTTACTTCACAGCCCTCGGCGTGAATGCAGCCGTTTGTTGTGTAAGCTATTCAGTTTGTCCCCTTCACCGGTGAATGGCATTTAACTAAAACAAACAAGGTCAGCTAGCTACATGCAGCATACATAAATGATAAATTAAGTTCATTGTGGTTAATGCTTAATCATGTCTGCCCTCACGATTAAACATTAGTGTCAGCTTTGTTGTTAAATACAGAGCAACACAAACAGTTTGCTGGGTTAGTTGCCACTAAATTGTATGAGGTTTGGTGGTAGAGGGAGGGCTTTGCAGGCTGCTCTGCGTGTATTGTCTTGCATAGTTGCCACCAAAACATTTACTGACCCACATTTCAGAAATGTCCTATCTTTCTGATCCATTTTTTTTTCTTTCTCAAACTACTTGGAAGCACCGTGCAAACTATACCAACCTCTGATCTCACGCACACAGTCGGTATCAGCCTAACCTTCTCAGTTCAGTTGTTTGTGGAGAAGGCCAGGAGCAGCAGGCAGTAGCCTGCATGGGAAACAGTTTCTAGGAATCTCACCCCCAAGAGACAGCTTTCAATGAATTCCTGTACGTATGTCTTCTTCCTATAGGGCGTTAACCTGTGTGGTAGTGAACTGTATGTGTGTGTGGGTGAGAGAGAGATGGATGTGAAGTTAACAGGATGTCCAAAAGGAAGACCTCATTGTTGTGCGGGGTTGAAAAGACCCAGGAGCCTATGTGGTTACATATTTATTGCCACATTTATTGTTCTCATGTTGTAACAGCCTTATTGGAAGTGACTCAGGGCAATTATAATGATAGTTATTCTTTGCATGGGACCCAAATCTTCATTTGTGTAGAATATAAACTGTACTGTTACAACAACTTTTTGTGAGTATTTAATAATGCTCTGAAACTAACATTTGGAAAACAAAAATCTCAGTAACATAAAGGGCTGCAACTAATGATTAATTTCATTATCAATTAATTTGCTGATTATTTTCCTAATTAATTAATTAATTAATTAATTAATTAATTAATTGTCAAGTATATGAAACGTACTGAATCAGAATATCCTTATCCCAAGTTGACATCCTCCAGTTTCTTGTTTTGTCTGATCAACAGTCCAAAATCCAAAATATTCCGTTGACTATCACAAAGGACTAAGACAACTAGCAAATGTTCACATTTGAGAAGTTAGACCATGCACATTTTTTGGCACTTTTACTTAAAACAATGTACTTAAACAATTATCAAAACTGGTTCTGATTCATTTTCTGTTTGGATGACTAATTGTTTGTTACTGCGGCTGGGTTTCGTTTTTGATAGTAGTGCCAAATCCGATCAGCACAGATACCAAAACAATACCGTATTTTTAAGAAGATCAATGTTTTTCTACCCAGTTGATTTTTTTTTCCTTTCCAAACTTCTTAAATGTATTCTAGCAGCCGAACAAGACCTTTACTTAAATAAATGCAGTCAAATATATAATTTAAACTAGAAACCCTCTGATCAAAAAATAAGTAAAGAAACAAGCATTTAGTGAAAGTTTGTGAGGACTGAGGTTCGATACCCAGTCCTACTTGTGACTCTTTACAGTTTATATGTTTTTTGTGAATTGAAAAAAAAGAGCTCAAAAAAAGAAGAGAGCTCAAAGCACTTGCTCTCATTTCCTGTGAGCAGGTTTCAGTTTGACAACCTTAAAAGATCTTTATCATTCAGTAAGGTGTAAGGTGTGTCAGTTTTTGGGCTCAAAATACCTCATGTTGAGCCTGGTACCTGCAGGCGGGCCGGGAGCTGTTGGGGGACTGTGAACCCGTGTGTGTGTGTTGGTTTGCTGTGGGGTCGTTCCCTTGGTGAAGGCCTTGGGGATGGTGGTGGCAGAGTAACCTGACGCGCTGTGAAACAGCTGTAGCCACGCGTTGCTGATCCCTTGAGTCTCAGTGCAGATCAGATGATGGTCCAGTATGTGTGTGAGCATACACATGATGAATGGATGTTTTTGCCAAAGATTCATTCTCTACTTTTGAACAGGCAATTATACACAGGATGATTTCAAACCAAACTTTATTGACTTTTTGGCCGATTTTAATTCTATAGTTTACAAGTGTGTGTTCTCTCTGAATGTGTGTGAACGTATGTATAAGCGGCAGGCCAAGACAGCTGGCTGAAGGTTAATGTGTCACAGCTCGCCAGGGAGCAGCTGCTATGTCCCAGGCACCACTCCTGTCTAAAGATAGCCATGAATACAAACTCTTCCTCTTTTCTTTGCTGCATTAACACAAGAACTCTGGCACCAACATGCAGCTCAATGCAGTTGCCCCACTAGACAAATGCTGCTGCTTGCAAGTTTGGCCGACTCCGTCCACTCCCTGATTCTCTATCTCAGTCTGAATCTTGTAAGTGTCTGGTGGTAGTAAAGACTCCACTGCAGTCACTGAGCCAGCTGGCTGGGAACCTCTTTGATGGATTTATACAGTTACCTTACACCACATATCTGGGTAGTGTCTGAAACAGGTGAGGGACAAATTCTGCCTTTTTTTCTATCACTCTTGGCGGAATTTGCGACGCTGTCTGAACACTTGTCTGGTCTTTTTTTGGAAGCAGCACACGCACACGCACGCACGCACACACACACACACACACACACACACACACACACACACACACACACACACACACACACACACACACACACACACATATATCTTCATCCAAACCAATGTTAGTACAGCCAGCATAGCTTCACATATTTGAAATATGCTGAGGTTTTCATAATTAAGTTCTCACTGGTTTATTAAAAGACCATGTTGTTAAATCCATGTGTGTGGTTTTTTAATTAGAGGAATTTAGAAACCCCCAGGCCCACTCTACCTTGGCTTAGTAGGTTTTTCTAATCAGGGTTTGCGAAAGTAGTATGTTCAACAGCTAAAAATAAGTTAATTCCTAATGAAGCTATAAGAAAAGGACCACAGTGGTGTGAGTGTTTCCATTTATTGACATCCATACATCCATAAAAAACTACAAACATTTAAATACTGTAATCAATCATTCATAGGGTTGCAAAATTCTGGCAATTTTCAAAGTTGGAAACTTTCCATGGGAATAAACTGGATATTTTTAATATTGCTTGTTATAATACTGTTAGTCTATAAGAGGGAACATAAATGTAGTTGGAAAAAAACACATCTTGCAGCATAATCTTGGTTAAAACAACCTGATTTAATGCAACTTCAGTTAAATGTCCTTCCTATATTCATCAATGACATGCACACAGTAATCAGCATAGGCTACAACATACTTGCCAACATGTAGTTTTTAAAATACGGGAGTTTATTTATTTATTTATTTTTTTTTTTTTGGGGGGGCACCATGTCATGGGACCTTTTAATTGTTTAGCCCACTAACCATAATAAATCAAAATTGGAATGTTTCCAAAATTCCCCAACTAAACTTTCCATGGAAAGCAATATTAAAAATATCCAATTTTTTCCTATTAATTCACGTTAATTCCCTTTAACAGCCATGAAAGGCTCAGGGGCTGCTGGTGCAATGATGAGCAGGACAGGGAAAGGCTAATTGTCGCTCTCTCTGATGCTAATGCTCTGCTCACAAACGGACGGCAGGTGACTTGACTAAGATCAGATGAATCCCCGCCTGGGCGATTATCTCTGTAATGAGCCAAACAGGCTTTTCACTGACAATAAATAAAGACTATCAACATATCAAAGTATATCTATTTATAGGGAGAAATTAACACCTAACATCTTATAGCTGTAAAACTTGCAGGATCCAGTCTGAAAATGTGTTGTATTGGTTCCTCATTTTATGCACAAAGGATTATAATCACAAAAAAGAAAAATGGATTACATTGGCGTGACATAAGTCTGCTGCCTGGGTCCACAAGGCTTAGGCTATCTGTCACAATTCATGCGGGCCTTGTTATTGTGTTATCATGTGAAGTGTAAGTGGTGCTTTAGATGTATTATTTTCATATGAATGGTGTGTTTGATTTAAAAGACGTCATTATTTGTGACATATTTAATAAGGGAAATTATTCAAATTTATGTTTTTGTGATTTCCCCCCCAAAAAATTCTTAAATAAAACCTATGTAAATTTTCCCGCTTCGGTCCCCCTTCAGGTTGTCTCATTGGAACTACAGCTCGGGCTAAAAGTTACATAGTGTTGCTTTAACATAATTCTGGGTTTATTTGTATATTTAAGGGTAATCTCAGACTTTGTAAAAGTGTATTTCACTAACCTGACGCGCCATATGGTTTTAACACAGAACCATCTGAGAAGCCGTCATTGGAAAATGTTTGGAAAAGTGCAGGCACTTTAAAAAAATACATGGCAGGTGATTGGATGACCCATCGTTCTAGCACGTCCTCCATTGTTGTTTGAAACGAACAGTCGCGGCCGTCACACACGTAAACCACCGATTGGTTCGGTAAGCTGTAGCCTAGTTCAGACACAAACGCGTTAGCCTACTACTTGAAATCTGACCAGATACATTTTCGTGTGAGACGTGATCCCGTGATTCTCGCGTGATCTTGTGATTGAGAATCCAGCTGCCGTATTTCACAACACAGATAATGAATTTGTAGGCTGTTCTACAGTAACACCTGTTCTTCCTGGAGTCTGTAAACTGTATTATTGCTCAGGTGACTATTAGGTCTGGGAATCACCAGAGGCCCCATGATACAATACTTATGTCATGATAAAATACTATTGCGATTTTAAACCTATTTCAATTTATACCTTTTTTCCAACTTAAAAATGATGTCCTCTTTGTCAACATCTGTGAGCACAGAAAAGAGGAACATTTGATGAGACTTTTTCATGTACCTAGCCTTAGTTAAGTTCAAACACATCTTACTGTTGAATTATAGCCTCACCTGCTGCAGCATGCCTGCCTGGTTGTCATGCTCAGCACCACGCAGCACACCACCTCCTCCTGTGTCTCCTGAAAAAGCTTACTTTTTACTGGGTACAATGCAGCCTTTATTTAAGGCCCCCATAATGGAGCCAGTTCCTTCACTCATGTCCTCATTGTCTTGGCCAGGATGAGAAAAGGCTGCTCTTTAGAAAAGCGAGGCTGAGCTCACCCGTGAATCATGCCAACAGTTACGCTTGTTCTCTGTCGTCTTCTGTGTGCGAGGCAACCGAGGGAGGAGAGGCAGACGTTTTTCGCAGTGACGTTAGATGGTTTACTGAACCCTGTAGAGGTCACAAAGAGGTTGCGACCTTGCTTTTCCTGTTTCTGTGGGTGGCCCAGACAGCAGACACCCTGTGGCAGTAATGGTGGCTGTGGTGTGATTGGTTAATCTAGCACAAGTGGGACAATTGCACAGACCTCTGCAGTGATGGTGGCTTGGGGGGGGGGGGTGGTTCCTCACAGCAGGAACTCTTACCCTTTTAAGTAGCCCTCTGTCATCATCATCAGCACAGTCTCTGTTTGCTCGTAGCTGCAGCAGGAAAAGGACAGAATCCATATGAAACGTGTTTGTCACCACTGCAGCATCCATAATGCTTCAACTCCCCCCCCCCATCCCCTCCCATCCCCCACACTACCTTCTGCAGACTGTACTGGCAGGAAAACAGAAGTGAAAAAATGCAATTCAGTATACAGCTGGAGAAGATGGTTTGTCTGTGAAGCGAGAGTTGTGTTATGGTAAGGCTGATTTAGGGGATGAAAATGCAGACGTAGTTGGGGGGAGGGGGGCTGCCGGAGAAAAAGGGGGGTTAGGGTTACTATAGGGTGTGAGATTGAAGGAGATGGAAAATCACCATGCATGCAGTCTCCTGCAGTGCTCTGCATTTTCAATATGGAAAAAGCAGTGGCCGTGGTAACAAATCCAGAATCAGCGCAGCCCTCGGACCCTTCCACTTCAGCCCCCTCCCTCCCCCCTGGTCACCTCCCAGCAGATCTGGAGCTCAGACCTTAGACCGGCCTACTTAGGGGAGCAGGGATAAGGCTCGGAACAGGGATCATGTCCAAAGCTCCACACTCGATCCCAGAGCAGGAACAGGACTGTGGCCCAGCGGATACAGTTGCACAGTAGACAGACCCCCCCCTTCTCTCTGGTGCAAGATAATCCTGATTTGAGCTCATCCCAATGATTGAAAACTCATTATAGTGATTTTTTTTTTGTGTCCAGAATAATATCAGGGCTACAATTAATGATTGTGTTCATTATCGAGTACTCTCTCCCTTATTGTTTCTGATCAATCCTATAAATCTATGACAAATGAAGTCTACAAAATAGCCTAAAATATCCATTTCAAGCTCCTAGAGAAAAGCGGAACATTTGTCTTGTTATGTCCAACCAACAGTCCAATACCCAGAGATCTGCAATTTTCAATGATATAAACCAAGAAAAGCAGCAAATCATGATTAATAAGCTGGAACAAGCAAACGTGCCATTTTGCTTTATTAAATGACTAAAACAATGAATTGATCACCAACACTGTTTTTAATTTTGTGTTGAATCATTGACTAATTGTATAACTGTACAGTATATCAAGTGAGTCGCTTGCTGATGTAAAAAAGACTGGAAACAGTTGCTGCAAACTCATAATTTATAACTCTTAACTCTGACGAAGTTGTCTTCTTCAGGGCAGCCTTCAACAGTGGTGAATACATAGTTTTCCATCAGTTTAATGAACTGAAACTTTTTTCTATGTAGCGCACATATTGCAGGCTGAGTGTATTGCTGCAGCAGGAGAGTGGGTAACGCAGCGAGCTGTTCAGGAGATGACAGACTGCTTGCCCATGCTGGAGCTGATGTGTCATGAGGCGGACTGATGTGAAGCTGTTGTGACAGTTGAGTTGATGTTCTGCCTCATCTCGGTTCCTTGAATAATTAGATTGATTGTTGCTTGACTAAGACCACAAAAGGGCAATATGTATGAATATACAAAAAAAATATATATAGTGGAGTCCCTTGTACTTGACAGCTGGCCAGAATAAAACCAGGAACGTCACGCTTACATGGTACTCTCACTCTAAACCACTCAACCAACAGCCCGAAATGCATTTTACTGTCATGTTACGTGATTTTTGGGTAGTATAGACTTTTCAGCTTCCTCAATGCTATCTGAAGCTGCGAATATATGAAGATTCCTTGTGTAGTTTATGATCTACAGTTTAATATTTCATCCTTGCACTGTCCTAGTTTGCTTTGGCCTTTAGCCCAGCTCAGACAGACGACTGCTGCTGTTCGCTGTGTGGAGGGAATGGGGGCAGGCTCGCTGCCTCTTAAAACTGTGTACAGACTTTTTGAATCTTACAGTATCTGGGGTGAGAAATAGGCCATGCAGCTGCTGAATCATCTGTAGCTTCACAAACAGATGTTTGTGGGCTGTTTAATGCGAAATGAAAATCAAGGCGCCATGTTTGAAAAACAGTTTTGTTCACTGATTGGCTGTCGCTGTTTTGTTTCTGGTCTCTGTTGTTGTAGTAGTAAGTAATTGTAGTCGTTTATCGAGCACAAATGCCAAACATTCTTTGTGTCCAGCTTCTCAAATGTGATGATTTGCTGCTTTTCCCTGTTTCATATTGTTGTAAATTGAATATTATGTTTTTGGTTGTGAGCTGCTGGTCGGACAAAACAAGCAATTTGAAGCCTTTTAGTATTTTATGGCATTTTAGACCAACTTCTAATGGAAGAAATAACTGACAGAAGAATTCATAATGAAAAGTTACCGTAGTTTTAACCCTTGTATGTAAAAGTTGTCTGTCATGCTTTTATCCTGTTGTTCTGTGTACAATGAAACTGACAAAATTTAGTTCAAATCGTGGCTTCTTAAAGGCCTAGTTCACATATTTCTTCAAGTGTGTCTTCAAACAATATTCACATGCCCATATTTACTACAAAACTGTTTTTGGGGCCCTTTTTTTGTCCATACTCTCCAAGAAGAACTCCCTCCCCGCTGCAGTTTCAATGGAAGAGATGGGAAACCGTCCTCGCTTTGTGCAAAAATACATTCTTAAGTTAAGCTGATAATATAATAATATGAGGCTTCCACAGTCTTAGCTACATAAATCAAATGGGTATTTTCCAAAAGTATTGCTTTTTTAGTTCCAGTTAGCTATAGTTCAAGAAAATGCTGTCTGAAGTAGCACAAAGAGGGAATTCATTCTTTTAAAAAAAAAAAACCTTTGGAAGATCCCCGCTTGATTTGTCACATATTTCCTTCTGCTGAACTTTGAATGCATTTTTACACAGAATGAGGACTGTGGGTTTTGTCCCTCCCATCACATTACATTAAAATCTCCCATCTCTTTACGGCCAGTATAGACAAAAAAAGAAATGACCGCAACCAAAAACTCTACGTACAGCCATGCGAGTATTGTTTTAAGAAAGAACCTATCCTTTAACTGATGATTCAAATCATCAACATTTAGAGGGCCGCCTTATTTTCAGCCATATCCTGTTCTGCCACCATGTTCTCATTATTTGGCTTTGGCTGTATGAAACAGTTGCATCTCTGAACAGAATTCAGGTTATGAGTGATTATTTGGAAGACAAAAGGCTGTCAGTAGGGAAAAGGCAGCGAGCCCTGAGGGGCTGTACTACTCGTGTGTTTTCATGTCTGGCTTTACTCATCCTTGTCGCAGACAGACACTTGTCCAGATCTGCAGTAGTAGTGGAGTCATGATCTCTACATTGAGGTCACAGGGAGAGGCTGCTCTCTTTCTCTCACACACACACACACACACACACACACACACACACACACACACACACACACACACACACACACACACACACACACACACACACACTGTCTCTAGCTCTCACATTTAGTTACTCTCATGCACATAGTAAATGCGGCTGGAATGTGTGATGTGGACTCGATGTGGCTCAGGCTCGTCCTGCTCCATTCAGGAGCAAATCCCCCTGGTTTAGGATTTGCTTTTACAGTCCGGTGTGCCAGGGACCTTACTCTAAACTCACCCGTAAGAATCTTTCACCAACTTGTCATGTTTTCCCAGGAGGAGGAATGTGAAGTAATGTGCCACCATGAGCTGAGTCATAATTAACGTCAGAGTTGTCTGGTGATGAAACGTCTTTGATTTCAGTTTGATTCTTGATGTGGGATTGTGAAACATGCCTGCAGGCGGGTGAGGTGTATTCTTTTGAATTAAAGGCAGTAACTGAGTTTGTCAATGAAATGTCAAGGCCCGCATCAACACTATTGTTTTACCTACCTGCCCAGGGACTACGGGCGGAAAATAGCAATTGTGCTACAACCTCGTGGTGCAATGCAGCTCTCCTTGTTTTTATACAAGGTTAATGTTTAATTGTGCATTGTCCCTGTTTAAATCAAATTCTGTAACTAAAACAAGCTGTGTCTATTCTTACATGGGTTAGAACCACAACTAACGTGTTGTTTTATTTGTCATCCTCAGGCCTCCCCTTCCTGAGAGCTCCATGGAGAAGATGAAGCGGTTCAAGCGGCGTCTCTCTCAGACGTTGCGAGGCAGCCACACCATTGACGAGTCGCTGTCTGAGCTGGCAGAGCAGATGACCATCGAGGAGAACGGCTTGAAGGACAGCGGTGAGTGTTAGAAGTAGTTTGTAAAGAGTTTCTCAGTGTTCTTTAACATACCGGTAATAACACAAGGGGTCTCCTGGATAATGTAACAGTTGTAGGGTTCTATATGCTATGGCCATTACTTTGAATTGTTTTTGCCTTTTCTTTCCATCATTGGCAAATGGCTCTAAATACTGCACTACCCATGAGCCACAGCTGACGGGAATCAGTTTACACATTCAGAATGCCATAAGCCCTTTTAGGCATGGCATCTGTAATATTGCTGGCTTAGTTGGAAAATGATATGAAAGAAGAAAAGTGTTCTGAGATGCTCCATTAGTTATGGATTTTAAAAGTTTTTCTGCAGTTGAGTGACTTTTTATTTATTTTTTATCTCCATCACTAATTGAATAAGGGACACTGTAGTCTAACCTTTTATTATTAGCAAACCAAGATTGTTGTCATGACTTTTTTTTACAGAAAAGAGGTTCAGGTCCATTCATCAACATCAGACTGACATGCACAATTTCCAGCATGTTTACATAATGAAGTGCATCTAACACTAACCAGAATCTGAAAGTGGACTGAGTTAAACTGCTGAATATGTTATCTAGTCTAATCTATGCATAAGCTCGCCATTAGCGATACTCCACAGAATTTTAAGCTTGATGAGCATTGGGAGTCGTGGTTTACTTTTGTCCTTAAGCTTTAATGTTCATCCAAGCCTTGAAAATCCTTTTACTGCCAGTCACATAACATTGACTATTCAGCAAGTTAATGTGGCATTTACAGAACTAACTTCACAAATCTATATTGTCTGATACGACTATTTACGTTTCTGTAGACACACTCTGTTCCACACTCGCAAAGATTGTCGTTGATTCATCTTGATCCTACTGAAGGTTGTCGCCTCTAAGGTGTCAATCAAAGCAGAGTGGCACAGCAGCTTATCACTGCTGATATTCACAAAATCCGCAGGGAGCGAGGGAGGGAGCATGACTCGATATGCTACCACATTGTTGCCATGGTGCTCAGGATCTGGAAACATTCTAGAGTTTCCATGACATTGCCACGGCAACTTGGATGACTTGGTGAAACCAGTCTGGCATCTTGATGCATCCCCCCATTTTTTTGTTTTTTTAATCTGTCAGCTCTGCTTTTTCTCTTTAGGCCACCCAGAGGTCCCCCCACCCCAAAGCTTCTTTCAGGCCTGTCCTTAGTTTTCCTCTCTTGTCTTTTGTCCAAATGAGAAGTTTTTTCCCCTTCTTCAATCAATCAGATCGTCCGAGCCCCCCCCACCTCCCTCTGAGAACTAACTGGGCTTTGTAAAGAGCTTTTTGTATAGTGATTAACACCAGGTTTGGCCAGAGTGTTCTGGGCTTGGTGAGTGGGGACACAGAATCATGGTGTGTGTGTGTGTGTGTGTGTGTGTGTGTGTGTGTGTGTGTGTGTGTGTGTGTGTGTGTGTGTGTGTGTGTGTGTGTGTGTGTGTGTGTGTGTGTGTGTGTGTGTGTGTGTGTGTGTGTGTGTGTGTGTGTGTGTGTGTGTGTGTGTGTGTGTGTGTGTGTGTTTAGCAGCATATGTAACTGTATGGTAGAGAGGAAACAGACTGGAGTAGCCAGATGAGATGTGATCTGAACTCTGTGATTGGGGAAAGCGTTCTGGCCCTGATCTGATTATGATTATGCAACACTTATAACTCAGGCCAGGGAGGCAGGGATAAGGAAGAGGTAGCATAATGGCCTATGGATATTACATGGGGGCTGTGTATTTTTTTGTTTTCATAGAAAATCTAGGAAATGACTCATTGGTGTAGAAGAAAATGTTAGTGTGTGCAAAAAAACACAACAAAAATAACAAATTAATGACATGGCTTGTAATATAGGAAACAACAAATGTTCCAAAGTTTTGACGTCTGTGCTTACAAAACCGTTACGTAATGAAATTGTTTAGCTTAACAAGACCCGCACGCCCACAGTGCTCCAAATCAGCCTCAAAAGGCAGTCTGAACTAACCTGACTCCGCCAGATGGATTGCTTCGCATTTGCTCGGCATATCCATCTGGGAACTTTCCGTTGGAGAACTTTTGTGAAGGGGCGGAAAATACTGGTTAGCTGATTGGATAAACCATCTGTCTATCACCTATGTTGGTGATAGACGGGCCAAATCAACCAATCAGATCCACGAAGCGTATGAAAATGCAACCACAAGCCTGCCCCTGCTGCTGCAGGCAAAACATAGCTCGTTAGCTCAGAATGCAAGCAACATGTCGGTAAAGGAGATTTGCCGTTTGTGTAACGAGAATTTAGGAATAAAAGTCACCATTTCGGGTTCCCGGACCATATTCCAAAAGAAGGATCCAAGAAAAAAAAGCATTAGCGAGCGCGCTGTCTGAAAATACTGGTTAGCTGATTGGATAAACCATCTGTCTATCACCACCTAACCCACCTCAAAACCAACGCTGATTGGCCCAGTCGTTTTGCTAACGGCTCCAAATTTTCTCTACCTCAAGATGCCAGACTGATCTGCGAGTGGAAAACTGGAGCTCGCGAGATCAGGACGTTCTCACGAGGCTAAGTCTGAAACATGTGAGCTTAATTTTGTCAATAACATTTAAGTCGCAAAAATGTACTGAGAATTGCTTGATCCCGGAAACTAGAAGCCAGACAAATCAGAAAGCAATGGGGGGTGGTTTAGATGGGGACATCTGCAACTACATGTCTTATTTCCTGCCTCTAATTTATTCAACTTTAAGACAGATATGACTGAACAGTCGCTCTGTTTTTCCAGCTTGAAAATCAGTGCCAATGGTTGATGACAGCCAAGTCCGGGGTGCATTTATCTAATCGGGTGTGAGAAGGGTTACTGTGATGTCGCAGTGAAGGAGAACATATTCAGTCATCTGTTATACAGCCCAAAACAAATAGCTACCCATTTATTGCCAGCAAGACTACAGTGACTGAAATGAAATGTTAGTGTTGGCTTTTTAATTAACTCTCAAAAAAATAAATCTTATTTTTATGACCTCACAATACATAAAAGGTACAGTGGCTTGCATAAGTTGTCTAAAAAGAGGAATAAAAAAACTATCTTTTGGAAATTGATCTTAATGCCTTAATTAAAAAAATTAGGAAAAATCCAACCTTTTTAACGACACCAATTTTTTTTGTGAATGAATAATGTATCGTAAATAAATAAATGTTCTTCCTTAAAATACAGGGGCATGAGTATACAAACCATCTCTTAATACAAATCAAACCAGCTATTAGGCTAACTGAAATAAAACCATGCCAGTCTCTAGGTAGGTTGAAGGGTATATGATGATGTGGGGCTATTTTAATTCCAAAGGCCAAGGGAACTTTATCAGGATGCATAGTATCCTGGATCCATGAAATAACTTTTATTTTTAAAGGCCAATCTGCCTGCCTCTATGGGAATATAACATAGGGATGTCTATACTTATGCCCCCTGTAATTTAAGGAAGAACATTTATTTATTTACGACACAATTGGAAAATTGGTGTCCTTAAAAGGTTGGATTTTTTTAATTAAGGCATAAAGATCAATTTCCAAAATATGTTTTTTTTTTTTTTTCCTCTTTTTAGTCAACTTTAGCATGGGTGTGTAAAATTATGCAAGCCACTGTACCTGTATGGGGTTTATTTTGTCTGTTAATAAAAATTCGAAGAAATGTAGGATCGCAAGCCTGCCAACAAAAACTGCATCAGAAAATGCCCATCATTTCAAAATATAGGCCTAACAAAAAGCGTGAAAGAAAAACAATGACTCACAAACCAAAAGATGTGAACACAGTCACGTTGAAGCTGTGAATTTACATGCAAATGTAACACTCTTTGTCATATTTTGCAATCATAGTCATTTGGGGTTGCAGGTTTTGTTGGATGGTTTGCGATCACACATTTCTTTGCATTTTTATTAACAGACAAAATTTACCCCATACACCTGTTGAATCATTTTTTGTCGGATTTACTGATTTGTTCTAGGGTTAGCCGATAAGCTTTAAGCTATAAAATAGTAAATACCAATATATATTATCTGTTTTTCGCTAATCTAGCAGATAAAATACCCAAAGTATTTCATAACAAAAACAAATCTAAAGATAAGCATCTAAGTCCTGCTTGTTGATTCCCAACACACTTTTCTTTTCTTTTTTAAAGATTATTTTTTTGGGGCTTTTCCCTTTTTATTATGTAGTGACAGTGGATAGACATGAAAGGGGGAGAGAGATGGGGGATGACACGCAGCAAAGGGCAGCAGGTCAGATTCGAACCCACGCCGCTGCAGGACTCAGCCAACATGGGGCGAATGCTCTTACTGGGTGAGCTAGAGGCCGCCCCAACACTAACTACTTTAACCCTCCACCCAAACATGCAAACAGAGGCAGTCATATAAAGGGCCAAAACAGACTGATGAGTAAGGATGCACTGTAAAACCTTATCATGCACATAAAAAGTCATGAACACCTAAAAAATATCTTTCCCTGTTGGTTTTCAGAGACAAACCAATGTAACCATCTTCCTTTTCTGTTACTCTATAACCGTTGCCTTATGTGTCATCCTAATCTTCACTGCCCTTGTTGCACATGTCCTACAGTATCCTTTTGTCTCTGCGTGCCTGCTAAACAGTTAGTGTTTCAATTGGTGCTACTCTATACACAATAAATCTTTCACCTCTGTCAGCTCCATTCTTGCTTTTTGACAAATGCTCCTCTGTCAGGCAGTTTTCGACCCTTTTCTCCAGGAAAAATACACTGCAGAGACTACAAGACACTTTGTTTACATACTTGAGTCTCTCACTTCTCTACTTTTGATATTGACTATTTACAGTATAAGGGTCACACTGGATTAGAGAATAGACCACATTGTAACTGCCCCAGCTCTGTTTACAATTAGGTAACCTTTGTTTCACTGGCAGGCTGTAGGAATGTCATATTTTGGAAAAAGCAAAGCACATAAAGATTAGACTGCACCAAATCCCATTGGTTTTCATAGTTTTTTTTTCTATAGCCAGGACAAGTACTGTTACATAGAAGCTGCATTGTTTGTTTTTTTAGGATGTTTTCAGGTGTGCTAAAAATAAGACCATCAATCATTTTCATATTATTTACATGTATATTTCAATACCATAAACTGTTTTACAGTACACAATCTACTGTATAATCTGTTGTATAGCAATTAATCAGTCCTTTACTTTTAGCTCTTTGTCTGTCTTTGTTTTACTTTACTTCAGTTTTTGACTCTGAAATGTTTTGATTCTCTGTTTTTAAACCAGTGAAAAAGAAAATTCTGTGTTCTTGTTCACGTCCATTTATAGAAACACGCTATAAGTGGAATAGTATTTGTTCAGCATCAATTGACTATCTAACTCAGTGATAGCAGTTAACTGATATTACATGCAAATCTATGCATCAGTAGATTACAAGTTAAAACCTCTTATGTAACGGTGATTATTTTATGCAGTCTGGTGTTATGCCATGTAACCAGTAATGTATAGTGAGTGCCTCAGAAAGCTTTTATTCCGTTAGCCAGCAAAATGCCTGACATCCTTACCACCTTCATATTAACATTAAAAAGTTGGACTTTCAGCCAACTTGATTTTGATTAATGCTTACTGAATGATTGGAAGATGGCACCATATAGTACACTCCAAGACAAAATTTTCGATCTGTTTTTTAATGATTAAACGTCATACTTTAGAAAACAATACAAATGCATATAATGATTCTGAAATAGAGAGTATGTGGAGAAACAAAGCTAACCTCTTGTAGAAAAAGAATTGGTCATGTGTGCTGTCAAGTTTGAGCATTTAGAAGAAGAAGAAGATTTATTTATTTATATTAGGACAATGGACATTAATCAACATTTCTGTAAATGCGCCAGTGTTAGCCAGTCGGCTAATTTTCAACTGTAGTCCTAGTTGCATGCATGTCTTTACATACATATTTAAGCAAAAACAAATTCTGTATTAGCGTTGTTTTTAACAAACATTATACTCAGAAATAGGCACTTTTTGAATACATTTCCACCACCATCAAGTGAGTGTGAAATTCATTGATCAGTTTGTTGATGATAAAAAGTGTTTATCGCCTTTTATAGTGGAAGTAAACCTAAGAATAAAGGGGAGACAAAAGAGGAAATTCTGGTTGGATTTGATCTTGGGCCTAAATGTGTGTGTGTGTGTGTGTGTGTGTGTGTGTGTGTGTGTGTGTGTGTGTGTGTGTGTGTGTGTGTGTGTGTGTGTGTGTGTGTGTGTGTGTGTGTGTGTGTGTGTGTGTGTGTGTGTGTGTGTGTGTGTGTGTGTGTGTGTGTGTGTGTGTGTGTGTGTGTGTGCGCGCGTGGTATTATTCTTTCATGTGCTTTTTTCTATTAGCCTATCAGTATCCAAGCTGACACTGTTCTTATTAAGCAACTCAGGTATTGGCCATGATGTGACAGATTAACATTAATTATTTTTTTATCATTATAAAAGTGTTTATGTTACCAGTTACACTAATCCAGTGTTAGGCAGGCTCATATGATTAGTCAACCATAGAGCACTGTGCATCAATATGCATATAAATGTTTTTTTCTAAAGAAAAATGTTGACTTCCACAGAGCCCATGGTGAGGAATGGTCGTCCTCCTTCGGCCCACAGCGTCCACTCCTTCCTCCACCAGTACACAAGCTCCTTTAAAAAGCCACCGCTGCGACGGCCTCAGAGCGTCATCGGAGGAGGAGGCCTGGGCTCTCTCATGGTCATGCCTCGCAATGGCAGTCGCCTCGGTGAGACATCCACACACGCACAAACAGGCTGTGATGATCACATTTGATATTTGTCTTTCCTGCGCTGTGACTTTAAACAGAGGTTTAGTACAGGAGATTTCTTTTGTGTCAATAGGTAGAATGTTGGAATGCAAATGTACTGTACATTTGGGTGTGTGAAGCTGCTAGATTAAACGTCCACATGTAGAATATCCTGAAAACTACATGTAAAATCCTTGTATTTTACATTTCTACTGAGTCAGCTGAGCTTACATACAGAGCGGTATATTACAGTGTATGTGCTCAAACAAACCACTGCTAGAGGCATATGTCAGTACAATCATTCCAGTGTTACGTCCAGTCACACAATAAGCCATTTGTTAAAAAAATGAGACTAAAAATAATGACACTTCCAGGAAACCAGCAGCTTAGATTCTCAGCCTAGATACATTATTTAAATTCACAACACTCCCTAATATAAGCATAAAGCCTGCAGGAAATGGATATGTACTTTATATCTATGAGTCTGTTTGGCATGGGAAAATTACAGTGTGATGTATGGATTTGTCTTGTAAGGCCCAGTGGCAATGAAATACATTAAATCTATCAGTCAAACTTATTAAACCTAATACACTTTTTGTATCTTCTGCTCGACACAGCCAGAAACTTGATACAGACGGACTTGGGAAAGTGTCCAAAAGAGTGTTGGTTTTTCTTGTTGAAGTCATTACCTGTCCTCCACAGACCTGATCCCTCTATCACATTCTGTCAACCTCTTTTTCTTTCTTTCTCTACTCCAGATATTGTCCACGAGAACCTGAAGATGGGCTCGGATGGGGAAAGTGACCAGGCATCGGGGACTTCCTCCGATGAGGTGCAGTCACCGACGGGCGTTTGTCTGCGGAACAGAGGGAACAGACGCATCTCTGCAGAGGTGGGGATTATTTCTTTTCAGTTTTCAGACTTTTTTTTCTTCTTTTTTTTGTCCTTGCATTCGGTTTTTTGAAATGGGGGATATGAGTAATTTTCTACATTAACAACCTTTGACATTTGAATATGTTAGGAATCATGACATTTACCTGGCTTAGTGGTTCAGCCTCCACTTTGTCGTTGAAGCTATGTTTTAATTAATTCACTGAAAAGTAAAGGAATACGGGCGTTTTATAATGGACCTTTGGTATTTAATGGTGTGTGCATTAGCGCACCATGCTGTAACTCAGCGTAGGCAGTTTCTCATAGTGCGTCATGATGAACACGCTGAAATCTTGAGCTGCCCACAAGATATCAGCATGGGACACACACACACACACATATGCACACAGTGACTCCACATACTGTACTGCTGAACATACTTTTAAAATCTGTTGTACACAGTCGCTTTCACCACCACCACCACCCTCCTTACTTTCTCACTCTTTCTTTACCCATGCACTGATTCAGTATAGGGACGATTTTGACTCCTGTAGTGATTACATCATGTAACATCAACACATTATGGAGACTTCTTGCTGTGATTATTATTATTGTTATTATTGTTATGATTGTTTGTTGTCTAAGAGGGATTTCATTTTACAATAAGCATCTTTTGAATCCAAGGCATGTGATTTTGTATACGTATTAAATACAGTTCAGCTTTGTTATCCCAAATTCATAAAGTTTAAACATTTGGGAACAAAAGTGAGCCACAGCAGAGATAACGTTGTCATGTCAGCGTCACAACACTACGCAGTTTTATTCAGCAGAGCATATGGAAAGACAGACGTGCACACAAAATGTAGAACCAGATCAAGAGTGAAAGCTTTAATCCAGCCGGCTCGTAGGGACACATGAAAGGCAGCGTTAAGTAAGAAGAGAAATCATGCCGCTTTATTTTAAGGTAACCGATAAAGTGTGCTCAGTGGGGTTTTCTTGAATTTTGCAGATTTTTTGACATTGGCTAACCTCAGATTATTAAATTAAATAGAATCAGATGGACACAATGACAAGTGTTTGATGCTTCTTTCGTTTGTTTAGTGTTCAACATGATCAATAAATTCTGACATGATGTTTTGGATTGTTTTTGAGGACTTTAAACCTTTTTATCTCCCTCTTTCTTTACAACAAAGTCAAGAAAAGTCCCTTCAATCCACCTTAATGGCTACTAATGGGATTTGAGTTAGTACAACTGACTGTCCGGAAAGTGAAAAAGAGAATGACGATGAACTTCTCGCCTTCCTCATTTTTATTTACATTGTCATTGCATGTAATATTCTTCAACTTACTGAAGAAACATACTTCCGATTTGTTTGGGGAATAGAAATCTAATCATTTATCATTTTTAACAGTTTAGTTTCCATGATTGCTGTTTTGAGCCTTGAATAATCTCCATTTCCCCCCTCTCCCCCCAAGTCTACATTTTCACATATGAGGGGGAAGATGGAGGTCTCACAGGTCCAGGGACTACTTTCAAAATACTGTTTCAGTAAAGTGTAAAAATGAAATATAGTTTAAAACCCTTACATTAAACCATTATTTTAACAATTAAAACGTGACATCTGACCCATTTTAAGATGTTGCGAACAATTTTCATCAAATAACTTAAGCTAATTAAATGTAATCAAATACACAGCATCTAATAAAAGAGCAGACATACTTTTTTATTGTACTGTATTTTGCTTTGTGGATGATGTTGACATCTTGCCAGTGAACCACATGTTGCACAGTACAGGCTGGGTGATCATGCGAGGAAACGTCTTGTGATTGAAGAACACACTTGACAGTGTTTATTGGTTGGTTTGAGTGCAGGACCGTTGGGGATTTACGAGCGGATACCAGCAGCTACACAGACAAACTGAGCATGCAAGACTGCACATAAAGAAAAAAAACTAACCTTAAACGCGTAGTTAAGCAGCTTATTTCATTTGAGGCTACCCACACACAGAGACATGACACATCACCTCTCGCTGTGTAGCAACAGTGTGTGCAAGCAGTACAACCTACACTTCCTGTGACTGTTTCACAACCTGAAGAGGTTATTATTTGCAGCCCAACAAACCCTCTGTGTGTTGTTTGTGTTGGTATGAGCAGAGTGATTGACTGCGTCACCGCGCTTGTTGATGAAGTGATCCAACAGCGAGATCACTGTGGCCTCATTCTTTGCCTTTGTGCTGATGTGACACTCAGAGGAGGGACAGTGGAACAAAAAGAAGAGGAGCGAGGAGTAAGGAAATCCCTCTGTCTGTGTTCAGGTAGAGGATTGTATGTCTCTCACTGGAGAGGAAGCAGTGCTGTTTTGGGATTACATCACAAGGATTACTGTAATACGGCCCAGATGGGCCCCTGTTGTAACAGATTAGGACGGGTTGATTTGAGGGTGGGGTAGTCTTTGGGGGGGTTAGGGTTAAGTGATGAATGGCATCACTTGCTCTGGAGACAAAGCACCAATCCTGATTCACAGAAACTACAGACCAACAAAACTGGATATAAAGTCATTAAAAAAATAGAGATACAGAGGGACATCTTGTAGATTTTCACCATCTATGTAGAGCTGAAACAATTCAGATGCAGCTATTTTGATAACTGATTTATCGTTCAGCTTCTCCAATACGAGAATTGACTGCTTTTTTTGTTCTTACATGACCATAAACTGAATTATCTTTAGGTTTTGAATGGTTGATCTGAGAAAATAAGCAATTTGTAGACATAAACTTGGGCTCTGGGAATTTCTAATTGAAATTTTGGCCTATTTTCTGAAATTTCATAGACATAGCAAGTAAAGTGAATAAGCGACAAAATAGTCACATGAAGACAACAATCGTTGCAGCCCCATAATGATTATTAAAATTGTTGCGGAGGAATGTTCCGTCAACTATCAACTAATTGTTTCAGCTTCACAGCAGTGAGATGTGAATTAGGAATATATAATTCTGGTAAGAAACACACACCTTTTTTTTTCGCTAGAAAATAATGTTTTTGTTTGTTTGTACATGGTTCTTGCCAAAACAATATTTGTATAATCATACAAAACAAAACATCTTCACTGCAGCAAAATCTGTCTTTTTACACTGCATCAGAGTAACAATTCTAACAAACGTGTCCTCATATTAACACATTTATGAACTGCCCTGTGTAATGTACAGTGTGTCCTAATTACTGAAGTTAAAAAATAAAAAAAATAAAAAATCACTTCCTATAAAAACGCTTGTCCAAATCTGTCAGCTTTAGGCAACCGCAGGGGCAAAAAACGGAGTCACTGTCGTGGTTTGAATGAAAGGCTGGAGGATTAGTTCACCAGTTCACAAGTCAGTCACCTTTGGTTACAGATTTATCAGTAAGCTTGTTGTTGAAATGCGGAAAGTTCAAAGTTGCATATTTTTGTATGCTGATGAGGAGGGAAGGGTGTTACTAAGTGTCCAATGTTACCTCAGAGGGAGTGAAAGATTCAAAGCAGCTTGAGAGAGCGAGAGAGAGGCCGGATTAACAGTAATCTAACAAATGGAGGAAATGCATGATGGGAAGAATCCAGACGTTTTATTGTGAGCGTGTTTGATTTTATATAACAAGTAATTAGGATCATGCTTTAGTACTTTGTTGCTCTGGGAAAGAATTAACCTCAAACTCTTAAAGGACTCCACAGGCCTTCTTTATTATGTACCCAAGTCTGCTACACAAAACTGTATCGCTGCAAAGCTGCTACACGTGTATTTATACACACACAGCCCTCTCTGTTGACCAGTGAGGCCTAAATCTGGCTGGTTCCTACAGATTCTACTTGTTTACTTTGGGTTTCCGCCATTTTGTTGTCAATCATTGGTATTTATTCAGAGCTTACGCTGTTTGCTGAGGGTTTACTCCTGTTTTTCCATGGTTTTACATCATGTTGACACTGTTTTTCAATTAGGTTCTCTGTTGTTTTTATCCATTTGTGTGTGTGCAGGACCTGAACAAACGTCTGTCTCTGCCGGCCGACATCCGGATACCTGACAGTTACCTGGAGAAGCTGCAGCTGAGCAGCCCGTCCTTTGACCAGCCGCTGAGCCGACGCTCCCGCAGAGCATCACTGGTGAGACCAAGAGAGAAAAGGGGGGAAATATATGGGGAGAGAGAGAGAGAGAGAGAGAGAGAGAGAGAGAGAGAGAGAGAGAGAGAGAGAGAGAGAGAGAGAGAGAGAGAGAGAGAGAGAGAGAGAGAGAGAGAGAGAGAGAGAGAGAGAGAGAGAGAGAGAGAAGACAATGTGCTGGTAAAAAAGAGAAGGGAAATTAGAAAGTGGCAGTGAGTAGTGAAATGGATGATCAATACAAAGTAAACATAATGTTGAACATGTTGGTAAATCAGCGAGCCAGACTACAGGACAATGACTTGACTTCCTGTTCTCATACACCTGGCATAGACCTGTCCCTTTTCACCTCATGCATTATCTTCATATCATATCAGCCTCACGTCCTTATCAGTTGATAAATATTTAAGTCTGTTTTGGGTTAATAAAGCATATTGGATACCTTACAAATCAAGGTATTTCATAACAGTCCTGCTTGTTGATTTTCAACATGGCCTGCAACGGTCTAATACACCCAAAGACTCGGATGGTTGACCAATATAATTTAATGGCGTATAATCGTCGTATGACCCAACCATCATCTTATCTAACACTTTGCAGCTAAAATCTGAATCTGGAAGGTAGCTCATAGCCACAACAGTCAGATAAATGTAGTGAAATAGAAACTACAATATTTCCCCTGTGAAATGCGGATAACTCCAAACTGTGCTTATGTAAATGTACAGTACTTGCTGCCCACGTCTGAGAGAGAGAAGTTCTGATTTGAAAATCAACAGTGGAGGAGAATGAGGTGGAAATATAGAGGAATAGAAACAAAAAGGCCGCCAGGGAGGGGCTGCGGAACATAAAGACAGCTGTGAGAGTTATGTTTTATTTAAAGGCATCTAGAAACAGAAGTGAGAGAGTGAGAGCTCACACCTTGCCCCGTCTTATCTCATCCTCTCAGCCTGTTGTCGTGTGTTAACATCCCAGCATTCACTTTGTCAGCAGTCTCAATAATTGGCTTGTGGTTTTACTTTGAATGTGCATCTGTCAAAACCCAAACAGAGGAAAAGTATGAACACTGTGCCTCACCCAGTCCAATGCATTTGCATACAGGCTTCCCTGCAGAGTTGTTTAGAAAGCACTGAATGGCTTTGTTCAATATGTGTTCCACCCAGACCTCTCAGCTCATCTGGCACTGGTCTTCATGGTGTACGGTTTAAAGTCTGGTTAAGCTGCCTATTTATTTTTACGCTCCTAGTTACATGAAAAAAAAGCTTTCCTGAGGACTCCAGATGACCTCAGACTCTCACTTCTGTCAAAATCTGTTATAATTTCCCACAGCCCACATTTGCATAGCTTGATTTATTCGAGCAATGGTCTGAAACAAATATATTAAGCTTACTAAATAGCTTCCAATCATCCATTGGTGAAGCTGGAATCAGCAAAACGTTGCCATTTATGCTTAAAACATAAGCAAAAGATAGTTACCAAAAATCTTTCTGTCGATTGACTAATTGATTAATTGACTAATGTTGGAGCTCTAAAGCCCATTACAGTTTTCCATCGTGTATTAAACATGCTTTATAAATAAAGTTTCCCTTCCTTTCCCTATAAACAAACACATTGTAAAAGCCAAAAGCCAACAGTCCTCTGTCACAAGAGATTAGCGTTGATGGTGTGACCTCCTTACATCCCTCCTCTGTTGCTGCGAGGCCGTCATAAGGATTTGCCGTAGTGTCTGTAAGCTTGTCAGTGCTAATAAAGACGCTACTCTCATTAATGCTGTTTGTCCCTTTCTCTCCTCCAGTCAGAAATTGGATTTGGGAAGCTGGAGACTTACGTCAAACTGGACAAACTGGGAGAGGTACGTGACGCTGTGTGTGTGTTTACCTTGACTTCTTCACAGGTGCTGATGTTCTCATAGAGATATAACACATTCAGACACAGTTCTAGAGTTTACTTTTAACCCCTGACAGCCTGACTCCCCTCTTTCCTTGTCGTCCTGTCCTCCAGGGCACGTACGCTACAGTCTTCAAGGGGAGGAGTAAGCTGACAGACAACCTGGTGGCGCTGAAGGAGATCAGGCTGGAGCACGAAGAGGGTGCGCCATGCACAGCTATCAGAGAAGGTATTAAAGGTTCAATGTTGCACCAGGAATCTCATACATTACCCACAGTTAGTCCAGTTTTTAAATGATAACTTCACCAGGATAAGTTTCCCGGGAATCCTGTGATTTCTCGCCAACAGGAGTTTGATTATGAAAGCAGAACCCTAGATAATTAATCATTAACTTTGTATTGTCATTTTCAGATGGTATTCTTTCAGATTTATTACTGTTTGTGGAGGCTTAACTCTTTAAAAAAAAATTACATTAACCCAACCATACAGAATCATTTAATCCACTGTTGTTTTTTTAAGGATATTCTCTCAAAAGTCTGGTTATATGAGTGTTGACCATGTAAATAGTCTGAAGTTATGACTGCGTGTGCGTGTTTTAGTAGTTTGGGGGAACATTCTTCTTGGAGGTAGTTGTAATGTTGGGATAATATATATATATATATATATATATATATATATATATATATATATATATATATATATATATATATATATATATATATATATATATATATAAAAATTTGGACACGCTTTTCCATTTAAGTGAATGCGAGATAGATAGATATAGATATAGATATAGATATATATATATATATATATATATATATATATATATATATTCATATATAAATATAAATATCTCGCGTTCCAAAAATGGAAAAGCCAAATTTGACTGGTACTATATATATATATATACACATACATACATACATACATACATACATACATACATACATACAGTACAGGCCAAAAGTTTGGACACACCTTCTCATTCAATGCGTTTTCTTCATTTTCACAACTATTTACATTGTAGATTCTCACTGAAGGCATCAAAACTATGAATGAACACATATGGAATTATGTACTTAACAAAAAAGTGTGAAATAACTGAAAACGTCTTATATTTTAGATTCTTCAAAGTACCCACCCTTTGCTTTTTTTGTTAACTCTGCAAACCCTTTGTGTTCTCTCAATGAGCTTCATGAGGTAGTCCCCTGAAATGGTTTTCACTTCACAGGTGTGCTTTGTCAGGGTTAATTAGTGGGATTTTTTCCCTTATTAATAAAAAAGCAAAGGGTGGCTACTTTGAAGAATCTAAAATATAAGACATGTTTTCAGTTATTTCACACTTTGTTAAGTACATAATTCCATATGTGTTCATTCATAGTTTTGATGCCTTCAGTGAGAATCTACAATGTAAATAGTCATGAAAATAAAAAGGAAACTCATTGAATGAGAAGGTGTGTCCAAACTTTTGGCCTGTACTGTGTATGTGTGTGTATATATATGTATATATGTATGTATATGTGTGTATGTATATATGTATATATATATATATATATATGTATATATGTATATATGTGTGTATGTGTATATATATATATATATATATATATATATATATATATATATATATCGCATTCACTTAAATGGGAAAGTGTGTCCAAACTTTTGACTGGTACTATATATATATATATATATATATATATATATATATATATATATATATATATATATATATATATATATATATATATATATATATATAGAGCAGGTCAAAGGTTGATCCAATTTTACTGCTAGAACTACAATTTAAGGTTGAACGGTTATCTGCGACAGTTACATGGAAGCGTTTTATGAGGTTGTGACAAGGTGTCTTTGTTTTAACACATAAATGCACACTGACACACAAAGAAATCCACACATGTCCCATGTCACTAGTTCTGTTTGGGACAGTTAATAAAACATGTGAACTCTGGTGCTTTTACTGTAAATAACTTCACCGAAGTGCCTGAAACTACAGGTTGCCCTCCTCCAGGAGAAATGCATTGTGGTTACTTGGAGTGAGAATTTAAGACCAACTACAGGAAAGAAGTTATACGGATAAGGAGAGCAATGTTTGTATTTTGTGCCTTCTGTGTCCTTGTGTTTTGCTTTTCTTTGAATATGGTATTTTATCTTTTTGTTTGGTGACTTTGTGGATTATTTAAATCTTTGAGGCTTTCTTTATAAGTCTGAGACATTTGTGTATGACCTAAGGCTTTCTAAAAAACTCCCTTGGCTTAATCAATGTAAACCCAGAGACGACAGATATAGAGCAAAGTAAATGTTACGGTTCAGATTAAAGAAAATCAGTGTAATCACATGCTCCCTGTTACAGTTGTCTTCTCTTTCTTTCCCCGTAGTGTCGCTACTGAAGGACCTGAAACACGCCAACATTGTGACGCTGCACGATATCATCCACACAGACAAGTCACTCACACTGGTCTTCGAGTACCTGGTGAGACCAATCAATCCTCGGCCCTCACTTCCTGCATGACTCACATGTTTTCTGTGCACGGACGCTAAAATTAATATATTTGACATCATTATTATTCATGACCCTCTGCAGAGTTGAGGAAGAGAATACAGGAGCACAACTGTTGCTGTGCCTGTAGCCTTTCTGCTCTTCTAACGCCCTCCCTCTGTCTCTCGTCTAGGACAAAGACCTCAAGCAGTACATGGACGACTGCGGGAACATCCTGAGCATGCAGAATGTCAAGGTGAGCCTCTGCAGGCTGCCTGCTGGCCTGGCCAACTTCATCAACTGCCATGACACAGTGGTTGCTGGTGTCAATACAAGTTGCACTATTAGTGTGCCCCCTGGTGGTGGAGCTTAGGCAGTGGAGGGAATTTGTTGTCTTAACCTCACTTTACCACAAATATCTATTTTGTTTGTGTGAATTTAGTTGAAATTTGGTTTAATGTTGCTTTAAATAAGATAAATACTTAAACTGCATAGTAAAAATCAAGTTGGGCTGTTTGGAAGGAGCAGGTACATATTATGTTTTAATAAGCATCAGTCCAGAATTTATTGATTTTTATTTAGGGGTTTGGATGAATTGTGTGTAATTTAGTAACATTTATTCAGCACCATTATTTTAAACTGATTTTACCGATATGATGATAGTTGCTAATTTAAAACATCTCTTTCCCCAGATCTTTCTGTTCCAGATCCTGCGAGGCTTGGCGTACTGTCACAAACGGAAAGTTCTCCACAGAGACCTAAAGCCCCAAAATCTGCTCATCAACGACAGAGGGGAACTCAAACTGGCTGATTTTGGTAAAAACTAGAAAGACTACTTACATCAATTAATAATCTCATTACGATTCTTTTGTGTCATGAATTGTCTACCATTTGGATCAAAAATGAAAAGCTGCATTCATCTATATTTTACATTTTAACAAATACTGTGTTATACAGTTGAGCCATATTTAAAAACCTATTAATGAATATTTGGCATTTTAGAATTAAGCCCTTCATATAAAGTTTTGACTAAATGTGCCCTTTGGATCTGTTTTTATTTGTCATATTTCTGCTCCACAGGCCTGGCGAGGGCTAAATCTGTGCCCACTAAAACATACTCTAACGAGGTAGTAACACTTTGGTATCGGCCTCCCGACGTGCTGCTGGGCTCCTCGGAGTACTCCACGCAGATAGACATGTGGTGAGTGGGGCTCATCGGCGATGATTGCAACTGTTATAAAACACGTATTAGACCCCTAGCAAATCTCTTATGCCCATATGACTGAGTGAAGGTGCAGAAGCAAATATAATCCTCAAGAAGAAAGAATTTCAATTTTTTTTGTCTTTGTTTATTTGAAGTCTCTTGCAACCTCAGTGATTTGTGGAATGAGCACGGCTGTTTGGAGCTTCTATCATTGAGTTGAGGCTTTTATTGTTGAGGAATTTAGGAAGTGCAGCAGCAGACAGGTGTCCTAATCTACAGTAAATGAGGATAATGAATTTAAGCATGAATAGTTTCCCTTATACTTCAAGCGGCCCTGCTGCTTTCTTAAATGAATTCCTGCCTCTTCCTTTGATATTTCATAAATTGGACAGGTTGAAACCGGCCAGGTAATGTACGATTTAGGGAGTTTGATCGTAAAAGTTAGTGGTAGTATAAATAGAGAAGTTAATTTGAATTGGTGTTTCAGCTTCAGTTAGACATCTGTTCATGACCTAATCAGTCGTGTCTGTGTCTTCCTGTCAGGGGTGTGGGCTGTATATTCTATGAGATGGCTGCCGGCAGGCCCCTGTTCCCGGGCTCCACGGTGGAGGACGAGCTGCACCTCATCTTCAGGCTGCTAGGTCAGTGCTGCCCCCTGCAGACAGCGGAGCCCTCAAACTTTTAATATGAGCCTTTAATCGCATTAACCCTGGCATGTAGCCCCTGTTGCAGCGTGAAAAGCCCCTCCAGCTGCCACGGTAACGCCTGACTAACATGGTCGATTGAATGTCCCTCCACAGGCACTCCCACGGAAGACAGCTGGCCTGGAATATCATCTATGGACGAGTTCAAGTCCTACAAGTTCCCCAAGTACAAGGTCCAGCCGCTCATTAACCACGCACCCAGGTAAGACCGGGAAACTTATATCCTGAAACATTTTTCTTCTACTTAATATGGATTGTCTTTTTAGTTCATGAGATATAGTGTGGTGCAGCTTATCAAATGAGGTTATTTCAGATATTTACATGGAGATTCTACACCTTTACAGTTTCTAAACACTCCCCCCTCCCCTCCTCTTGTTAGCCCTCTAATCATTGGAGATGGAAATGAGCAGATGTTTCTAATCCGACCCAGGTATAAGAGAAGTTACTGTATGTAGAGCTTTTTAGACTTTAGAGAGTTAGACATTAGTAGTATTGGTTTGTTTAGTTAGGAGTGTGTGCTCTTTGCCACTTCCTGTAAGGAAATCCTGTGGAATAGTTTACTGTTTCCTTCCTTACACTCGCCAGCATCTGTGAGTCACCCCACCTCTACTGACCTCCCTCTCTCCTGCTCCCCCCCCCCCTGTAGGTTGGACACTGATGGCATTGACCTGCTGATGTCATTCCTAAAAGTGAGTATCACTATATCTCCCAGGCGTGACTGGGATGTTAAAAGCAGTGTTGACATATTTTGCAGCTATGTTAGGACCGTATCTTTAGAGAGAAGTGCATCAAGGCGCAATCGCACATTGCTGACTCCCATTTTTTTTGTCGTTCTTAAATGACTGCATGTTTCTTTTACTGCCCCGAATTTCAGTACGAGTCGAAAAAGAGGATCTCTGCTGATGAAGCAATGAGACAGCCGTACTTCAGGAGCCTGGGGCCACGTGTGCACACACTGCCAGAGAGTGAGTAATGAAATGGCAACGCAGTAATGCAGACTTGGCATGCGCCGCTAGGTACAAGTTGAAGGATATTGCAGTGTACAGTGAGGATCAGTTACAGCCTCATAACAAAGACGCTATTCTCCTGGCAAGATGTGATTTCTGTTGCACTGCTGACTCTTTTTGTCTGGCAGGCATATCCATATTCACACTGAAGGAGGTCCAGTTGCAAAGAGATCCCGGCTACCGGAACTCATCATACCCTGAGTCAGGTGAGGAATGACGCACACATGAATACTTTGATTGCTTGTATTTTTACTGGGATCCAGAGGTTGTCAAACCGTGAGGTGCGCCACCCCAGGGGGCCCGGGAGAGGTTGAAGGGGAGACTTGAGGCAAAAATACTGCATGAGGTGAAAGGGACAGCTGCATGCTAGTGTTCTAAAAACAACAGGAAGTTAGTTATTGTAGTTGGCAGTTGGCAGTGGATCTGACATAGCTCATGGAGCCAGTTACGGTAATTCAACCACATTGCCAACAAATGTGCGTTTTATTTTCCTTCTGAGAATTAACTCGACACACAGACATGATGCATACATTGCCTGGGAATCATCACATTTTTTAATTGTCTTCAGTATCAAAGTTATCCAGGGATGGTTGTCTGTACATCCATGTGCGCAATGCAAAGCTGCTAATAGCTAATTTGGCACACTTTTAATGGCACCTACTGTATTTGCCAAAATGTGAACACATATAGGCAAAAGAAATGGGGCTCAGATTGTAGCCCAAAACGTAACTCCTTGAATCCATGGCAAAAGGTACCTTGTTTACAACCCACAAAGCATTATGGAAGTAGTTGTTCTTAGAGGCAGATTATCCCCCTATTTTGATGTTGTCTCTGGGGTGGGTGTTTACAGTGTCTGACTTAGACATCCCTTGCTGTAAATACATGTAAAACCAAAATAATCTTTTTTTTTGTTTGTTCTCCACTCAGGCAATGGAAAGAGCAGAAGACAAAGCATGCTGTTTTAGATTCTCTGGACTGTATTTTATTTTTTTTTTATTTGGGAAGGATCTCCTCGCTGTACAGTCTCACCGATGGATTAGTAACCCGAGATGGATGTTGGCGTGGAGCATCATCACTCCCCCAAAGCTACTTGGGAAACTTGTCCACAGTGCGACCGACCCCCCCCTTTCAAGGTCTGGCCTGAACCTGGCCCATAAGAGACATTTATATACTGTACATCTATATTTATTGAAAAGAGAATTTGCTGCTAAATCCAACTACTGTCTAGAATTCTAACTGGCTCAGTCACTTTAATGAGGACATGCAATGTGTATAGATTTCATTTTTCTGAAGTGGTGGTATTTAAACTGATATTTTTTTTTGTCATTTTCATACATAAAAAAACTCCACCTCAATGCTCCTCAGTGTGTGTATATTACACAGACAAGCAAAGAGGTTTTTCTGTAGCAACTCAAAAGGGTCTGATTTTCTGTCTCTGTTGCCACGGTGCTGTTTTTTAGCTGCACCCATCATTTGTGACGTTTACTCTGAAGGTTTTTAAGGCCAGCTTTGATATAACTGATAATTGTAACCTAACTGGAGGCTAATATGAGAGCAGTGCTGCCAAGCTCTGTGCAAAAAAAGATCACATTCTTGTCAGATGCTGGCATTTCATTCCAGGATGCTGCGGTCTTTGTCGTGACCAACAAACAAATAGAAGGCAACGTAGAATGAATAACAAGGGCATTGCCGGATTAGTTATGTCTCCTAAATTCTTCCAAAAAAACAAACATGTAACTACGGTGAACGACCTTCGCATCCTTTTCCACCTCTATCTGACACCATCTCCTCTAGTTAGTAACAAATAGGAGGTGCAGAGTGAATCCCCAGTGTTTGAATCTGCTGCCTTTGTGCATTACAGATGAGCTCTCCTCTTGCCATTCCCGTCTCCATCAACTGTAAAAATGGATCTTTTGTTTTCTGGATTGCTAAACTCCTAATTCAGGTAGCACTAGCTATAGTCCTGCCCCTAGTGAATACGATACTGAGTCACAGTCTATTTAACAGTGTTACAAGATTTGTTTTGTATGATATTCTTTAACTTTATTTGTTGATAATTGTTATTGGTGTGGGATTTCGTTGCATATGCCCTGCCATATTTGAGCTTTTTTTTTTTTTTTCAGAGTAAAGAAAATGAAATCTAAAAGTTTAATAAACATGAATTATGTGAACTGATTGTTTTTTCCCTCCTGTATAGACACTTCACATTTTGTTTTAGCTACTGTAAAATTTAAGGCATTGTGTTCAAGCATTCAATGCTTTGTTTATTGAAAATAACAAGACGTTCTTCACAATACAAAATTATACAGAATACAAACTGTATACCAAGTCCAGTATAAAAAAAAAAGAAGAACATTACAAGTGTTAAAGGTTTTTCATTGATTTGAAATCTCGTCTTCATTAAAAGATTTTGGAAAAGAAAAATAGGACAACAAGGCACAGCCGGTACTATCTGAGAAGCATAGTGCATAAAATACCACACAAGTGAAACAGTTTCACATTGTGATGAACACTAAGGAAAAAAAAAAAAAGTATTTTTTTTTTCTTTTTTTTTTTTTTTTACAAGATTAAAACAACCAAGCTCTCTGCACAGAATGAGCGGCTAGCCTTTTGCAGCTAGCTACACGTCACTACTGTCCATCGTGGACAGGGTCATGTGGAAATGTGCTGTACTTTATCACAAAGAGCCAGACGTCTCCCAGACATCGTGGCGTATGGCTTTTACCAAGTGCTTTTAACCACTGGAATCTGAAGCAACTCAAGTGCAAAAAGGTGAGGTCACATACTGTCTCGTGGGACTTTTCTGAAGCAAAATTTACCAAGACGGACAAGAGCTTACTGATGATGATGATGATAATGACGGCAATAAGAGATGATGAAGATGGGAGGTTTTTCACAGACCCTGGATCAGGATTTGTGAGTGGTGGGGGACAGGAGCAGGGAGGAGGGTGTTCCTTCCAGGTTTGGCAGAGGGACAGGCATGTGTCCGTTGATTAGGCTGGGGAACTGTGGAGGAAGAGAAAGGGGCTGAGAGTTAGCGAGGAGGGGACGGAGGCTCTATGAAAGCTGCTTTCCGGTGAGGAACTGCAGCATTGTCACTGCTCTGGTTTCCTGTTTTTTTATTCATTGTGCCTCTTCCTTTTCGTCTCTGTCCCCTGTACCTCCACCACAGAAGGAGAAGTCAACATTATTTGTGCACAAAGAATCTGGTAGTTTGTGTGTGTGTGTGTGTTAAACAAATGAGGAGCAGCTCTCAAACCAGTCCACCCTGTTCAGACTGGCTCCCCTGGGCTCAAACAGGAAGTATTCACAGGATTTCCTCTCCCTCTCACAAGCGCTGAAACAGGACACCTCTGCTGGACCTGCCTAAGTCTCAACTAGTTTCACAAGTGTCTTTTAAAAACATCTTGTTTTTAGGTGTTATATGTGCTTTCTGTCAAGTAAATACCCACATGAAAAATGCAAAATCTAGAAGATCAAGAGTGGGACTTGCTTTACACAGATTCATTGTAAGGACATAATAGAGGAGCAATGTTAATGTACATGATGAGTATAAGAAATAAATGATTCCATATATGTTTAGGAATAAAAACTGGAAAAAAAACTGGAGCCAATCATTCTATTACCTGTAGCAAATATTTGGAAAGTCCTTCATCTTAATCTCTTGGCATTTTTACTCCTGGGAAGGACGGGGATTTTTTCTGCAGCTCTAACTTCACCTGCACAGTCTCCCAACTTCCTCCTCTGCTTTTAAAATACTACCAGTAAACAATAACTGTCGGAGCACACCTGTTCTCTTTTCCTGCTACTTTTGTACCCTATGTGTCAACACCTGTGTGTGTGTGTGTTTCTTTCTTACCTGGAAGAGGGAGCTGTGGCCCTGCAGCCGGGCGGGGCTGAGCGGAGCAACGGGGCTCAAACTGCTCCAGAAGTGGATGCCTGACAACAGCGGACTGTGAGCCAGCAGCAAACCAGAGGGAGTCTGCGAGGGGGAAACACAGAGGGAGGGAGACTTTGTGTAAATAAGAGAAACCAGTGAAGACAACATTTCTTTTAAATAAAAACACAGAGACCAACTGGTTGGAGAGCATTGCTCTGAGGGCTTTGATAATGTGAAACATGCTGCAATGGTAAATGGACGTGTATTGGCGTTTGGAAAAACAAACTGACGGAGCAGGAAGGAAGTCTGTGGTTTCTCCCCAGAATACAGGGGTGACGTGGGCAGGGGAGGAGGAGGAGGTTGGTGGGGGTTGTTGTTGATTGCGAGGGGGGGGGGGCAGAGTGGGGAGTGGGGATCCTTAAGCACTTGGAACACCAACTAGAGAGAAAACATATGAAATCAATTTCTGCCTCTCTCCCCTGGTCTTCTCTGCCCCTCCCCCTACTTTCCCCTGTGTCACCTCAGAGAAGTGAGCCAGTGTTGCAGAGGGACCCAGCCCTGCTCCCATTATTAATGGAATTATTGGAGCATATGGCATCACTTAGGGCCTCTTCCCCCCTTTCATAGGTTGGACTTGCAGAAGATTCCTGTAAATTGCTTGTTTTCCTCTGATCTCACTTTCTGCACCCTCATAAACAGACATTGTTAGTGTATTATTAATAGCTTTCTCAAAGTGTGGATAAACCTCTGATGTGGCAGAGTCATTTTGCTTTTTAACATCTCCAATGTAAGCACATTGATAGATTATTAAATTCCAGTTGATGTGTGTAGCAGAGCACGGCAAAGAGCAAAACAAACCAAAATGTCACAGCTAGATTAATTTAGCTCTAAATTTGTGGCAGAACACACTAATAATTTTATTGTAAAACCTGAATCCAGCTTATAGCAGTCAAGCTGTTAAGACTGGACAAGCAAATGAGGTAAACAAGCAACTACTGAATGCACCAGACCTTACATGAGCAAATGTACAGTACCGGTCAATAGTTTGGACGCGTTTTCACATTCACTTAAATGGGAAAGCGTGTCCAAACCTTTGACTGGTACTGTACATTTTACAACCACTTTGTCCTGCTACTTTTTTTTGTTGTTTTTTCTAAGATATTTTTTGGGGCATTTTAGCCTTTAATAGACAGGAGAGCTGTAGACAGGAAAGGGGGGAGAGAGGGGGGAAGACATGTAGCAAATGGCCACAGGTCAGACTCGAACCCTGAGCTGCTGCGTAGAGGACTAAGCCTCTGCATATGGGTGCCCGCTCTACCAGGTGAGCTACCCAGGCGCCCACAACCACTTTGTTTTCTCAAAATTGATTTGAGAATAGACATACTTCTATAAGGCCTGTTATTTGCAGCAAATAAACAGTCTGGCAGTAATTTTGGCTTTTACCCCACAAAGCTGTTTATTGAAATGATTAGAAAGGTTTAATCAAAAACCAAACACAGAAAATGACTCACTGAATTAGTCTAAATTTGCATTTGTTCAAAACTGTGTCAAATTCCTTTCTGACATGAAAGTGCCTATGCACATTTGAGCCTAAAATCATGCCAATTTACATTTTTCATACCTTTTCTCTGTCTGTTTGTCTGTATGTTGGCTCAAGTGACTATTTAAATAAATATAGCAGTAGTCTTTCCACCAACACATGCCAGGCTGTGTCAGATGTCTCTTGCTGCTCTCTGACCGCTTTAGGGACACTGACATCATACTCTGGATAGATCCCATCATCTCCCTGTGGCCAGCAAGGCCACCACACAGAGGGGACAGAAACAGATATCACAGAATTACTCTCTCTTTCTGGTATTTGATTATTATTGGGCTCACTGTACTTCAGCTGTGGCTGGCACAGAGTGACACGATCTCTAGTCTACCTTAAATTATTGAGCGGAGAAATAAGAGAGCTTGTAAACATGTGTCAAATTGCAGCATTGGGTGTGTAAACATGTCTGGACTAGACAGAGATGAAGCAAGTTTTAGAGGAGTATCAGGTGTGTGCAGAACCGATCATGCAAACAGCAAGTAACAGTAGAGGTGGGCGATATATCGTTTAGACGATAATATCCAAATTGTTGTCTGGACGATATGCAAAATTGGGATATCGAATATTTCATAATTTGTACAATCCGACCCCCAAACATGAAAAGAGCTGAAGGAAGTTAAAGAGAAAACAAATAACGCACACTATAACCTTTATATATATATATATAACAATTATATGTAGCGATTTTAATACTTTAGGGGTTTGTTTGACTGTATTTTTTGTACAAAATCACGATCGTCCCGCACGAGAGTAAGCTGCTACCTGTGCGTTATGACGTTCACTCATGTCAACAAAGATGGCGGTGCGCGATTGTGCAGCGGCTCTCCTGTCGGTGTATATTTATACAAGTACGTACAGCCACACTGAACTAATCAATACAGGACCACGATACAACACAGCCGTTACGAGAGCCTTCCAGGCGGCTCATAACATCCCGGAGGACATAGCCTGACCGAGCCCTCCAGGTTGTTGTCGGCGCTAGCACGCCGAGCTAGCTATCTACCGGAAGAATGAGAAAATAACTCCGGCGCGACCAGAGGCGGAGGACTGCATTTTTGTGCAGAATGAATGGAGTACCAACAGCAGGATCGTTGCCCAGTACGGCTCACCTGACCTAGAGCCCTGTCGGTAATATACAGGCCAGTTTATTTACTACGAAAACAGCACACTGCCGTCTACATAGCCCCCGACGCTAACGTTAGCAAAAGTTTGGTTCACTGCTAACCATAGTGAACAAACTGCAGCGCGATCACCTGGATACGGGATACAGGGGACTTTTACAAGGCGTCCTTAAAGTCCGTTCCCCTCCAGCTTTCTCCTAGCATGTAGATTGTGTTACTAGAGGGAAGAACACACTAGACCATGTATACTCTAACATCAAAAAAGCACACAGAACTGCACCTCTCCCTCACCTGGGCCAGTCAGATCACATCCAACTCCTGATCCCAGCATAAATCCCAGTCAGAAGGATTATACAGCCAAGTAGAAGGACTATCAGAACTTAGTCCGACCCGGCCCTGTCCCAGCTCCAGGACTGCTTCCAACAAGGACATGGTTGTGTGCAATATGTTACAGAACAGAGCCCTTTGTTTATTGTTATGATTTCATCTTGCTTGTACATTTTCCCAAGAGAACCACCAAAATAGCCTCCGAACAGGGCTTCTTTTAACTTCTAGAAGGATTTCAAAAATATCGTCTGAATATCAATATCGAGATATTGAAAAAAAATATCGAGATATTCATTTCTGTCAATATCTCCCACCCCTAAGAAACAGTATTTATCCTATTCCAACATACACTGAGCAAAATGCTGGGGATGGGTCAACATTCCCCCAAAGCTGACAATCCTTTAGAGTCTCTAAAACACCAGACTTGTGGGAGGAGACCCATTTGCACATGGGCGACACAAACACACACAAGTGACATTATCCGTCCTTGCTGCGCTGCCCAGAGTTATAGTTGTCTATCGTTCAGATAAATCATCTCACCTGTGCAGTGAAGAAGGCCGGAGTGAGGGAGCCAGACGGCAGCGCCGGACTGTTGAGAGCGATGGAGCCGATGTCGCTCCCTGCGAACAGCAGGGAGGGGGATGAGATCTCCAGAGCTTTGGGTTTTTTGCTTTTTGGTGGGAGTCTATCTCCTTGGTTACTACTACTACTGGTGGAGCTACTTCTGCCACTGCTCCTCTTCTCAGGAGGCTGCAGGGCTCGCTCCCTGTGCCCAGAGGAGAGGTTGAGGGGCTGAGCGCTCAGGTCAGAGTCCTCCTCTTCCTCCTTGGCTATGGGGCTCCACACTTGGCCGGGTTGGGTGTGGGGAGAGGACGGGGAGCGGAGTTTGGATGGCTTGGGGGAGACGTAGGACTCAGGCTTGGCAGAGGAAGGGGAGCTCCTTTCATTGCCGTTGGTGCCAAAGCGGATAACGGAGCGCGGCTCCTCCTGGCGCTCCCGCAGGGCGCGGAGCAGCTCGGGCTGGTTCTGCAGGGAGCTGATGCTGAAGGAGGAGTAGAGACCCGAGCGGAGGTAGTCATTCCGACACTGCTGCGCCCCCAGGGCTGCCAGGGTCATCCTCTGGGCCTCCTCCTCCCCTTCCTCTTCTTCCTCCTCCTCTACCTCCAGCTCAGAGGCCTCTCCTTCCTGGAGAGGAAACCTTCCAGAAGCCAGGCCCATCTCCACCGCCTGAGGGTCCATCTTCAGGATCTCAGGGAAGGACACAAACTTGTAGACAAACTTCTGGCCAATCACCTTCTTAATGATGTTCTGTAAAAAAAAAAGACCAACAGCATTAATTATGAGGAGAACTCTTTACACCACTTATGTACAGCCAACTCATATTAATCATAAAAAAATAAAAACAGAACAAATGTTGATTATCACAGGGATCACGACAGCATTTCAGTCCGGCAGAAGACATACTGAAACCACTTTTTGTTAGAGGGCTACATCACGACCGAATTTCTACTGTGTGGTTGCTGAGAAAGAGGAAGTGGAAGTGTCTATCAGGGGAGATTGTGGTTTTGAGAGAAGAACAACAAATGCCTACAGGTTCTATCAGTTACAAACGCTGCAATGAGATGACTAGTTGGACTTTGACACAGAGGCAGCTCCTGCACATTTACTACCTGCCAGTTGAATTCACCTTGTCATAGTAATAGCGCAGGGCTCTGCTCAGCTTGTCGTAGTTCATGTTGGTCTTGTTCTTGCGTAGCCCCCACAACTTGGCCACTTCCTCTGACTTCAGGAGCTTGAACTCTCCGTCTGTGGATGTCCAACATATCAGGTGCTTGTGACTTTGGTCGAGCAGCAGCTGCAGCAGGAACTGCCACAGAGTGATGGCGCTGTCCATACCTACAGCAAGACACGATCAGGGAAAACATATGACTCGGATAGAGCAGAGCACTCAACGCCAAAGCCCTTATTGGTTATTTCTAAAATCATCATTTGATGTCTTATGTCGTCCTCCTGTGGCATTTTAATAATAATTAAAGCTGCACCCAGCATTGAACGCACGTCAGGGGTACCGTTGGGGCCTTGCACTTTTGTGCTCGGGCCCTAATAATAATAATAATAATAAAAAAAAATAAAAATAGGTTCCTCGCACTTTCGTGCTCGGGCCCTAAAAATGGAACATCGTCACCCAGAGATTTCAGCTAAAAGACAAAGAACCAAAACTACCTACACATACACTACCCGCCAGATGCTACAATGACAGAATAGGCACAAAATCCAAACCTCCGGGGGAAACAAGCCTGCCAGCTCTTTGCACGCTGCTGTGGTCATTGCCTTCTATATTCTAGACTTGTGTAAAATAATTGTGGATAAAACATACCTTGTGTGTTTAGAGAGACTGTTTGGAACAAGAAGAGCTGAGGTATCATCTTAATTAAATGTTTATTTTTTCCCTGATTTTTGTCTAGCCTGTGTGCTTTACTGCATACAGACGGGATTAGGTTATGGGTTGACGAGGGAACGGCCTGTAACATGTGTTGTAAGGACAAGTTGACCGGTGATGAATAGAACAGTGTGTTTTAAAGAGCGTAGTGTAATGTAGCAGCAGCAGCAGCAGAAGAGAAAAAAAAATACGAGGAACAACAGCTCAAGCCAGAAATATGCTGCGGTTCAACCTGGCCCTCTCTCCACAGGAAGTATGACTGGCCCAGGGTGGGTTATTCCTTTAATAGAGGAATGTGCAGCCTCGAAGCTCCTGTCTGCCTGCTAGGAGCTCACATATTAATAGTGGGGGGGTAGGGGGGGGGGACTACTGTTTCTGTTAACACAGACAGTAAAACTAATGTAGTACTGAAAGGATGAGTCAATCGCTTAAATGAAAACATTTAGATAATCGGTTAAGTGTTAAGTCATTTATTAAGCAACAATACTTTTCTGTTTTCCAGCATCTCAAATGTGAGATTTGGCTGATCTCTCAGTTTGGTATCATCTTAAATTGAACATGTTTGAGTTTTGGATTTTTTTTATCAGACAAAACAAGCTATTTGAAGACATCGCCTTGGAATCTGAGAAACCATTTTAGAGATAGAGAATATAAATCGATGATGAAAATAATCTGCAGTTGCAGCCCTACACCAGAGAGACGCGCACATATAGGTCTAAAACCCTAAATACTTTTTTGGTACCAATTGTCATGAGTCCGTAGCACAAAATAACAAACTGTCAAGTACCAAAAGTTAAATTCCTGTTCAGGTTCATAGATGATTTGTAGTCTTTACTTAATTAGATATTAATGGTTTTAAATCAGAGTTTTGCCAATTTTAGACTCAGTTTTATTTTGCCAGAGTTCTTCTGCAGCTGCTTGTGTGAGAAGTTTGGCTTCTTTTAGGGTTAAATAAAAAAAAAATCATATTCCTCAAAGTAAGGTTTCAAAAAGAGATGTTTTGGTAATGCTCAGGTATTGTTTCTGCACTAGAATTGAGAGATTACTACACACATCCCTACTTACTGATGGACCTCATCTTGTATTCTTTGCGGTCTTATCTGTGGATGTGAGGAGCGATTAGTGACTGATGCTAAAAAACAACGATAACAGACAGGCCTTTCAACCACTACATATCTCTTTCCAGAGAGGAGAGAGGGAGGGCTGAACTCATTTCCGACACAAGCTATCCCCTGAGTTTTCTATCTGTCATGTGAAACTACAAACCTGTCAAAGTCAGGACTTCCTCCTATTCTACTTCCAAGGACAAATGTTGAGGAGTGGGGATCCCACAGCAGGGGAGCATTTTCCCAGTCCTGCCACACTTCCCACTGAAATCCCAAAGGGAGAGGGGTCAAAAGATCACATCATTGTCCCCTTTCCACAGCTCCACCCTTAAACCAATCTGAACCCAGACCTCAGTTTGGTTTTTAAACACGGTCTGGCTTTTGAACACATTCTTTGAAGCAAAACTAAAAGCTTGCCAACACAGGGCCGCTGAGCGTACAGGTCTACAATTAGACCAGTGTGACATAAACATTCACCTTTGCCTGATGCTGCAAATAGCACAGAGGGACTTTAAAGTACTACTGTAGGTCAGACATACCTCCTACAGAAATCAGTAGATTTGAAATAAAGTACAATTAAGTGATAATTAACCTTACTACTGATACCGTTTTTGAATATTAGAGTGCCTACCACTCAGAGATCAATGTTATACAGTCAATGTGAAAACCGCAGACATGGTAGGCTATAATTCTTTCTAGGAATATTACAGGAACATTGTGGTGGTTTTGGTCCGGAGTCAGGAGCCCGCTGCTGCGGATGCTCGGACTGAGAAGTCTCGCTGTCCGCACAAAGCCATCCAGTGTTGGCTGAACGGAAACTGCTAATGAGATTAGATGGTGTGTGCAGACATTACTTAGCCATGACTAAATCGGCTCTCTTCCTGTTAGCAGACGGTGGAAAATTCAACAGGGGCCCGTAAAGAGAATCATCTCTAAACAGCGGCCATGGACTGTTTATGCATTGCACGTCTTTTGTTTGCCTCTCTGTCTGGGGAGGCTGCAGTAGTATTCGGGACTTGGAAGTTGCAGTAACTTACCCTAACGTTCTCTGTTACGCACAGGATTACTATTCTGCCCCACTGACTCATTTTCAAGATGTTGCTCGGACCGGAAGACGAATCAATTGTGTCCGCATCTAACCCTGTACTATTCTTGCTTAAAACTTAACAAATACACTCGATCTGAAGAGTTTAACACAAGACTAACACGTTACAGCAAAGATTAAAACATGTGCAGTGTGAATACAGTCGCTACTACTGGTAATAATGCATTAGTTCACTCTCTAACGTACAAGCCAACAAAGCGCTGATCACAGAAAGATGTCCGTGTATTTTTACGTTACCTGTGATCTCTGACTTTGGAGTTTTCCCTCCGCAAAAACTTTACGGTGAAGCTGGTGTGATTCCTTGTTTTTCCATGCTTACTTCTGGTCTACACAGTTGTGCTGGACTGAAATAGGATCCAGGGCTTTTTCTTTTTCTGAGCAGGAAGTTGGAGCAGGCAGACACAGAGCCGGCTGACTTCCTCTCCCCGACGATTCCCCAGGCAGTTTGCCGTCTGTGTAAACACACTTTTCCTCCCCTCCTCTTCTCCTCTCCTCTGCCTGCCCGCTGACGGCCAGCAGTAGGCCTACTCGTTGTCGGCACACATGCTGCTGATGCAGAAACCCCTACAGCCCATAAACTGACATCATCTGTCCGCAGGCTGGTGCGATGCTTTTAGGTGCGCCTCGTTACTTCCAACACTTCCATTCACAGGCCAAAAGTCATGTGATTTTATATCGCGTCCCATTTCGTTTTCATTATCCGCAGTGGTGGAAGACGTATAATTTTACTTAAGTAAAAGTAGCAATACTACAGTGTAAAAACACTCCTGCAAGTCCTGCATCCAATTCAATTGTACTTGCATCAAATTATAATTAAAGTAAAAGAAGGCCTAGGCTACTCATTATGCACAATTGTCGTTTCAGATTTAGGCCTATGCTGAACTATAATTGTATAGGCTAGCCTCTATATCATTTTAATGTTTTAGCTGGTAAATGTGGGGGTAATTGTAATTACTTTATATAGAGCTTGGTAGCTTAATAATACATAATTATTTATGAGTTGATTTATTAGTGTGTTAATAATCTTTAACTCTGCAAATTAACCAGGACCCTAACTGCCCTAACTAAAGCTGTCAAATAAATGTAGTGAGGTAAAACTACAATATTTGCCTCCACAATGTGGAGTAGAAGTAGTATAAAGTAGCATAACATGGCAATACACAAGTACAAGTACTTAAAATAGTACATTAGTAAAAAACTTGAGTAAATGTACTTACATAGGCTACTTATGTAGGCTACTTACATGCTCTCTCTTATTTCTTTTCCAATTAGTGTAATTAGATTTTTATTAGCCTAAGTCATTTTGAGAATGAAATTCACTTCGTTTAGTTGTTGGTAGTAAAACAATAATTAGTTTGGTTGTTAGGCCTACACTCAAAATAGGCTACCTGTCAACTAGTATAAAAACACATCAAGTTTGGCTCCTTCAAAAACTTGAACGTGTCCATGTTTTTCGGTGCGTTTCTGTGATTAAACCACGTACACGCAAGCGGGTCAGTAGCCTATGTCTAAACCATGGTGCAAACATCTATGTGACTGACTGGCCTGTGGAGGTCAATGGTCCCCAGAGGTGTGACTCCGGCGAGGCGCGGCTCCGAGCGGTGCGTCTGATTGGCGGCTGAATTTGAGGTGGCTGAAGGTGGTCCCTTCGAGAGCGGAGAGCAGCGCTCACTGAAAGCAGAGTCCCGCTGAAGCGCAATGCCTTGTTTTACTGTCCACATCCGAGATGAGTGGCTGGCAGTGCCCTGCCGTGATACCACCAACACCATCCGGTGGCTCGGACAAGAAGCTCTTAAACGTTACGTGAAGAACAAACCAGACAACGGTGGCATCACGGCTGTAAAGGACACTCGTTTTGTTGTGCGCAGGTGCCAGGGTTTGGGTTTGTTGGACGCTGATGACACTGTCGAGGATGTACTGGAGGATAATGACTTTGTCGAGCTCGGTAATGACCGTATGCATTTAAAATATAAGAATGTAAAATGTAGGGCCTATGCATCCCATTTTGGGGACAGTTTTGTGTGCGTAATTGTGTATGGTTTATGTACCGACGATTCGAGACATTAAGATGTAGTTACAGAATCTACCAATAAGAGGAAATGTGTACAGTGTGAATTATTACCGTGTGCTTACAGCTATTGAAGGCGACACCATGTCTCCCGACTTTATCCCGTATGAGCCTGGAGTTTCTCACCTGTATCCTTTCACAAGTATTTGTGCCATAATTATATTAATTATAGCGGGTAGCCTATTGTAGTTTGTACTAAATACTATCCCTTTTTCATTTTGTTTATGTCATTACATTGTTTTCAATTGTGGGTAACAATGACTTTTGAAAGAATAAAATAAACCAGAGTCATGTATATTTAATAATAAAATAACAGTGAAGGGCAACATTGTATTTTGCTGAATGTTATCCTTAATTAAACTGCGAAACAGCACAGCAGCATACAGGGAACCTGCAGAGGTAAGTGTTTACTTTACCCATTCTCTATTAAAATGTAAAACATATATTATACCGACTACTTCTGTGTTACATGGCTCTCTCTGTGTAGTACATTTCCTTGGACGGCAACACGCTGACATCGACAGATCTGGTCAACTTAGGAAGGGGACTCTACAAGATAAAGGTAGGCGTAATGATCAAAAAATGTTATTTGTTGTCATGGCTTGTCTGTGCAATTTGTCTTCAGATACTCATTCCTTTAACCAACATTTTCAGCTGACTCATGAGGCAGAAAGAAAAGTTGTGCAAGCCAGAGAGCTTTTGGACACCATTGTCAAAGAAAACAAAGGTTAGGATACATTTAAGAATAAAGAGCTAATGTTAACCTGCTACTGCAAAAATACAGTATTTCAGAAATCAGTGATCCCATGTATTGAGTTCTCTGTATCTCTCTCTCTCTCTGTTCCTCCAGTTGTTTATGGAATCACAACAGGTTTTGGCAAATTTGCCCGAACAGTCATTCCTGTCAGCAAGCTCAAGTAAAGACAATATTTTACAGTCCGTTTTTTTGTTGTCAATGTTAGATCTTCTATTGGAGAATGAGCTTTTTTATGTGCTGATGTGTGATTTTTCCACAGGGAGCTGCAGGAGAACTTGGTGCGGTCACACTCAGCAGGTAATAAAGCTCAATTACTATTTAAAATGTCAACAAGTTAGTGCTCCTGACAAAGTGTTTTAGGTTTTGCTGTATTTAACATCCGCCCCATGGATGTTATACTGTGGTGTGTAGGTGTTGGAAACCCGCTAAGCCCAGAAAGGACTCGCATGCTGCTCGCTCTGAGGATCAATGTTCTGGCCAAAGGGTACAGCGGAATTTCTCTGGAAACCCTTCATACCATGATCCAAGCCTTTAATGGTAAGCCACCAGCCTTTATTTACCTTATCTGACCTGGGATATCAGCTTCAGTTGACTGCTGATAACTTCCGTTAGGGATCAGTATTGGGGAAGCGGACTGTCGTATGACTAATCTTCATCTCTGACTTACTCGTTCCCTGCAGCTTCCTGCCTCTCCTTCGTCCCAGAGAAGGGAACAGTGGGTGCTAGTGGAGACCTGGCACCCCTTTCTCACCTGGCCCTGGGACTGATCGGAGAGGGTAAAATGTGGTCTCCCAAGAGCGGATGGGCAGATGCCAAATATGTAAGCTCTTAGAGATATAACTGTCATAATTACTTTTTCATGGTTGTACAGCAATAACTTGCTTAACACTGAAGGAAATGTGCATTTTGCTTGTAAGAGTGACAGGTTGCAAGGTCCAACAGGAAAACATATTTGCTTTTTGATGCCTCTTGACCTTTTACATGTTTTTTTCTCCTTTTATCTCTGGCCAGGTCCTGGAGGCCCATGGACTGAAGCCAATATCCCTAAAGCCTAAAGAGGTAATCTTTAAAACCAATCATGCTCTCTCATATTTGTTTTCACTGCACTAAAGAAACTGGCATAGGGTTCACTGGGAAAGCAATGTGTTTTCTCCTCAGGTACATATTTTAGAAGAACAATTATAGTGTTTATATTTACAATTATACAACACAATATAGTGCACATTGCATTGCATTCTCCTAGTGGCTTCTTAAAGTGGAAAATGCGTCCCTCTCGCTCTTTCCCTTACAGGGTCTTGCTCTGATCAACGGGACCCAGATGATCACCTCTCTGGGGGCAGAGGCTGTGGAGCGAGCCCAGGCGATTGCTCGGCAGGCAGACATCATTGCTGCTTTGACCCTGGAGGTGCTAAAGGGAACCACCAAGGCCTTTGACAGTGGTGAGCAGCAGCAGTGAACAAAATCACAAAAAGATGGAAAAATGTACCTTAAACTTTTTGTATCAGTTTCATCCTTCCTCATTTTCTGGTCTCCTCTGCAGACATCCATTCGCTGCGGCCCCACCCAGGACAGATCGAGGTGGCCCTGCGCTTCCGCTCGCTGCTGGACTCTGATCACCATCCATCCGAGATAGCAGGTCAGAGGACAGGCCCATATTCTAAAAACAGACAAGTACCACAACATTATATCACACAAAGTAATTGTAATACACTTAACATCTGGGCAGCACTGTTGCCTTACAGCAAGAAGTCTGTCCAGTGTTCAAACTTTTCTTACCGGGCCACAATTGGTCAAGTTTGCATGTTACAGTACTGCCATATTTGTGGGAGTTTCCTCCCAACCAAAAGACAAACATCTGTAAGGAATATTTCTGCGCTTGATCAAGGTGGTTTCAGAGCTGGAGCACTGCACTGTGGCTCCCCACAGCCCATAAATAGGTCATGAATGGTTCACTTGCAGAGGGTGTATCTCCCCAGACAGATTACAGTAATAAAGTATAGCTTTTGGTAATATTATGCCTGTATGTGTGTGTCATCTGGTGTTGGTATGTTTTTTCAGAGAGCCACCGGTTCTGTGACAGAGTCCAGGATGCCTACACCATGCGATGCTGTCCTCAGGTAACCCTCAAGTCAAATTTATTTATACATCCCAAAATCAGATATATATAATAGAACCAGAGCATTTTTGGAATTGGAGTAGGACCGTGCTCAAAGTGTTGTTCAGTTGTTTCTGAGCATACCTTTTTGTTTCTGTACACAGGTTCATGGAGTCACCAATGACACAATAACATTTGTCCAAAACATCATCAATACAGAAATCAACAGCGCCACTGACAATCCTGTATCCTTTCTTGACATAAAGATGACTGACCAGACTACTACGTAAATCTAGATGTGCCACTTTTTTCACTGCACCCAAAACTGTTCAACCACAAATTATAGGTTCTGCCACAAGTTATATACTGGATTTTGTGGAAATCAGAGGTGATTTATTTTTCTTAACGGCCGTTCAAGATGGTATTTGCAGAAAGAGGTGAGACCATTTCAGGTGGGAATTTCCATGGCGAATACCCAGCTAAGGTATGTATATTTGTGACTTATGAAAAATATTTTGAGTATTTATTGTAGATTTCGTTCCCCTCTCTTTCATTGCCATTTTCTTTCTTCTAGGCTCTGGACTTTTTAGCCATTGCAGTCCATGAGCTGGCCTCCATAAGTGAGAGGAGGACCGAAAGGTTGTGTAACCCCTCTCTGAGTGAGCTGCCTGCCTTCCTCGTCAACGAGGGAGGACTTAACTCAGGCTTCATGATTGCTCATTGCACCGCTGCTGCCTTGGGTTAGTGTGCAAAAAAAGAAAACAAAATGGAGCATTAACATCAGTAAAGTGAATTATATGAAACTTTATGTTGAATAAAATAGATGTTTGTTGGTAGAGTTAAATAGGTTATAATATTGAATGTAGAATATTTTTAACAAAAAGATATATGTGTTATAAAGATAAACACCATTTTAATTTATCTGAATTGATGTCCCTTTTAATTCAATGTTTTAGCATATACGTTAAGTCCAATTGCCTTTTCTGTACTGTCTAGTTTCAGAGAATAAAGTTTTGTGTCATCCATCGTCTGTGGACTCCTTGTCCACTAGTGCTGCCACAGAGGACCATGTGTCCATGGGAGGCTGGGCTGCTAGGAAGGCCCTGAGGGTCGTGGAGCATGTGGAGCAAGGTAATGCTTTTCAAAATCCAGGTAAGACTGGATAATTGCTACTATTAATATTTAAAAAAAAAAACATATTACAGTAATTGTAAGGCATAGATATGGGCATAAAAATGCTAAACACAATGATGCAGGTTTCTGACTGAAACACCAAATGGCTAACTTTATAGCGATAACAAAAGCAGTTACACAGGCTGCTACATAGTTTAGTTATATAAAATTCAATGGTCATTAGCATCAGAAGTTTAAAAAAAGGATCTGATAACCACCCAACTTTAAGTAAAATTTAAAAGCAATAAGCAGCAACATCCATATCATACCAGTGCACACCGACTGTGGATAAAAGTGAATCAGAAAACATTTGCATGGTTGTAAATCAAAACTCAATCAGTGGATATAGTGGTTAACTATATCCACTGATAATATTAAACTACAGGTTTAAAACCTGTATCAAATCAATGCCTTTCTAGCTAAATTACTTTCCTCTCTATGTTTTTTGTGGGAAAATATATATTCATATATATATTCAAGTACCTTGGGGTTGTGTTCGCGAGTGAGGGGACAATGGAGCGGGAGATTGGTCGGAGAATCGGCGCAGCGGGTGCAGTATTGCATTCAATCTATCGCACCGTTGTGACGAAAAGAGAGCTTAGCCAGAAGGCAAAGCTCTCGATCTACCGGTCAGTTTTCGTTCCTACCCTCACCTATGGTCATGAAGGCTGGGTCATGACCGAAAGAACGAGATCCAGGGTACAAGCGGCTGAAATGGGTTTCCTCAGGAGGGTGGCTGGCGTCTCCCTTAGAGATAGGGTGAGAAGCTCACTCATCCGTGAGGATTGAAACGATACAATAGTGGTTGCAATCTATGTTGGAATGGACCAGATTTAAAAAGAACAGAGGTCTTTCAACCTACAATTTCCATTTCTACGTATATTGTAGTGGATCTTTAAGGTATTGAAAGAGTATTGTGAGTTTTGTTGAATCCAATGGCTGCTCCACATGGACGTAAAAGATCTAATTTATGTGATATTCCCTTATGATTTAAAAAAAATATGATTATCGACACATTGCAAAACTAATTCAAGGATAGGATGAAGTGAAGCATTTTCAATGAGCTCCACAATCTCTCTTTAAGAAATACATAATTTAAAACATTTATGATTTAATCCAAATGAGTGCTGAAGTCTTTCTAAAGCGGTATTTGTGATTTGATAATCCTACATTATTCACTGTAATGTCATACAGAAGATGTGGTCCTGTCACTCACATTGTAACCCACTCTAATGTATTCAGTATGCAGCATTGCAAACTTACTGCAAACACAATATTGTCATTTTAACACACCAAATGTAGTGATATCAATTACCATTAAAAAGAGGACAAACCCAAATAAAAATACTATTCTTTTGTAAATTCAAAACCTGATTATGCATTTGGTCACATCTAATGGATGTTTTCTGTGATCAGTTCTTGCTATAGAGCTGTTGGCAGCCTGTCAGGGTATTGAGTTCCTCCGCCCACTTCGTACCACCACTCCATTGGAGAAGGTCTATGACCTTGTGCGCAGCGTTGTCAAGTAAGTCAAACAGATGTGGCTAAGGTCCACTGAAATTATGTACAGGATAGTTAATATTAGTTAATATTTATCCACTGTTCCACTTGTGATGCTCATACTCTCAACTATTCTGTCATTAACAGACCCTGGATTAAAGACCGATTCATGTCTCCGGACATTGAAGCTGTTCACCGTCTTCTACTTGATCAGAAGGCAAGTGACAAATCTTTTGGAGGAAGCAATGTTAATTCTTTCTGTGGCTTTAAAATTTATCAAATCTATATGTACATATAACCTCCAGAGGGATGGCAAAATTGTGATCTTTAAGTGACATGTTTGTATTTTCAACTCAGGTGTGGCATGTGGCCAAGCCTTATATCGACAAGTATCAGACAGAGTACATCCCAGAGTCCCGTCCCGGCTCTCCTACTGCCTTCTCTCTGGAGCCTCCAGCATCACCGAGGAAGCGTGTTCGTCATGAGTGAAAACATGTCAAATGTTTGGTATTTTGCAATAACTATATCATAATCATCATTTATTGAGACTTTTGTGAATTTGAATGAAAATGACCCACAATTTTTGATTGTTGTTTTGACCCTTGAAGAATAAATTCATACTTTGATTTCTGACATTTTTAATCATTAAGGATATCTTGTTGAACTTGCATATAGCTTACACACAGCCTACCTTACACCACTGTGCACTAGAATTGTATTTATCTAAGCTTTTGTTGTCCCTTAAAATGTGCGTAATTTAGTTTTTATTGCCACGACTACCTCAGCCATTGTACAATTTTCACATATCAAATGATTTTAATGATGTAGCACAAACACTACTATGATTAAATGTTGTTTTTTTCTGGTATAATTACATGAAATCTTAAATTATTGTCATCTGTATATTTCCATCTTAGACAACACAATACACGTTTTTAAAGCTCTGCTCCTGAATGGTTTGCATGATTATGTAAATCCTGCTTTCTGCTCACTGTTCCTGTTAATATGTCTGTACATTTAGGGCATGTTTGTGGTTGACAGAAATGACTTACTTAATGATACACTAACTTATTTCTGGTTTGTCATCACAGTATTTTAAGATTACTTTTAGTGGTGGCGGTGGTAAGTAAGTACTGATAGCAATTAGTTGTTGCAATAGCAGCAGTGATCTATATCCTATCATTGTTCTGTCATTAAGATGTTACTTTTACACCAGAAACCATGTATCAATTGGCAAAGTTAATACATACACACAGTGTAAACACTCAGAGAGGAATGTGTTCTTGGGTTTACATGCACACTGCTTTTGTTCTCTGTGTGCTGAACCTTAGGGATGTAAGTTTGACAGAAGTTTCCTAGTCCAGTTAAACAGCACCTACCAGTCCAGGCTGACAAGTCACTCTGCCACCTTGAGGTGCTGTGGTAAAAAACTGAGGAAGATAAAGTGGTATGTCATAGACCTGCAAAGGCAGTGGTCAACAAATTCAAAGGTTACACAAACATCTCATCACAGTTAGTAGCACAAGGGGCAATCTGTTGTTCACAGAAATAGTTCAACCTTAAAGCCTTTGTCCCTGTGTGCTTAGCCAAACTTAAATTAATTTGTCGTTGCAATCTCAGCCTTCCAACTTCAAACTTTGCAACTGTTAAATTTAGTTTGCTGCTTTGACTTGACAAACGCTTATCATTAAATGAAAAGTAAACCTGTGTTTCTATACAAATCACAATTATATACACAAACATATAAGTCCAGTACTTCTTGATTATGCAGAAAAGAGTCTCTGTTAAAGGTAACACTTTTTTTTTTTTTCTTCAGTTTAAGCCCATGTTAGAGCAAACATTATTGCGCCTTATAGGCTACATACCATAACTTAACATCTAAAATGTTCTTAGATGTCATACCAAGCCCGCGATTGTTTCAAAACATTCATTCATCCATCTAATCAATATAGGCAAACCAAATATATTATATAAGGTCATGGATGTTTAGAGGAACACTTTACAAACGTTATAATGATGTGAACTACTTTTTAGTTATGACTTTTAACAAATTATTAACATTCGATGTCCATATAGGATCATTCCAGAATTGGAGGACATTTCATGTCCCACCTATGACATTTCAAATAATCTATGTACAATATAAAAAAAAAATGCAGTAATTGTGTAAACAACACTTGTCCTGAGACTAAATATAAATAGACTTGAAGATTTGTTTTTCAAAAATATTATTGAAAATAAAAAATAAGTCTCTAGCACCCACTTAAGTGCCATTTTTCTCTTGTCCCACCTTATATGGCCAAATTTAATGTTAAATACAACCGTTAAAATACATTTTACCTTTTTTGTATATTTTTGTTTATATATGCCTCTTTTAATTATTAAAACTTTTTTTTTATTATAGAACTATTTCAAATAATAAAGAAATTCTGCAATAAAGTTATGTCCCACAACATACATGCAACCCTGTTGCCGAAAGATATTTAGCTAGTTTATTTAGCCTGGCAGAAGAAGAAGAAAAAAACAGTGAGTGTGAGCATAGACTGTACAGTCTATGAGTGTGAGTGACATGATTCGCAGGAAATGACATCACTAAGCAGTTTGCCACCAGAATGTGAAATCTCTTTTCGATTTTTCATGTTATACAACTTTTAGCCTTGATTGAATGTGTCACTTTAACCAATGCAACCCTGTTATACTTATTATCAGAATAATACAAAATAATTTACAAGTTTTCTTCTGTTTTTACATAGCTAGCTAGCTAAGTAAGTTTGTCCTAAAGATGACAGTAAGAGCTAGCTAGCTAAACAGCTAGCTTCTATTCATGAGAAAAGGCTAACATTAGCATTAATTTGCAACTCTGTTACTCGCAACCCTGTTACATACATAATAAAAAATAGTAAAATAAATGGCCAATTTTTCAAAATGATGGATGCCTAAATTGTCCTCCAATTCTGGAATGACCCATAAACCATTTAAGCTATACAATTTTCAGTTAACCTCGCAGTCTAGTATGGGTAGCGATCCCACTATGGCCACGCCGAGACCCGCCCTTCAATAGCATTTATTGGCCAGGCGTCCATGAGAACGCAAGGTAACGTAACCCCATTTGTTCAGGTCCTGTCCCCTGACCAATCGGCTATCCTAACCTTAACTACTCGAGGTGAAATGCCTAACCCCAACCAATTGAGCTGCTTCGTAGGGCGAGTCTTGGCGTGGTGTCACGTGGCCATAGTGGGATTCGTAATTTAATAATAAATAACTTTCTAACTAACACCAAAGAATTTAAGCCCAGAAACGTTATTGATAGCAGGGCAAGAAGCAAAATAAGCAAAAAACGACTGACCGTACAAGTGCTGTAAATTACTAGAGCCGGCCATCCAAAATGATCTACGGTCAGTAATAAAAAAAAAAAAAAAAAAAAAAGGATCTCCTTCGAGCCGGATTCGAACCAGCGACCTAAGGATTTCAGCTGTAAGCCACTACAGTCCTCCGCTCTACCAACTGAGCTATCGAAGGGATGACACAACCTTTTCTTGCACTGGTATATTGAAAGCCGCTTTGCCAATCGGCTACTAACAAATACTCAGCTTAAGATGGAAACAAATAAACAAGCAACATTAAACGTACTTTTCGTTCGCCTGTACACAGACACAAACAGGTGTGATAGATGTCACGAAATCTGTTAAACTTCTAACCTAACTCTTGGAGACATGCCTACAACATAATTTGGGAGTTACAGTATGGTGAATGTGATCAACAAATAACTGTAATCAATCAGTCCAGTATTATTTTAAAAGCATTAATTACAAAAGTTGTTTTCAGGGGACAAATTCAGCATCAGTTTGAAAAGTTGTTAAGCCACTCTGGACAACTGGCAGTTAAGCTCCTATTATCATCACTGCCATCTCTTACAGTGCCCTACACAACAGGAAATACTACTGTTGTTATGTTTGCGGAGGATTTATTTTTATAGAGCAGAAAACCCTTTGTTGTTGTCTCTGCATTGCTGATAGCTGCTGTGAGATGGATCTTATTGATGATTAGATGTGCAGTTTGATGTAAAGTGCACCGTACCTTACAGCTACGAACGGTAAGTTAAAACTGATCTATGAGTGAAAGCTTTGCTATTGCCCACCAAAACCACACTGACTTAAATGTAGTGTGAACATCTTAAGTTACCAGATGCTGTCTTAGGTTACAAAAAACTCCTTCAATAGACAGGAGTAGAAGATATCTGTAGGATAGAAAGATGCATATTTGCCTATAAATGGTTCATACATAAGAACAGGACAAATGGGACATTTCTGGAAAACAGGCTTACTTTTTAGTTGCAACTTTTACTATCAATCTGAAACCCTTTACTGAGAAGATAAATATGCCAGATATAGTCATGACATCTCTACAAGCAGGTAAATGAATTGTATCTGCTTAGTATATCATGAGTAAATGATTAATTTGGAATTTGAAACTTGAGACATAAAAACCACAGGTTTATATTTATGTTATGTCTGTGTGATGAGCATTGAGGATGACTTATATTCCTCTATCTAAAACATCAATAATTTATATTCATGAATAATGTCATTTCTGTACTCTAAATTACTGCACTGTTCCTCAATAGTCATTTTGAAGAAGTCTAAATCACACTTCTTTTAAACTAAATCCAATTGTAACCACTGGGTGGCAATGTTCCCCCATTTCCACTTGAATCCAACACATCTACTATATGCAAAGATATATAGAGGCTTGCAAAAGTATTCATACGCCTTGAACTTTTCCATTTTGTCATGTTATAAAAACACAAATGTAAATGTATTTCATTGGGATTTTATGTGATAGACCAACACAAAGTGGTGCATAATTGTGAAGTGGAAGGAAAATGATACATGGTTTTCAAATTTTTTTTACAAATAAAAAACTGAAAAGTGTGGCGTGCAAAAGTATTCAGCCCCCTTCACTCTGATACGCCCTAAATAAAATCCAGTGCAACCAATTGTCTTCAGAAGTCACCTAACTAGTAAATCTAGAGTCCACCTGTGTGTAATCTAATCTCAGGAGAAATACAGCTGTTCTGTGAAGGCCTCAGAGGTTTGTTAGAGTCAACATTAGTGAACAAACAGCATCACGAAGCCCAAGGAACATACCAGACAGGTCAGGGAGAAAATTGTGGAGAAGTTTAAAGCAGGGTTAGGTTATAAAAAAATATCCCAAACTTTGAACATCTCACGGAGCACTGTTCAATCCACCATCCAAAAATGGAAAGAGTATGGCACAACTGCAAACCTCCCAAGACATGGCCGTCCACCTAAACTGACAGGCCGGGCAAGGAGAGCATTGATCAGAGAAGCAGCCAAGAGGCCCATGGTACCTCTGGAGGAGCTGCAGAGATCCACAGCTAAGGTGGGAGAATCTGTCCACAAGACAACTATTAGTCGTGCACTCCACAAATCGGGCCTTTATGGAGTGGCAAGAAGAAAGCCATTGTTGAAACAAAGCCATAAGACGTCCCGTTTGCAGTTTGCCACGAGCCATGTGGGGGACACAGCAAACATGTGGAGGAAGGTGCTCTGGTCAGATGAGACCAAAATTGAAGTTTTTGGTCTGAATGCAAAACTCTGTGTGTGGCGGAAAACTAACACTGCACATCACCCTGAACGCACCATCCCCACCGTGAAACATGGTGGTGGCAGCATCATGCTGTGGGGATGCTTTTCTTCAGCAGGGACAGGGAAGCTGGTCAGAGTTGATGGGAAGATGGATGGAGGGCAATACAGGGCAATCTTAGAAGAAAACCTGTTAGAGTCTGCAAAAGACTCGGGCGGAGGTTCACCTTCCAGCAGGACAACGACCCTAAACATACAGCCAGAGCTACAATGGAATGGTTTAGATCAAAGCAAATTCATGTGTTAGAATGGCCCAGTCAAAGTCCAGACCTAAATCCAATTGAGAATCTCTGGCAAGACTTGAAAATTGCTGTTCAGGCGCTTTCCATCCAATCTGACTGAGCTTGAGCTATTTTGCAAAGAAGAATGGGCAAACATTTCAGTCTCTAGATGTGTAAAGCTGGATAGACATACCCCAAAAGCCCTGCAGCTGTAATTGCAGCGAAAGGTTCTACAAAGTATTGAATACTTTTGCACGCCACACTTTTAATTTTTTTTATTTGTAAACATTTTTTTGAAAACCCATGTATCATTTACCTTCCACTTCACAATTTTGCGCCACTTTGTGTTGGTCTATCACATAAAATCCCAATGAAAAACATTTACATTTGTGGTTGTAATGTGGCAATGGAAAAGTTCAAGCGGTAGGAATACTTTTGCAAGCCTCTGTATAATTACTTTCTTGAGAAAATAAAATGTTGGGTCAGGTCAAATAATTTCCTGTTTGAAGTTCACTTACTTTTAAATCTAGTGTGTGTATATAGTCTATAGCTTCAGGACTATAAGTATCAGGACATTAGGGGTTTACCAGCTGACTGCATGTAATGATGACTTGTAATGTGTTACATCACAATACTTATGTTTTTGTCACATTGACAGATTTAGTTAGCCTTTAGTTCTTGCTTCATTTGACAAGAATTTTTTTTATTTTCTCAGTACTACTAAATTTAACTTATTTTCGAGTTATTTCAAATATTTTTAAATAAACCAAGGCATGGTTATATGTAAAATCTTTTCCACATGTTTTGCAAGAATAGGGCTTCTCATTTGTATGGATTATTATGAGTGTTCAAAAATGATGTCCAAGTGAATTTATTTTTCCACGTTTGTCAACAATACAGGTCACTTGTGTGGATTATCAGGTGTTTATACAATTGGGACTTAAACTTGAATGCTTTGCCACAAGGGTCACATTGGAAAAACGTTTTACCTGTGTGAGTTTACAGTGAATCTTTAACAAGTTAAAGTTGTTTATATTGTTACAGTGATTATTTTGTGACGTCTTCTCTTTGGTTTTTGCTCTGTATTTCTAGTTGATCCTGAGTCTTGATGCTTGCTTCCTTTATGATCTTGACTCTCTGCTACACAAGAGTTGAGAGAAGAGGAGCTGGTGGTCACTTTTTGGTTCCGGTTCACTGTGGTTACTTTTCTCATTGGTAGGAGTCAACAGAAAGGTTTTAGTCCCCTGCATCAGAACCAGCGGCTGGTGCTGACTGGTGCAGAGTTCCTCCTGTTTCCTCTGTGGAGGCTCGGGGTCCTCTTGGTGCAGACTGACGTATCTCTCCTGAATACAGAGCTGCTGGTCTGCGAGAACCTCCTCCTCTTTACAGACATGCTGCTGAGGGAGCCCTGGGAGAACATACAACATGGAACATGAGCAAATAAATACCACACGTTTGTTTGTTTTAAGTCATGCACCTCTGTTAGTATTTTAAAAGACCATTCAACTTTTACTCACCTATCCCGTGTAACTTTATTTCAGGTTTCCAAACGATATCCAGCACTCTGCCCAGACGATAGATCTCTTCTTCGTAACGTTACTCGACGATAGCTTCTTTTTTTTTAAACTCCGAATATTTCTTCAGCAGCAGCAGTTAGTCGCTCGTTGACAAACTCTCAAAATCTCAACTGACGACATTGTTGTTTAATTACAAACGAAATAATTATCTGCGGTAAGACTACAATATCGTCTTCCAGCTAATTCCATACGTCCATGGACTAGAGATATTTGCTGCCAGCCAGAGCGCTGGCAGCGCCTGCATTATTTACTACCGCTAGATGTCACATTATTAAGTTCCCGGCGGTGGTATTGAAATAGCTTTCGTTCCGTTTTCATGTTGTTGCTTTATAGGTTGCACATCTCTGTTGTTTCATTTCACAGGGAAAATGGGTTATTGGCTCTGTAATATTACCTTTAACTTATGTCGTTTCGAGTTATTTCAAAGAAAACAGTAAAAGAACAAATACATTAACAGGGGTGGAAGAACTTAACACAGGTAAGTAAAAGTAGCAATAACACTGAATGCGTTCAAAATGTTAGTAAACGTGCCAAATTAGCAGCGTCGTTGTCAACATCGCGCTTTCGTGGCTTTAACCAGTATTATTTTTTTTGTCTAGCCTCGAATCTTTCTGACAGAGAAATTTAGGATCAGTATGAAATATGAAATAAATAAATAAGCCATAAGTAAATAATTTATTTCCGACAACACCAACTGTGTGTGTGTGTGTGTGTGTGTGTGTGTGTGTGTGTGTGTGTGTGTGTGTGTGTGTGTGTGTGTGTGTGTGTGTGTGTGTTTTGTGTGTGCGTGCGTGCGCTTGTACAGCTGTCTTTGGGAGGACCAAGACCTATACACAATGAAGACATTTTTGGCCACTCCTCACTTCTTCAAAGGCCAGTTCAAGGGTTAGACTTGATAAAAGGGTTTAGGTTCAGATAAGGGTTAGAGCAAGTGTTGCTGTTAGGCATTCAGTTGTTGAATGCATTATGAGCCCATATTCCAAAATCTTCCAAAACTGATTTGGCAGCCTTAACTACCCTGCTTAACTACAAGCTCACAGTGTTTTATTCAACATGTCTATTTTTCAATTGACTTAAGAGGGCTTTGGCTTCATATTATGCATCCAGATAATTCAGGGACCGGTTTTATTTTCCCAAGACCCATGTAAAACACTGCTGTAGATTCTGCAGGCAATAAATAGCATATAAAAATACCTACCATCCTACGTAGATTTGAGTTTTGTCTAAATTAGTGTGATTGGTATCTATTAAAAGCATCTGCTTGTTTATATTAATTTCATGGTTGCTAGAAAACTTAGTAAAAAACCCCAATTTAAATTATTAATTTTTAGTAATTTCAACCACCATATTGTCCACCAACTAGACGGTAGTGCGTGCAACCATTGCATAATGCAAAGATATGCATGCTATATCTTGGAATTATAACTGTAATGCTTATGAATGTGAATATGAAATGTATTATAACGTGTTATGGGAACAATGCTGCATACACATTGATGCATTGATAATGTAATACATACAATATTATATGACATTCTAAAAAGGACCATTGTGTACTATGATTACTTTTACCTTTGATACTTAATATATATTTTCTTTGTCTTTTACTGTAGTATTTTGGTATTGCTACTTTGACCTTGTAAAGGATCCGAGTACTTCTTCCACCACTGGGAGAGGGTCATTAAGATGTAAACCGAAAACCAATGAGTCTGTTGAGCAGAAAAGCGATGACAATAATTGCTTTAAGTGGTTTATTGAAGGCTTGTAATGATAAATAGCAATGCTTGCTGTCAGGCTGCTCTCTGTACATGTCCACTCACCCAAAATGAAGATATATATTCATATTGTCCTGACCTGTCAGACAGAAATGTATTACATTATGTAGCTGCTTCAACATACATTACAACAGACATGGAGCTTAAAGCAGGGTCCCGCTGTTGAGGCAGCAGACATTCCTCTCATAACACAGGCAGACTGGAATCTTCTCCATCCTTTACCGAGATTATCATCCTGTCTGCCCCTCAACTGAGAACCCTCGGGGAGCTACTTAATCTCGCCCGCTTTAGGTAAAAGTCTAAAGGGTGGCTCTTCAAGACATGTTACCATCAATCATAACCGCTAATATACAGCTTCACAACATAAACATAGTTATCCTCAATCTAGCACCAACTTTCAAACATTTTATGGCTTTATTTGTCATTAAAGTGTGTTTAAAAGCTTAAATACTACAATCTAATGGTACAGCTGGTGGAATTTTCTCAAAATAATGGAGTTTTTTTTTTTCTCTCAGCCAAGTTTTAGCTCAGAACAGCCCAAAGGCATCCTCATGATTAACAACTGCCATCGGTCTTCAAGGTCACCATGTCTGTCACGTCGCTTTTTGAAATGTATGCCCTTTGTGTTTTGCTACGCAACATGGAGAAAAACTGCTTCTTTGGGCTGTCTTACATGGGTATTTTCAAATGAGCCTGCACAATGATGATCAAACACTTATAACACTGTCTGACTTTGTGCCAACCACATTTCTGTGTCTCAGTCATTTCCATACTGCATGCCAATACTATAAAGTATACACTAAGTAGTACTTTTTATAGTGCACTGTTTTGGAGGTTACTGTTGATTTGTTTACTGTACACGTTTGTGCTGACAGATAATGACAGAACCATGGGTGTGCCAATAAATGTCAATTGAGCTATCACTGTGGAGCACATATGACCAATTTCATATTTGAAAATTTCAAAAAAAGCAAGTAAAAATGTCTTTTCCTAAACTAATCTATATGTTTTCCAGGAACATCACTTTTTCAGGCTGTAAGAAGAGTTTCCACTTTATGAAAAACATAACAACATTTTTTCCACAATAGTGGATTTGACTAGATATTCACAGAATACAAGATTTAGACAAAAAAAGAATGAATTGTAAGGTTGCACACAATTATATCTAACATGGGGTGCTGTCCACCAATACTATGAATGATGATACAAGATATAGCCAGCAAAAAAAGAAAGAAAAATAAACAAACATAAACTAGCCTACAGTGTTATGTTTAAAATTCCAACTGTATTTTGAGTGAAAGATTAAATTAAGGGAAACCTTTTCCAGTGTTATTGTACCAGACAAACATGTTCACAGTTAGTATTTAACATGCAACAGGGATACAGTGATAACTGACACTTAACATATCTATAACATGTAACATGTAAACATGATCTGTAATATTAATTTTCCGCTTGTGTGGCTGCTCCTCTGCTTTTTCAGCTAACACCTGTCAGATACTCAAAAGAAGAACTCACACCTGTGGTTTGTATGTTAAAACCTGTCACTGTTTCCTCTCCCATTGTTCACGATACTGTAGGTTTTCTGTGTGCTTTTATTCATGTGGCAGATGACATGACACAGGTACACTTTAGCCCTCTGTGGGCTTTCCAATCCCCTCCCATAACAAAAAAAATTAAACTGTCACATATCCGCCTGCCTGGCTTTTATGAAGGTGAAACTCCCCCAGTTCCCCTGTTTCTGTGTCCACTATTAAAACCAGGCTTGTGCTCAGTCATCAATTGAGTCTTTCCTGTGCAAAAAGAGAGCATGTCAAAAGGTGATGTAAAATATAGAGTATAAACTTCCAGAAGTGTCTGGATGGAAAGGGTTGAGGGGAATGTGTGTGGAGGGGTAGTGGAGGCCTTTGCTGTCCTAAGTAGTATCAAGAGTCTTACTACTGTCATAGTATAATATGAATAACTATCGGTGGTAATGCCAAATGAGTTACATCATTGGAAGAGTTGAATTTTAGCACTAACATTTACATAACGCAGAGCCTGTTTCTTTTTTGTGTCATTTCAGATTGAACCAACTGATAAAATGTGGGTGAGGGGAATGTTATGTCTAGGAACAAGCAGACAGATAGCAGTGATAAACGTCATAAAAATGGAAGCAAAGAAGCAGAAGGTGTTTGGAGATCTTAATGCCTGGCCTGTGGGCAAGGCAGCTATGCCTGGAGCATGTCTGGCTTTTTGTCTGGCTTTTACAGGAGAGTAGACAGATTACTTGCGAGGGTTGAGATGGATCAGTGAGCTGAAGGTACTAGGTGACATGGCAGCATGAGGAGGGGCGGAGGGAACCATATCCTTTTACAGTCTGGAAATAAAGCAGGCCAGCGGCAGTGGAATGGCCCCGCGTCTCTCATCTTATTGGGCCATTAGTTGACGAGGCCACAGCAGCACCACTGGCTGCGAATGTCCAGCACGAGATTGTAGCAGACAGGGAGGTGATTTAACATGAGAGGATTATTTCATCCCAGTATTTCATTGAACTATAGCCCCTCTGACTGTACTGTAATGCTCGACATTATTCATGAATGCACTTATCTGCAGTATTCCCACATAGATACACTGTTGTTCATTAATCATACAACTGCACCTGGTTTGATCTTTTTAATGGAATAAGAGAACAGTGTTTTATTCCTAAAGGAATAGTTGGACATTATAGGGCATTTTTGGGACATTTTGTGTTTCGCTTTCTTGCTGAGAGTTATATGAGAAGATTTATACCACTCTAATGTTATGACTGTAAATGTGAAGCTACAGCCACCAGATGGGTAGCTTAGCTTAGCACAAAGACTGGAAATAGCTAGCCTGGCTCTGTCCAAAAGTAAAAGCACCTCTAAAGCACCTCTTAACCTCTAAAGCAAAGAAGCGAATAATTGTATTTTCCAAAATGTCAACCTATTCATTTAATGATTTGACTCAGTAGAATGTAAGTTGTGTAACAGAGAAAACACCAGACAGCTGAAGTTAAAGAGAGTAAAGGAATTTTGTTGCTTTCATCCTGCCGGGGGAATACATCACAGACTGTCCAAGATTAGACATCCTTCTTCTGCAGCATTTTTCACGGTGACTACTGGGATGTAAAGATCGTAAAAACATGCAAGTGAAGTGATGTACAAAGAGAACAGCTCAAGGTGCATCATCCCTTCCCCCGGCGAATCATCTGGAGACAACCAAAATAACCCATGCAAATCTAAAAACGCAGACATGAACCCTGTTCTGAAAAGGCTGTCCCTGTGATGAGAGTAGCAGTATTCAAAGAATGTCCTGATCCGGGATGCCTTAAGGAAAAGACTTTGCTCATTACCCCCCTTCTTCTCCTTTAACATACACACCCATATGACAGGATGATTCATATGACAGGCCATATTCACTCTTGACCTGTGTATTCACAGGTATGATGCAGATTCTCAATGACACTGTTCCCTTTTCATCTTCATTCATCAGTCTGTCCTGTCTTTGGTTGTCTACTCCACACTTTAAAGCTTTTACATAATATCAATTGATAATTATATATTGTGTTAGCCACTGGCAAAGCGCCCTGTAATATTATATGACATTTTTTTCTTCTAAAATGTCTCTTTTGACTCAATGAGGTGATTTTACTGTTAAAGTAAAAATAAAATGGTGTGCAACTGGATGGTTATTGGGGTCAAGGGTTGTGCGACCCCTCAGGTCCAGGGTTGTTGTCTGTCTGACAGGGTAGGTAAAGTGTAGTTAATGAGTGGCAGTTAGAAATAAGTGGTGATATGTGGCAGGAATGCAACACAATGGCATACTTGTCTGTCAGAGCTCAAGTGTCTGAGTGGGTTGTGGAGGCAATCTAAATGTCTCACTTACTGTTTTAGACCAGTGCTTTTCTACTCTAAATATGATGACAACCAACTGCTTTAACTATGGGTGCTTATTGAGGGAGGCAGAGATAAAAAAGTAAATGCGGCTTGAGGGTAAAATATACATGTATAGTTTGAGGCTGATAAAAATGGTCCTGTATGTATAGATGATTGTTTATTAATGGTGAAAATATATAAGCATGATGACAGACTGTCACAATCACAATCACAATCATCATCAAAACATCCCCTTTATATGCCAACAAGTCTTCCAGAGATGGTTTTGATATTGCTCCCTTTGAAAAGTCTGATTTTAGAAACCAGCGTGGGCGGGGTCTAGGAGAAGACATAAAGGGGAGGGCGGAGCTTACCGCTTCATATTCCCAAATGTCAATGAACTCTCCACAGCAAGTTGAAGTGGGCTGGAAATATTTAAGGATAATCACTGCAGAGCGCTCAGATACCACATTTGTCCACCATGACAGACAGGAATAAGCTCACGTTCAAGTCTGTTGAGTTTCTTAATACCTGTAACTGTTTGTAAGTAGTTATTTTATATCGGAAAGGAACATGTAGAATTTTTAACAGCTGGATATCCTTGGATCAAACTGTCGAGGGCGCGTTCTTGCTCTTGCGGAATATACGACAGGTGACTTTATGTATAGAAGTACAACAACTCCTCCAGGATGAGACTGTGGACTTTACTTGTCATTATCCCGGTGTGCGCATCCTCTCCTCTGTCAGCCGGTGAGTTTGAACTTGTGTGTCAAAGACTTTTACGCACCCACTTCATGAAGATGTAAATTATTACAACGAGCACTGCACTCCTGGGAAACGTTGTGTCCACGTGCCTCACAGCATGCACACATTCTAAGAAAGGGTGTTACGGAAGCGGGAACCGAACTCGCAACCTTCTTAGTAGCCTAATGCCCTGCCATGCCCGACGTACAACCTGCCGTTCTTCTCTCACCTTCTCTCAAATTAAACTAAAGTTAACGCACCTTTTTTTCCTACCAGAAACGTCTAAATCCAAAGGTCCAGCTGCTGTGGAGAGCCGCTGCTCCGGCCGAGCCTGCAACCCGCTGATGGGCAACTTGGCCCAGGGCAGAGTGCTGAGGACGCAGTCGGTCTGCGGCTCCAACTCCTCGGAGCCCTACTGTGTCTACAAAGAGAGCGCTTCCCCCCGTAGCAGGGAGTCCTGCTCGGCCGCAAAATGCAGCAAGTGCAACTCCGCTATCCCCAGCCAAGCGCACCCCCCCTCTGCCATGAGCGACTCTACTTTCCGCTACCCTGACTCTTGGTGGCAGTCGGCAGAGGGGGTGAAGGAGGAGACGCTCCAGCTCGACCTGGAGACGGAGTTCCTCCTCACCCATCTCATCCTGGTGTTCCGCTCACCCCGCCCCGCTGCAATGGTGCTGGAGCGTTCGCAAGACCACGGGCACACATGGAGGGCCAGCAGGTATTTTGCCAGGGACTGTGAGGAGGCGTTTGGCCTGTCAGAGGGGTCGCCAATCGGGGAGAGTGGCGCAACTTGCACCTCCAAGTATTCAGGAGCTTCCCCTTGCACCAGAGGAGAGGTGAGTACAGTGGCTGGTCTAGGAACATTTACATGGGCTGGAAAGTGGTTTAGAGTGTGGCATGAGAGGGGTGTGGGGGCCAAAATAAAAATGCATTCTACTTCTGCAGATAAATTAACTAGAGGTCGACCGATAGTGGATTTTACCAGCTAGTTTGGGCCGTATTTGCCGATAAACGATTAATCGACCGATAGTATTTAGAATTGATACTGGATAAAAATAAACATGGCACTCCAAGTAAAACAGTGCTGAACTTTATTATAAAAATAAAAGAACTGTATTGAACCATGAAAACATGCTAAATGAAATGAATATATAAATATTGATGTCAATAAAAGACATTCATTCAAACTGAAACAAAAAAAAAAAAAAAAAAGCATGTGCTCTCGTGCAGCGCACAGTAACACGTGTCGAAAATAAACACTAGGCATCAGTGATAGTTTTTATTTCGCCTCTAGAGGCCGCTATTGTAATGCATGATGCCAGCAGAGCCTTCTCAGCTCTGTGTACTGTGTAATGAATGACAGCGCACGCTTCTCAGCCGCTCCAGCAACGGTCGCAACCAGGAAAAACTATCGGTATGGATTTTTGCCGATAACGATAGTTCCACCAATCAACTATCGGTGCCGATTAATCGGCAAAACCGATTAATCGGTCTACCTCTAAAATTAACAGCAGGTAGCTAATAACGAAAAACATGTTTTACTGCGTGAAAGGATATATCACCTTACAGGAAACATACTATGATGTGAGCATTATCAATTATGGATTTTCTATAAAAAAATGTTTTGCCTGTTTCAGTGCTTTTGACAGTGTAGGAACATCAAAGCATCAATGTCATAAACAAGAACACTGACAGCTATTAGTAGTCATTTAGTAGTTTCTAATTAAAATTCGCTAAATCCTTCATTTAAACAACAGGATTTTAGATAACTGATAGGCTAACACATGATCTTATTGTCACAATATGATTCCACAGAAAGTTTGCAGACAATAAGATACCACTTAGCCCTAATCTTCACTGAATTAAACTTTTGTATAAATACATGTAGGTCATGGGCCAATGATCAGTAATCTTTGAGGTGGGAGGAGGATGCTGCTCAGAGAAAAGGTTTCAATATTGGATTGTGATTTTTATTTCTGAGATCTGAGAGTGACAACATTAAATCTCGCTGCCAGACATTCCCCCAGCACTTCACAGCAATAACACTCACCATCTGCTCTGATCTTGTTGTCCATCTATTGGCACCAGGATGCACTATAAGCTGATATCACACAACACACTGAACAAACAGTTGCTTTGTAAACTGACCTCCTCTGAAGGGCTGCGGGAGACCTTTTTTGTTAGGCCAGCCTTCTAAGCCGCAAACTGCTTGCACGGCTAGAATATCAATATCACTTTTACCTATGATGTTCTCCCAAAGCATTTTTGGGAGCTGCTGTGTCATCACAGAGAGGTCTGAGCCAGAAAACCAGCTTTGGTTAATTCATGAGTTAATTCACACAGAGGTTTAGAAGAAAGACTCTCACTGGATAGTAGATTTGTTTTGCTCCAAAGAGCCTCCGACCACGTTGGGAGGTTCTGGTTGAACGTCTGAATAAATATATGGCTTTGACTGATCTCATAATTGCAGTGTATTTGCAACAAGAATGTGTCTTGCTACAGTATGTCATCGCTCTTGTGTAAGCCCCTCGCCCTTTATAATTAATGTCTCTGTTGCTCAACATGCAAAGACGTCCCCAAAATGTTGTGTGAACGTAGAGTTTCCGTAATAAAGTAACAATTCAGACATCATATAATTAGTTTAAAATCTCTGCTTGCAGTAATGAGCTAAAGTATAAATACGGTCATTACAAGTGAAGTTTTTCTTATTGCAAATCAGAATTAGCTAATTTGTCAAGTGCCATAATCATATAGTAAAACCTATAGTTGACATGTGTACTGTATCACTAACCACATGATGTCATAGTGCAAAATATATTCATTATGACACAGGATGAATTCTCTCTTGTGCACAATACAAACGGACCATGCACGTATGGATGATAATTGTATAAAATAAGTATGAAAAATGTAAACCCTATACTGACACACCGAACTGATGAGAATACATGAGAATTAGATGGAAAAATAAGTGTGTATTGAAGATTTGTCCATATTAATGTATACTGTAGCTTTGGGTCTGGAACTTATCCACTTATGTCATATTGTGTTTCTGACAGTTTTCATTCCTGATGTTACGATGAAGAGTAATGACCTATGTTGGGCTTTTTTTTTTTTTATACCTGAGCACATTTTCATATACAGACAGAGAGGCTGTATCTGAAAGATCAACATTCAGCTAAACGTAACGAGGGAGAACAAGAACCATTTGTCCATGTTTATATTGGAGCTAGTCTGATTTTCCTAGATGAGCAGCTATTTGAGGAGCGTGAAAGATGAACCAGATTGATGCCTGGTTTTTATTTGGCAGACCAAGAAAAAAGAGAAAGTGACATAATGTTTTTGTCATGGTCTGTCAGTGTCTCTAAGGTCAGTTTCTTCACTCGTTAGAGAGGCTTTTACAAATGGAATAACACCGATTTTAAGACATTTTCTCCCCTACTTGAATGCCCAGGTGATCTATCGAGCTTTGTCGCCCTGGCACTCAGTGGATCCGTATGGACCAGCTGCCCAGGACCAGCTCATGATCACCAACCTCAGAGTCCGTCTGCTGCAGCGCCAGCAGTGTCCCTGCAAGGCCAAACATCCTGGTGCCGCTGTCCTCCCCACAGATCACTATGCCATCTATGATTTTATTGTCAAAGGCAGTTGCCTTTGCAATGGTCATGCTGACAACTGTTTACCAGCCGGGGGCTACCAATCCAGCCAACAGAAGACTGACAACATGGTGAGCGATTTTAAGATGGATTTTGTGAACATACAGCTTGCAGGTACACAATACTCCACCAAGGAAATGCTCTTGCTCTTGGTCTTTTGTTGTGAAAATTAACTAAGATGTTGTGTCATGCTGATGGCTTCATTTTGTCTCAGTTTTTATTTCTTTATGTGGTGAAATTGGGAGTAAAGGGTTTGGTTTGGTTTAGTTCCCACCACTCCCTTGTTACTCAGCTGTGCGTTGGTATGTGCCGCTGGAGTGAAGACTGGATATTAGGCCACAGCTTTACCTACCATTACAGGGATTTAAGGATGTGGAAACTTTAATTATGGTTTCCAGCCTAATGCTTTAACAACCCATAGTCTCTGTCGTGTTATTCTCTTTACTGTAAATGGAGAATAGAAGCACTAGTTTAATTCCAAAATGTTACACAGACAGTAGTAAGCTGCACTGTGTGTAACCACTGTGGTTGTACATGTTGATATGTTGCCATTAGAGATGGCCCGATACCATTTTTTGCTTCCTGATACCGATTCCGATACCTGAACTGGCATATCAGCCGATATCGAGTACCGATCCGATACCAGTGTGTCATATATTTTATTATCTTTTAACAACTGTATACTACTATCCCTCTATGGATGTGATATGATTTCTATCTTTGTTGTCGGTCGGCTCATGTTAAACTCTTTGTGAAACATGAACAAACACAAACAATGAATGCCACAGAACTTTATTTTATTATCCAGTTTGACAGTCAGTTATAACGGAAAAAGAACCTAAATAAACTACTTTAACGTAGATTTTCTTTAGGGCTTTATTACGTGGTATTGGATCGGTGCATAAACTCCAGTACTTCCCGATACCGATACCAGCGTTTTAGGTAGTATCGGAGCCGATACTGATACGGACCATCTCTAGTTGCAATATTTAAGAAGTATTACACACATCACATGTACCGTAGGTGCAAGGCTGCTGGAAATCATTCGGATCTTTGTCAGGCCAAAATGTTTTAAAATGGTCTCCACATATATACATCAATAGGCTGATGACAAGATCTATGATGACAGGTGTGGTTAACCATTTAACCTGCCCAGGGTAATACACATCTTAAAACAATTAACAGTTTAAGAAGAATACAATGAAAACTCTTCAAATACACATTAATCCAACAGAGTGGTAGTACACTATACAATATAATACAGTATGCTGCAGTACTACTTGCTCACTTTCCTCTAAGCTATGTTCCTGAAGCACTTGTAAAAAACATACAGTCAACAATTAAAAGATTCCTACAGTTACAATCACATTTACAAGTTTCTGTCTGTGGTGTTTGCCTGGCAGGTCCATGGCAAGTGCGTCTGCAGACACAACACAGCAGGTGACCACTGCGAGCGCTGTGCACCTCTCTACAATGACCAACCCTGGCAGGCTGCCAATGGCATCATAGGAACACCGCATGAGTGCCAGAGTGAGTGATGGGGCAAGGGAGTCAAATGCAGAGTAGGACACACAGCATGTAGACGTATCTTGAAAATGAATTTAGTCTCATAAATCACATGTAACCTTTTAGACACTCACGCATGATGAATAACAGAGCAGTTCTTCTTTTTCATGTCAGCTACTGTTAGACTTATCACTGCTATCACTAGGGCTTTGAGAGTTCAGCCGAGCAAAGAAAAACGTCTCGTTGTGTTTGATTGTACGTGTCCATCTAAACCTAGAGTGCAAGTGTAATGGTCATGCCAAGAGCTGTCACTTTAGTCGTGAATGGTGGCTGGCAACAGGACGGCAGAGTGGTGGGGTGTGTGACAACTGCCGCCACAACACAGAGGGCCGTCACTGCCAGAACTGTAAGAAAGGCTTCTTTAGAGACCCCAGCCAACCAAAAACGGCCCCTGACTCCTGCAAAGGTAAGGCTCTTAAAGTTTTTTTTCTCAAACCATAACTCTGTTTGGATGGATGCCAGGAGAGAATTCCAATTAAGAGGGGTAGCCTTTGATATTTTGAGGGCAGTAATGGAGATTAGATTTTTCTTTTGACCCTTTTGAGATTAAAGCAGATTGATCTCTTTGATAAGGGCATTTTCCCCCAGCACCTCTCTGAGTCACTGCATTCCCAGTGATGAGATAGTAAGATGACTCTAGTCTGCTCCTTAGCAGGAATGACGGAGACGACTGCGCTGTTTTGGAATGTGACTGTAATTGCAAACAATGAAGGAATTTCCCATGGACCATGCAAGCACATTTTTCTCATTCTTGCCCTTTCCCTTCTGCCAGGCATGCTGAAGCCTTTTTTTAAGAACAAACATGCCATTTTTGGAAACAGACGAAGCAAGTATGTAACAAAAATCAATCTGTCATCACAAAGGACCATCAGGCGGCAGGTCTCACAGCGTAGAGAGGGTGTGACTAACTGTTTGTTGTTGCTGCAGTTGCTCAAAGCATGTTGAGTAAATACTCCCCGCTTGTTGCTTGCTACAGGACGATGATAAAATACAGTTAACTTTTATATTGCCACAGGAATTCCCTGTGTACACTCTAAATGGGTTTGTTTGTGCTTCTATAAGTGTGTTTGTCCTTTGCATACATGCAGGCTTATAATGTATACTTGTAGTGCTTCTAGGTCTGTGCCAGAAAAGGAGACACGTAGTTTGACCTACAAACAGAAATGTTAACATGCAGTCCTCTTGTTCTGTCACCCCTCTCCTCTGCAGCCTGTTCCTGTCACCCTGTAGGCTCCGTACTCTCAGGAGGTAGCACGCTCTGTAACCCTAGCAGTGGGGAGTGCACTTGTAAGCCCGGTGTCGGAGGCCCCAGCTGTGACAGCTGCATGCTGGGATACTGGGGGCTTCATGAATACGGCTGCCGTCCATGTGACTGCACAGGGGACTGTGACCCCTACACCGGTGACTGCATTTCTGGGTGAGAGCCAAGACTTAATACCTTATCCATATGTATTTGTACTTGGATTAAGAGATGTGCGCTGTAGAGGTGAAGTGCATTCTGGATAATTAACACTGAGTGGAGCCCTGCCTCTGACTGGTTTTACCTCTGCGGCACAGCTCAGATGTGGAGGTCTTCTATACAGCCGCCGGCCACATGGGACACAGCAGCAATAATAGTGAGACGGCACTCTTTAGGGCAGAGGAGCTTTTCTCTGCACTGCACCACTCTGGTGAGTCACAGGTCATATCACACGTAATATACTGCACACTCAGCCCACATAAAGATATAATTGCAGGTGTTTTGATTTTGAAATCTATACATCACGATGAAGTGATTTATATGAATCTTTTTAATAATGTTTCATTTTTTTCCAGTGAAATGCAAGTGTGTAGAAGTAACCCTTGGCAGCCCTAAACTCTTCTGTGCTGCGGAGTATGACTATGGTAAGTGCTATTTGACAGAGGGAATTCATTCAATATTGTGTAAACCAATTGCTGCGTGTCATGGTACATAACCGCCACTTGTAAATCAGTGGAATAGTTTGAAACCATTGGCAGGGCATTTAATCATCCTCCTGCACATGCACCAGGACAGACAAAACAAGACCCATTCACAAAAACATTGCTCCACAGATCTACTAGTGGTCGCAAACTCCATAGGGTACCTTTGTTTAAAGAAAATTTGCTTTGCACCTCAAGGTCAAAATTAATGCAGCCGAGGCCAAGATATCTGACTTTTAGTCCACAGCCTGGATCACCGATTCCCATGTTGCAACTCGATAATATTTTTTCATTAGACTCTCCCTTACCCACAGGGCCCACATCTTTCAAATGCAATGTCCCCAGTGTAGAATTTATATAAAAATTAGCAGTCGCCAAAGTCCAGGCTGAGGAAAAAAAATCCTGATGACATCAGTTTGGTTATTTCCCTAGACTTGAAAAACTACTCCAGGGCCACAGAAGACATTATTATTAACTGTTTTCAGGGGCTCATAGTTCTTCTCATGACAAGTAAACTGATTTGGTAGTGTAAAATTGGAGTTCCCCTTTGAAATGTGTCTATGCTGCAAAAGAAAATCTGAGAAGTGGAAATTGTATTTTCTATTTGGTAGACTGCTAATTTGTTGAATGACTGTGTTGCCTTGGCAGTGCTGGTTGTGAAGGTAATGTCAGCTCACGATAAAGGCTCCCATGCAGAGGTAGAGGTTAAAGTCAAGAAGGTCTTGTACCAGAAGCCTCAGATGAAGATCCAGAGGGGAAGCGTCACCCTTTACCCAGAGTCTTGGACCACCCAGGGCTGTACCTGTCCTATCCTCAATCCAGGTCAGCTGCAGCCACTTCCAGAATAAAAAACTTTATTGCTCACAATGTAAAAGCTTAATAATTAGTCAACTCTTAAGTGAACAATCTGCCAGTTTTGTGCTGAATAGAGGATCTTTGTCGCTGCTCATGGAGGCTTTGAATGGGTGCCAATGTCCTAACATTAGTCATTTAAATTGGACATTTACAGCTTAAAGATTAGAGCCACCTCTCTGTTATGAGACTATTCACATCTAACACTCTTACAATAATCATTTCTGGCAACATTCAGCCAAGCCATCCTTAGCAGCACAGTATTTAACTGGTTTATTATAGTTATATAATGATGTGGGCTTTGTACATAAGGTGATTTTCTCCTGTTTTGTGTATTTTAGTGACATTCTTAGTAGAGTTGAAATGTAGTAAAGCGTATGCTCTGCTCTCTTCTCCAGGATCTGAGTATGTAGTGGCTGGTCATGAGGACTGGAAGACCGGCCGTCTGATGATCAACACCAAGAGCCTGGTTAAACCATGGAAGTCAACCCTGGGACGCAAAATCCTCCACATCCTAGGAAAAGACTGTGGCCGCTGGTAGGGCATTACAAAGAACTGCAGTGGACAGAGGGATGGAGAGGTATGATTTGTGACATACTGTACAGGAGTGCAAGGGACTGTTTGAATTAGGCATTGCTTGGACACTAAAATGAAAGCAAATGCCCATGCCTACTACAGGGATTTAATGTTTCTGTGGAGTCCACAGCCCCAAGAAACAGCTACTACGCCACAGTGCTGTGGTAGAAATAAGCACAAACCTCGCCAGACTACAGTCACTTAAGTAAACAAAGCAAGCCATAAAGACTTTCATCTGAACAAAGACAAAGTTGATGTTGGAATTCCATTCCTGTCTTACTGTATCATATTTTCCAGGTAATTTATAAAACATGTTAAATACTCAATTACACTTTATTTCCTGGGTAAGCTGCTGTCAGACTTGATGAGCCATTCAAGTCCTACGGTATAAATTTTACTGAGAGCTGTTTACTCTCAAGTCTTGCAAAGGCACAGACTGAATTATCCTTGTCGTCTCGCAGATATTGCCGATAAATCATGAATGAAGTCAGAATGTGTGTGAGTGTGGATGTGTGCATTTGCTTGATGTCCTTGGCAGGGAGTCTGGGACTGTGCAGGTCAGAACAAGTAACTCCTGGATGAAAAAAACATTAAAGGAATCAGGCGGCTTAATCTGAACAGCTCTGCTCGGCTCCGGCAAACTCGCCCGCCCGCTGTCTGACAAGAGCAAAACACACTCTGCTCCACCCTCTCTGGTCTGGAGTACATGCAACCGGCTAAAACACTCAGGATTGGGTTTGTTCTCACAGCTGGTTCAGTTACAAGAGTTACTCATTGTCAGGTTACTTAGTCAGACTTGATTCTGTGAGGATTTTCTGCTGTCCTCGTCTGACCTGCTTCTGCATGAGGAGGATTCACGCATCTCCAAACCTGACCCTGTGTGTGTGTGTGTGTGTGTGTGTGTGTGTGTTTGTGTGTGTGTGTGTGTGTGTGAGAGAAAGAGAGCACTCTCTTAACTCTCTTAACATATGCTCCTCTTTTTGGCATGTGATTCCTGCTGCCCCAAAATAAATATGTATTAAAAGCCTGGGTATTCATTGACATCACAGTGTATCATATCCGGAGTCCACAGGACATTTTAGAGCCAGGCCCAGTTAAGAATAGGTCTGGTTTCTCTGTCTCCAAGGAGGACAAACTCTGTGAGGATATATGATGTATTCCTCAAACATGACATCACTGACATGTCCTTGTCCCAAAGACTTTACCAAAATAAGAGAAAGGGGCTGGAGAGTTCCTTTTAAAGGACAAAGTGGTGCTTTGGTGTGTGTGAATGTGATATTTGTAATGCTATTTTTGTGTGTCCTATATGTTCTTTTTTTATTTAAACTGCATAAACTACACATTAGTGTGCTCATTGTTAATACTTCTGGGAAAAGTCTGTTTCCTTCCATGACGACATTATGCTAAAACACGAGACTATGAATAGCCTGAAGTGTTTGACTGTAACGTCTTCACGAGTACAGGTGGCTGACTGATGTTTGTTTTAGTACCGCCCTCCTTTGGTTAAAAGAGAGAAATACACCTTTACATCATCAGATATTGGTAATGTCATGAAGTATGCTGAAATCTTAAGCACTTATAAATATGCACACAGTAATCGATGCAAGATTTATAACAATTTATTTCTTATAAAACTACCTCAAATTAAAATAGAGCAAATAAATATAGAAATATAAACATTTCATTGCAGTAATTTGTTCCTCACAAGGTCTTAACAACGCAATGAAGCAAAGCATTTTTAGGCGAGGTGTTCGCCAAAACCTTTTTTGCAAGTTACTATTGCATATATTTCTTTTGCATATTTCCTAAAAGCAGCACATCAAAATATGACTAAAATGACAACACTACATTTCTTAAAGATATGCCCTTTGTGTATTGGCTTGATCCTTTGGAAAATAAATACTAGTAAGCTGCTGCTATGACACAAGTTGTTTTGCTCTTGCTAAAATAATTACCTAAAGGTACTCAAAGCAGTGGGAATTTAGGTCAGAGAAATATTGCATAATTGCTATCAGTCTGCAGAGGTTTGTTGTCTTTGAGCTGTCATGCTCCTCCTGGTTCGCCTTGAGTCTTGCCGCGTGCTTAGTAATCATCTCCCCGGCTCACTACCTCCTTGTAGGTGGGCCTGAGTAGGATGGTGTGCTCGTACTGGGCGGTGTAGCTGCCCTTGATGTCGCAGAGAGGTGGGTACGGGTCTATGATGCCAAGGTCACACAGATTCTTCAACGCCATCAGGTACTTGCTCTCGCCGAGGCGGTCCAGCCAGCGGCGGCAGAATGCCAAAGTGCCAAAGTTCTCATTGATCACATTCAGCAGATGTTTAGCCCTTGGAAGTCTGTAGCACAGTAACAACACAGAGTCAATAGTGAGACAAACTTTAGATTGACTTAAGATGTCGACAAACCTTCAGGTACGACGCTCTCTTCACACACTTCAATTTTTGGAATTATGGATTGAAAGACAGAAGATGAGCTGCAAATCAACCTATAAATAATTTTCCTGAATCAATATTTTGCATTGTAATACAGGGATGCATTAAAACAGCAGAACCTTATTGGCACGTGTCCAACATTGAAGTTTTTCATGTAATGTGAGCACTCCATGTCATCGTGGACTGCACCTCTTCCTGTGCTGCCAAATGTTTCAATGGCGTAAGCTTCACCTTCCTGAAAGGCAACAAAAAAAGACAAAAACACTTTCTTTGGTTGTTGATGTAAAATGTAGAATTGCTATCTATGCACCTTTATGCAGTGCTGAGTGGGAATGATGTTACTGAAAGGACAAAAACACTCCAGGGGGACTGAGAGTAAATTTAATAAAACCTCAAGATGAAGGCAGCTGACATATTCATGTGAAGTCTATTAAGGACAGTAGTGTCCTCTGTGGAGCAGTGCCTCGTGCGAGTTGATTGGCGGGGTTTCATTGGCGTTTTGTGTCTGTATCAGCGCGTGGCTGTTGTTGGAGTCCCTGTGGTATTAGCTGATAACACTGCGACACCCTCCCTCCCTGATAATCATTCAAAGTGCTAGCAGCCCTGTGGCACACCCAGCTGCCATTCCAGCCGTGCACTCTCTGATCACAAAGAGGGTAATGGCCCTGTTACACCAACACACTTCAGCTAAAAATACAACACGCAAAGCTGCCATCTCAGCAACCCCCCCCCCCCAACCCTCCTGGAACCATCAGGTAAAATGCTTGACTCAGCATCTTGCCAATTAAAATGCTCAGTTCTGTCCAAATACAGTCGTGTACTGCAGCTATGCGGGTATGAGACTGGTGTGGATCTCAGTGTATTCTCTTGAAATGTAAGATAGGGCAAAGCCATGTTTCTCCTTGGTGAAGTACCAGCCTGTTAAAATGAACTCTGGATGCCCACAATTCAGTGCTCTTACGATGAAATGAGAGGCTAGAGTTTTAAAACGTGTTGCTAGCTTAGAGGAGGCTGGTAATTCCATTAAAGGTGTAATTAAAGTGCGGACGAGGGTGACTAAGAAGCTGTTAAAGCAATGAATTGGAACACCTCTCCACACCCCGTCGTAACCCTAACCAGCCACATGTTCTTCCATTTACACTTAAGAATTAAAAAAAAGATTTATTTATATGCAAGGTCAAGCAGCTAATAAAGGTTTAATTTCAGACACTCAAGTAAAAAAAGGCTGTCGAGTTGTTTGTTGTGCTCCAGAATCTAGTCACATACACATTTGGCTCAGATGAAAGTGAGTATTCACTGCTGCACAAACCTCCATCCTTGTGGCTTCTCCGCCTTTAACAATAGGGACTGTCTTCCCTGAGTGTATCCTGTACTGTCCAATAGAGTGGCCATTGAGATTCCTGATTGGCTTCACTATAAAGAGAAAACCACACAGAGGTTAAATAAATAGGAAGCTGCGCTGACCCCGTGTATGAAAGAAAATATGATAAACAACCTTATATTACCTTGATAAGTTTTCCCATCTATCTCCACTTCGTAAGACTCCATGACCTCCTGAATGGTCTCACCAACATCACACAGGCGCACGTCAATTCCTGCAAACTGGGACAGAGAGGTGTTTATGCTCTACGTCATTACATTGCTAACACACAAACTGGATAGTAATGTGCCTTATTTATAAGCAGTGCAGAAACACTGAATAGTAAAGTACACAAACACCTGAGTAGTTACCAAGACGCAAATAAGAAAGAAACTGCTCAACACAAAGAGTAGTTCCTGAATAACTCTAAATTAAGGACTATATAATAACTCATGATACTTTACTTGACAGGTAGCTATGCTATACTGGTATCTAATGATTAGTTCCTTGAATGTGAATCTGTATACTGACCGCTTTAATTAATCCTGAAGTTCCTGAACTCCTCAGGTACTTAGAAGCATAAAACTAATACCTAATCAAGTGAAACTTTTGTATTTCATTATTCATTGCAACTTTATTATCTCCTGATTAATTGAGTATCAATACACTTTGTAGTTCTTATAAGCTGTATATTGTACCTCTTTTTGTTTTCATTAGCCACAAGGCTTGCTCACAATGTGTATAAGTATTTACATTTAAGGTCATTTATTTGTACTACTATACAAATTTTTAAAACATATAAATTATATTTTCAGTGTTCTTCATGCCTGTGAGTGCCTGTATTTGTGCACATTCAGCATATTAAATTCACTTTTTTGCGTTCGACTTATACCTTATAATTCTAATAAAAACCTCAATTCTCAATCATCATCTCAAGCATTATTTCAAGAAGCACCCTGTATGGGTGTGGGAAGAGCTGTATTACCTTAATGCCGGTGTTAGTTGCATCTCTCACAGCCTCCAGTAGCCTGTCATACTTTGGATTGAAAGTGACGGTGAAGGCACAGTCTATTATTCGACCTGAAAGACCAATACGTTTGGTTATTCACAACACTTTCTATGTGGTTATCATTTTGCAGAAACATAAAGCATGTATTAATCTAAAAAAAGAGGCAGTTAATTAACGTACGAGAACTGTTTATAAGAATTATAATGTAATCATCATTTCACCATGTCATAATAAATGCCAAGTGTGAAATGGCACAGCAGAACTCCAGAAGCACTGAAAAAGTTATTAGCGAGCTCTTACCGTTGATGTGCGTTCCAAAGTCAATTTTGCAGACATCGTCGTAGCGTAGCACCGTGGGGTCACCTGCGTTTGGGGTGTAGTGGGCAGCACAGTGGTTGATGGAGCAGCCGGTGGGGAAGGCCAGGCCTGCCTTCAGCCCGTTTTCTTTGATGAGCCTCCTGGAGCAGTCCTCCAGCTTCTCACTGCCAGAAACAGAAAGCAGCACAAAGGGACAATGGATGACAGGAACAATGAGACGGTTGTCAGGGCAGATAACGCATCCAGAAGAGGTTGAAACGACCAAAAGCAGTTCTGCTTTTCTTTAATCATTTTTCAACTGTCTCAAAGAAGTGCTGAAACCATATCAATTCCAGTCTCAAATGAGCCCGGGCAGGTATGAGCAGCCAAGATTAAAGTCCATTAAAAGGGGCTCAGGGACAATATTTCAGTGCATATCTCACCAAATGTCAATCATGGTCATCCCTGGTTTGATCCAGCTCCTGACATACGAGCGGACCTGCCGATGTGCCTCAGCAGCTTGCCTGAAATCACTCCACATCTCCTCGTTGGCCCTGTCCAGCGCCCGCTTCTCTTCACTGGTGGTCCGCCACGCTGCGCTGCGCCTGGCGGGAGGTGGACAGGCACACCGCAGAGAGGAGGAAATCATTATTTTCTCATTATACTAATACTTGTAATGAGTAAATGACACACTCTTATACAAACTCTGCACAAGTGAAAGCCATGTTGATACTTTTCAGATCTGTAAAAAAGGAATTTGCTTCTTAACAGGAAATTAAACCACACACTAAACGTTGCACCTCATTATGTTGTCCAAATATGAATAAGTGCAAAGCAGAGAGACGTAAATATAAAAATAAAAACTAGGCATGTTACACAGTGGAAGACTACTGCTGAGTGTGAGGGACGATGTGGAGGTCACACACCCGTCTTTCGATGGTGGATATTCACACTCTTCTCCCTTTGGAAAGTCTCCGCTGGGATAGAGCTCACAAATAGGGATTGAGGGAGGGTCAGTCTGTCCCTTCACTGTGGCCCAGATAGTGAGAAGGAGAAGCAGAGGAAAGCAGCCGGAAAAAGAAAAGAAAACACAAGTTATGCTCTCATTGTTCATGACATTAACATTTTAACCCAGCTAGAGAATACAGTACCGTTCTTGACTTACAGATCTAATTAAGCAAGACACCCTTGAGTAAAAGAAACACATAGAATTATATTGCTAGACAAATCTCTGGCAATATAAAAGCTCTTGTATTATAAAGTGGGTTATAATGATATATATGTAGGACATTTTATAGGAGGACTTAATTTAAGTTTGCTCGCTCCACACTGGCATTACTGAGTATGATGTCATTAATTTTGTCCTGTCTGCCTGACATCTAAGGTCCTGTGGCATTTTGTCCTACACCTCCTGCATTATGTATCTCTCATGACACTAATTATCCAAGTCAACCTGCTTTTGTGCACTTGTTGTATTTACCTAATGAGTCAAAGTGATGCAGTAAATTCAAACACAGAAAAGAGTTTGCTGTAGGGTTCTTAGAGTAAGTACATCTTTAAAATGCAATGTGCCTCTGTGACGATAAATATTCTGCCACTGGGATGTGAATTGCAGTTTCAATTTAAATTCTGAATCGAGAAAATGTGAATTTGATTCAAACAGTCCTTCCCAAAGAGTAATCTGTCGCAGAGATGCATTTGCTGCACTGGGAAAAACCAAACGGCTTACATCCTTTCTTCTTTTTCTTCTTCTTCTTTTTTTTTCCTGCTGAGTTCTCTCCTTCATCCCCATCTGTTGAAAGCATCATTAGCTTCAATACAGTTTGTAAAGTGAGAAATATCGACAGGAGCTTGGGCACAATTCCCAGTGTGCTACTGAATATCAGATATCACATTGCAGATATGACCAGCTGAATTTCATGGTGCACTTTCAGGGGCTTAAAGTTCAACACAATCCCCACTGCAGATGATGATGATGGTGGTGGTGAGGAGTTACCTTCTTCTCCATCCTCCTCCCTCTCTTTGTCTTCCAGTGTTTGCTGCTCCAACTGTTTCGTCACATCACCAACACCTCCATCCCTCTCAGCTTGACTTGTCCCTGCTGCAAAGTCACACACACCCTCGTGCATGCATGTGCAGATGAACATGCACGTGTACACCGATGGCGTGCAAGCACATGCATGGACACGGGCACACACACACACACAGACACAGACACACAGTGAGTAAATTATTTGTGGTTCAGAGTCATTTCAAGAAAGTGCATCCACTACGATCTCAACTTGGCAGGGTCTGTGAATAATTTCTTTCTATACCTTTGGGAGTCATATCCTCAAGGGCATGTACCTTGCAGCATTATGACATTTAGCCCTTCAAAGAAAGAGCTGTGTGGACCACACTTGACTTATGGCAGGTTCAACAACTCATGCTTTCTGGGATTTTTTATATTTATATATATTTATATTATGAGGCAGTAAGGTTGCAATTATCATCATGGTTTTTTGCATTAGAGTGGTTGTCATCTTATTGCACTAAAATTGTGAATTACTTCCATTACATAATTCCATGCAGCTTAGGGGGATTTATAGGATGGGACATATTTAATCTTGAGTAAAATAAAAATGTTATTCCACCCATATCTTCAAACTACAGCTTTCAATCAGTTTTGATGGTAAATTGCGATTTTCGGAGATTGTCCCGTTTCCATATGAGCGCCCTCGGCTCCAGCGGCAGCCGCTCAGAGTTGGGACAGCTGGACAGGGATACCCTCTGACAGGTTGAAAAGTCTCCTGTCCCGCACATGGGATGCTCGTGCACTCTATATCGAGTGGCACTAGAGGAGACAATTTTGCGCTATTTTCTCAACCGTTTCTCTAACCGCAAAGTGATGCCTCTTACCTGGTGCGGTGGTCTTAGTCCTCTTCTTCTTTCTTCTCTTTTTCTTCACTGATTCTGAGGCGTCTCCATCTTCTCTCTCCTCGTTCAAGTCGTCCCCATTGAGAAGTTGAGGCTCCACTTCATGCTGTAGCTGTAGCTCCGCCATGATCAGCGACTAAGAGATGAAGTGACGCATAAGCTGCTGAGAGCCTCCAGTGGTCAAAGCAGAAAAGTGTGCTGGAGGAAGCTGAGCCAATAATGAGCTATTAGACAATCTCTGTGCAACAACTTGACCCGAGTAGAGGAAGACGATCCTCCTTTGTCCTGAGAAAACTTTCATTTATCACAGTCAGGTTGTTTCCTGTGGGTGAAAATGGGACAAACAGCAACACATTCACAGTGTGTTCTGTGGCGGCTGAAATGCTTAGGCTATAGTTATGTGACCATCACGTCCTGATAAATGGCCTGTTAAGCCGCACTGCATGCTAGAATCTTCACTTTGTCTGTTGCTGAGTTTCAGGTTACTGTGCGCACCTGTGACTGCAGCTCCTCCTCAGTAACACTATGTGTCACTTCTCCAGGATGTCCACACTGGAAAACACCCTATCCGTTATTGTAAATGATGTTCTGTTGTTCGCATTGTCCCGGCTACCCTTTCAGTTTGAGCCCGGTCGATAGTTATGATGGTGCGTATCGCGAGTATTTGGAGACGGGCGTAGAACTGTGTATCCAAGCAACAAGGCCAGCACACTGAGTGGACAGAGGCACATTTACAGAAGTGAAAGGTGGATTTTAAAGCGCTACAGCTTGGGTTGGTTGGTATTTTGTTGCAAGGGATAGGTTTGTGTGTTATCTGCGAGTGGCGAATATTAAGAGGAATTTCAAGTGGATGTTTTTTTTCTTTTTCTTTTTAAAGGAAATGACTTCTTCTGTCGCGCTGACGGAACCCAGAACTGGCCCTTTGTATTTCTTTGACCAGGTGGGCTAATGATTCATTTAGCTAGCTGACAGTGGTTTAAAAGACACATCCAGACATTAACCTTAGCCTAACGTAGCCTATCTCTCTGCAGCCGACAAAACGAAACAGAATTAAAGGGGCGCAAAGCAACATTTTGTATTTCAATTTGGCAAATGAAGGAGCGAAGCCAGAAGATACAATACAAAGGTAATTCAGTTCCCTTATAGCTGCACATTATTTTAACATTTTCCTTGTCCGACTAGCCTAATAGACAACATTTTCTCATTTGTCTCATAGTAATCGAGATGACAACATGGAAGGTAAGAGTGATGAGCTCTCTCAGAGGCTGCCGGGGGATACATGTGGAGATGTTAAACCTGATACCTCATCCGCTGGCGGTGCTACACCCGACATAAAGGACCACGATCCGATGGATGCATACAAACGAGCAGCCCCTCAGTTATTAAACGAAGTGGCTCGCCTACTTTCACAACATAAGTGGACTGAGGAGGGGCGTATTCCTCACGGGATTGTAAATATTCTAAATTATTCCTGGAAGGAACTGACTGCGGGCTCGGTGCATTTGAGAAGTCCGGAACAGACTGGCAAACACGGAAAGTCCAAAGGCTTCCTGAAGTTGGGTGAAGCTCGATCCAGTCAGCTGTCCGCCAGAAGTGACACGAGGCAGGCAGGAGAGGGAACCTCAGGTGTTGTGGAAAACGTTGGTCCCTCTGTGGGAAAATCACAACTCAGCTCAAATCCACGCACGAAAAAGCGCAAACACAATTCCAATAGAGGTAAATTAATCCCTGGCTGACTTTTCTATTGAAGCCTACTTATGTCAGGAAAAGAAAAATAACTTGATTCAAATACCTAAATATACTCATGGTATGTCAAAAGTATGACACACTGAGTCAAAATTGTGAGACTAGGCTACTATAAATAACCTGCCTCAGATACTGTAGATTTGGACTATCATTTTTTTTCTTGGTGGAAAATGGCTTACATTGTATATCTCATACAAGGGTAAACCTATATAAGTGATTAATAGTTTATAAATGATTTAATAAAGCCTTTAAGATGAAATAGAATGAAAACCTTTGTCAAAAAAGAAATCCACCTGGTTGAGGTTTATCCTCCTCATGCTTTGTCTTTTTACCTTTCTGAAAAAAGCTCAGGAGCATCTGGGCCAAAATCAATAGCCTATTATGATTTAATAACAGCTGCAGACTTTGTGGTTTATGATTGTATAATAAAGTGAGTAAGTCATTAATAAAAGCCATGTGTCTCTCACTTTAGAAGTCATCACATCTCCCTCATTAATATTGAGTTCTTCCACTATAATAACCCATGAACGTAGGCTAAATGTTAACTGTTTCTTAATACAAAGAAAGCAAGTTATGCTACAAGATTACATCAGCCAAATCTTTTTTTCTTTTTTCCCCCCAACCTGGCAACCCAAAAGTAGATTTAACAAATGGCTTAAAAAGTAAAGTAGGCTACTAATATATTTATTAACCATTATTTAAGCATTTAGTTACAGCACAAATATATTTATAAAATATACATTATTAGAAAAGGGTAGTGTTGTGTGTACACATGTCAAATTTAGATTAAGGGCATTATATTTGAAATATATGTCATTTAATATAGGTATGAGACAATAACAATGAGAGTGATGAAAGTGAAAACCCATTAAGTAATTTCTCATGACCTTTTAAGACTGAACGTGAGGACAGATTTGGTTGCAAGCGTGTGGAAGTGAGAGGATTAGTTTACCAGACAGGACAAGGTAACATGGTAGCTGCGGGCACAGATGTACGCCTACTGCTGTCTGTTAATCAGTTACAGCTTTTGAGTTACATTATTAAGTTCCCTGATGCCACTGTTGACTGATATATGGCCAGTAATATCCGTACAAATTCATTAAAAAGGTAAATATAAGACATCAGTTGATCCACTGACTGAGCTCCATCTCTCTCCCCAACAGCTCGCAACTACACCACCGTCAGTTTCTCCATCTCATCCAACAGCTGCAGTAATCCAGGTAAGACATGGAGATAAAGCATTATGTAATGGAGGCCACTGTGTCTGTGGTTGACTGTCTCACTGCCGTAGTCCCGCTGCCTCGATCAGCTGGATGTGATTTGTGTCCAGGTTGGATCATCCAGCCAAAGCTGCCCTCCTGTGATGAGCCTCGGCAGATCAGTTTGTGTCAGTGGGTGCTTGAGCAACTCCGTGTGGCAAGAAGTCCTGAGTATGTCGTTACCCTTTGCTATTCCATTTAGACTGCAGCAAATGTTTGTCAAATGAGGGGTTACGTGCCAACATTTCTAGAGGGATCAGGGATGGTAATGTCGGTCGATTGGTCGGTCCAGTGGGAAATATCTCACTTCTGGATCGATTTACCCAGAGGATGAATCCTAATGATTTTGGTGATGCTCTGACTTTCCATCTAGTGACACCAGCAGTTGACCAGACAATGACCCTCTGACATTTTCTCAACAACATTTCCTACAACATTCGTGTATTCGCATAAAAGTATATAGAGTAGTACTCACTCGAGTTAGTTACTAGCAACAAAAACAAATTGAGTCACAGATAGTGAAGTGACCCAGACTGGTCCTGACTAACGCCGCCATGCTAACACACGCTAGCTAACTGCTAACGTTACTAGAGGACCAGACCACCGGGCCACCGTGACATACTTATGACAGAAACCGCAAGTTTGACTTCCTCATAATGGAAACAATTTTACTTTGGCAAAACAACCTTGTAGCCCGTTCAGCGGCCGAAGCCGACAAACGGTGACTAATTTGAAGCTGAGAAAGTGTGGCTGTCAGGAGTGTAAAGAGGAGCACAAGGTCGCGGTGTTTTTAGCGGTTGTGCAGTAGCTAGCTAATTTTAAGCCGATAAAGGGTCGCTGTCAGTCAGGTACAGAGTTCCGCGAGAGTACAGGCTTTTATGACTGTCAACATAGCCAGCATCTAACGTTAGCCACTCCACTGCGCTGTGGAGTCGCTAATGTCTGGCAATGCGAGACTAGCATCTAGCTAGCTAACATTGACATTGTGGGACGCTACGTTCTCAACCTGGCAACCCCCGTGAACTTCGAGTCTGGAAGGAGGGGCAGGAGGAGACGACTCTCTCCAGTATTTTGAATGTGGACTGCAGTAACTATTTTAAACGTTAGCTGTCGGTATTACATATTGCACCGTTAAGTTAATCTCTGTTTTGGGGAATGATGTTTTTTACTATAGCTACATAAGTAAAATATCAACTAATATACATTTGGTCATCATTATTGAAACTTGTAAATGTTTTATTTTGCAATGTAACTCATAAATGCTAAAAGAGAGCTCAGTTATTTAAGCATGAAAATTTACCTCATCTTTACATAGAAAACTGCTAACAGTTGAACAGGACCTGAACACACCGCTCACACTCCGTCACTATGGTGATGCAAAGGCACAGCTGAAGGACAGGAGAGCGAGGAGAACGGCGCCGCCTGTTACTGTCGTCAATGGGATGCCCCAGATACCAGAAGTGAAGCAGCAGGATCCTGCACGGCAGAAACTACACTACAGGATCAACGACAGCTCCTCGTTCATATAGTATCTTACTCTCATGTTTATTCATAAGTATTTTATTTCTAGTAGTTGTACAAGAAGAATGCAGTGTATGGCATATGGCTAACGTGTCACTGGAGCTGAGCTTTTGATCTTTGACCCTGCCCTCTCAGCTACCCGTCTGGTTGTATCGCAGTATGCCAGAGCCACTCAGGTCTGCCCTGTGGAGGCTTTTATACCAACGTGTTCAGTGACAGTGAGTGTCCCGTTATTCTGGCGACTATCACAGCATTCGGGCACGGGGCTGTGACACATCCTCTCAAGTGAGTTGATATGTGTGAATGTCTGACTAAGTAAAAGGGGTGCTCCACTGAGAATAAGTAAATATATTGGCATGATAATGTCATCTGTGGCTCTGGAGAGAGCTTTCCAAAACTAGCTCTGTGATTTTGGAGCTTGGCCCATATAAGGGACACAAAATAAATGATATCTCTGCCTCAGCTGCTTTGATTTTGACAATTTAAACAAAACATCTGTCTCTTGTGATTCCCCCAACTTGATGGAAGTGCCGAACAGCTGGAGTACCCTTAATCACATTAACATGACATTGCTGTCGATGTTCTCATCTCACTCCCACAAAGGATATTCTGCAAATTGCTGGATGCCTTTAAACAGCCTTTCTATAACCGTGTGACAGCTTTAATGATGTGTAAAATGTTCCCTCAGCTCTGCCATTACAGCCGTGTGGGACCAGCAAGGTGGATTCATATGTGACCATAATGGGAACATAACTAAGGAGTGGAGCTGGCACACAGACCACACTCTGAGGGAGAAGATTGTTATACAGGTGCAGCAACAGTGCTAGAATTGTGACTTTTGACACTACAACAACTTTTTCTACCTATGACCTGTTTACTTCTATAAAATAATTATGTCCACGTTGTGCAATAAACAAACAGTGTCAGGATCATGTTGCACAAAGACCAGGCCAGAGGTAATCTCCAGACAAGAAATATATTCAGTGACAAGGGTAGTCAGAGGGACTCAAAATCTGGAGAGAACCTGTCATGTGAGATAATTGTGAGATATGCATATGGGAAATGTCACATTTAGGGGAAACAAAGCAGGACATGTGAGGTATGACGCATGACCTACTGATAAACAAGCACTAACTGCCTCTGACAGGACCAAGAGAGGTTTTATAACAGGTCTATAGCGTGCAGATTAGATACCCATGGATGAATTCATCACAATTTAAGAGTTAACGATTGTCTCCATTTTAAAGAAACCTGTAAATGTGTGTGTCTCCTACAGTTGTCAGATGTAATCTCTGTGAGGCTGCTCAGTGGCACTTCTGCCATGCTCAGCTTCAGGTTTGATAACGAAAGTGTTCAACTTCCTCTTACTGCTCTGTCGAACATTAACCAATCACAGGAAACGGTGAGATTAAGAGTAAAATTAGGAATAAAAAAGTGTTAGATTTATGATAAACACAGCTCTATAATATCGACTCTTTATTGACAGACTTGTTTGCAGACTGAAGGAAAGTTTGCCTCATATTTTGCTCGAGACCTCCTGCTGGCGAGGAAGACAACGTCCCTTGCTGTGGTCCTAGAGAGCAAGAGGAACCTGACGCTAACACCTGTAAGAGACTTTTTATCACCATATCACAATGTTTCAGTGAAAGTATGAAATAAGTAGGGACTCAAAACACTGCATATCAAAACACTGCATATCAAAAGAAAAAGAAATCTGTCACAACACCACCTTTGAAGATGATCTTCCCTGAGTCACTTTGTATAGAACAGCTCGCTAAATGTCTTTTGTTGTTCTATACCATAATCTACCATGCAAGTAATGATGTATGGCAGGTGTCTGTGTGCTCCCGGGACGTCTTCCAGATGGTCAGAGAGGTGGAGGGGCTGGAGGAGCCGTCAGCACAATGGAGAAGAAGAGGGCATGTTAGCAGGGAGCTGAAGAGGCTACAGCAGAGAGTCCGGAAAACCCTGGGAGGCTGGCTGGATTATTATCGAGTGGCCATCGGTACGTACCTGTAAACTTTCTCTTTCTCTTTTCTAAAATGTGCAATGTGTGCTAACGCGTCCCAGCTGGGATCAAACTGCAACCGGTGGGTGTGATGTACTGAACATTATGAGTTATTAAAGTGTGCAATGCAGATAAAAGTAAGCCAGTAAGGTTGTTTCAGAGTGATTCAGTGAAGCAAAAAGTTACAGTATCACATCATCCTGCAAACTCAACATTATTGAATAGTTCCATCGGGATCTTGTTCACGGTCACTCATGTCACTCGTGTCTGTGTGCATTTCTGAGTGACCTCTTCCTCTCCTTCAGGTATCAAGTGTACTGACACGGAGCGGATGCCAGATGGCCCACTGAGGACCAGGCTGAGGAGAGAGGTACAGTCAGCTGCTCTGCCCTCCCTGAACCCACCTGCGCGGGCAGATGCTGACCCAGTCCGGCCTGAGGAGGGCAGGAATGAGTTACAGGAGCTGCACAGACATCTATCAGTACCAGCAGAAAGACCTCTGGACTCCAACTTCAAGCTGCCAAGGTGCACACTGTACACCAATCCATAGGACCATAATCTATCTATCTTTCTATCCATCTATCTATCTATCTATCTATCTATCTAGCTATCTAGCTATCTAGCTATCCATCCTAAACAGAAGCCAGTGATTGATTTTGTGACAGAAACACACTGTTTATTAATAAAATGTACTGGAAGTGCTTGAGCTCTGCTAGACTTTGCACAGACTGCATTGTGTAATATATACTGTATTATAATAATGTATAATATTTCATTGTTTTGACCTGTATGTTGCCAGGACACGAAAAACAAAGGAGGAGCCCCGTGTCACACAGATAGGACCCCTTAAAATGTATGGCAACATCCAACTTGAGTAAGACCTAGTCCTACTTATGGCACATAAACACGTTCAAATGTTATTGTGTAGAAAACTACATTTATTGCAGTTTATAAGAGCATGAATATATTTACAATCACAGCTTCACTATCACCCCACCCTGCCAGGTCAGTAATTCTTCCAAACAGTGCGGATTTGCAGCCCTCCGCTTCCACCGGCTGTCCAGCCCTGCCGTTGTTCACCCCCTCCGTCCCCCTCACAGTGTGCCCTGCTCTGCTGAGAGCTGCCGTGCAGGGGGAAGGGGGGCGCAGGCGGTGCAGCTGCAGCGCTTCACTGATGCCAGTGGTGACGGACCTGGAGTACGATGCCTTCATTATGGGCCAGCTTCCACACAGTAAACAGATCCTAGTGGTGTGTGTTACTCTGCCACTCCAACCCGTCAACACACATGCAGTGTTCGGCCTGGACATGCTGGAGCATCTTTACAGGAGGAGGAACACGAACAGAACCATGCCGTGTACACAGGTGTGAATGCAGTCTTACATACAGGGGGTAGACAAATAAAAAAAAAACACAATAAGCATCACTTTTCTCTTATTTTGGTCACCTGTTATATGCTGTATGTATACCCAGCCAGGCATTATTACAGTCCCTGATTTGCAGTGTGTGCATCATTTGTTTGTTGTTTCACTGTACTTAAAATAGCATTGAGTTTACATAATCGGAAAGTAACTAAATGTGTACTTAAACATGCACAGACTGCAAAACAAAGGGTCAGTGAAAGACATACTACAGTCAGCAGGATATTGGACATTATGTATTTCTGGAAACTCAATAACAGTTTTTTTGAATTTTTTTATCTAGTGCCAGATGGATTCATTTCGCTTGGTGAGGTATGAGATGTCAACAAGGAAGCCCAGCTGTGGAGTGAAGAACATCCTGCTGCAGCAGCGGCACAATGCTGCTCCTGGGATGGTCTTGGTCAGTAAACCCACTGCAGGCTAGGCTAAAGGCTGCAGGCTCTGCTCAGTGCAGGTTTTCATGGTTCCCACTGGGTGGCAGCAGTGCTGCATGGAGGGGGTGGGGCAAGCAGGACTGTAGTAAGACACTGTCCTTTCCAAGAAACCCAGACATTTATTATAAAAGTACTGAAGCCTGACAAACAGTGAGGGATGGCGCTTCTTAATTACAAAAGGGTGATCTAATTTTTAACTCATAGTCATGACAGCTGCTCCACTGATTTTTGCTATAAGATGAAAATCCTTCCTTCAGTCCATAAATCAAACAGAAGACTTAGAAATCTTTCTCACATTACACTGTATACACACAGCAAACGATCCTCTGTGTTGAAATCTAAAATATCTGCATGATAATTTATGTTGTGAAAGGACAGAATCAACATGGTGGTGCAAAACACTTCTCTATAATTTAAATAATAATACATGTACTAATGCTTTTTATCCAATGAAACTGCAGTGTATGTAGTTTTTTTGCATTCCATTTTCTCACATGTAATGCAAATTTGTCTTGTTGATGTGATAGATGTACATCAGAGGGAAGCTGCTATTTGTTGGCTACATATTCAGTGGTCTCAGCTGCTCTGTCACGGACCTTCAAAAGCAAATCTCCAGAACCAGGAGAGACTACAGATTAGGTCTGAGCCTCCCTTCAGACTACAAGTTCAGGTACAAGTTCTACTGCACCATACCCAGCGTGAATCTGATTTACTGTAAGAAATTAAATCATCGCTGTAATGTAGTGATATAGTGTAAATGTTAAGGGGATTAAACTTAAAGCAATTGTCAGTGATCATTGGGAAATTCTTTTTGTGCCATATGTTTTATTGGAAAAGGGTAATCTACAAATGAGATAAGTACAAAGAAATAAAATAATCCATTCAAGTAAATGTCCTGCATTCCAAATTGTACTGAAGTAAAAGTATGAAAGTATTAGCAACAAAATGAATAAAGTATCAAAAGTAAAAGTACTCATTAGGCAGAATGGTCTCTGTTAGTGTTATATTACAGTATTATCATATTATCTGCTTCTTATACGGTTGGGTTGTTTAATCCCATAGTAATGCATCATATTTTATAAACTGGTCCAACAACTCCACATGTTTTGTAAGTAAAATATAAAATACTTTAAAATAGGAATACTCAGTAGTACTCAAGTACAAGTATCTCCAAATTGTACTTAAGTACTGATCTTGAGTAAATGTACTTTTTACTGTCCACCACTGGTGTTCATAGTTTTCTTTCCTTGTAGTGATACAGTTAACACTCCTGCAGCCACAGATGGACACAACTCCCAAGATGCAACACTAAAAGGACGAGACATCACACTGACTGCTTCAGTAGAAAAGGAAAAGGCCAATGAGAGGTGTGTGACTGAATTCATATTTCATAATTCAACATTTTCTTTAATTTACAGTATGCGTTGTGTTCTCATAAATCTTTACCGCCTTTGATTCTGCCCATGTTATTTAACACTGTGTTAAAGATGAACTACCTTCTGATGTCTTCTTCCTGAACAGAAAAAAACAATCACATTCCTGAGGTATCACACCAACGACAGAGAGACTTTTGTATCAAACCAAAGAAGACTTCAGCACTTCCTCATGTTCCTGTTATCACACACTGAATATGCTCCAGTAACACGATTATATCTGCATTAGTCCAATGTAGTTAAGTCTCCAAACTGCATAAACTGTGGGTTAATTCTTCAGCTAAATGTACAATCAAACTACAAACGCCTCATTTGTTTACTATGCAGCTTGGCACCACTGTTTAGTTAAATTTGTACTTGAAATGCAAAATGATTTTTGACTTTTGGTCATAAGAAGTACATGGGCAACTCTTAGAGGCATCAGGTCTAAAGATCAAAGAAAATCTGTGACAGCTGATGTTTCATTGGGCTTTTCATCTTTTGTAAATATCAATGGGAAACATCTGCAGATTTAATAAAAAATATAGTAAAAACTATCCAATAGGCCACTGTTTTTTTTGTGTGTTTTTTTTAGTAATCTAACATTTCAGGATCTTGAAAAGCTGCAATTCTCAAATCTCCCTTACTTTCTGTCAGCATGAGCTTTTTCATGTAAGAATGAATGATTTATCGACCTGGTGACAAAGTTAAAGCATGATGAAAGCACCACCCATGAATGATTTTTGAGTTTTACTTCCTCAACTATCAGATATAGCTTACAAAGCATCAGCTGGCTTCCACTCATATTTCTAGTCTCTTAGTCACACTAGTGGCGTTAATATTAGCAATGATGATGATGTATGTGGAAAGATATATGTGTGGGTGGAAATTCCTGTGTCATAATGAGAAAGTCTTAATGCAATATAAATGTTGATCGGATGGATAGTAGATTGTAGTTTACAACACAATAATCGTCTCTTAGACACCTTTGACTTATTTAATCTTACACTTCTACTTTAGTTCCCAACTTTTTGTGTTGATTATTCAGGCAGTCTGTGGCCCCTGAGGACCCCCTAGTGGATTGTTTATGGAAACAAAAAGGAAGCTGTGTGGTGTAGTCGCTGCCAGCAGTCGGTGCGGCTCCCTGTCCGGTGAGAATGAGCTGTCTGCAGCAGGAGGATCACATGTGTTGCTCGAACAAAAGCGGGGAAACTAGATTTTGGACGGATAACTTGGTGTCTACAGCTTGAGATGTTTCCGGACTCAAAATATTGTTTATTTCCGCTACACTGATTAAAAAGAATTGAGAAAACAGAAGCGAAGCGAGGATTAACTCAGGTAAGTGACCGCAAACTCGATGATTGTTCTGGTCAGAAAGTTGGGAGTGACTGCGCTACCAAATATATTACAAATCACATTCATGTCTTGGGGGCAATACCGATAGCTGAAACTAATCTGCAGCCCCTGTCCCCTGGTTATGCTTTTAAATGTATAGGCTAAGGTAAACGGCTACACAAACAAGTGTATTAACTGATTCAAGATAAAACACCAGGAGACCTAAAACAGACTCTGCATGTGTATAGGCTACGTGTCTATGCATTGTACAGGTAAGTGACTGGCAAACATTTTTTAGAAATGTATTAGTAGTAGTATAGGACATATCCCACTCATTTACTGGTCTGTCAGCCAATGGTTGATTGTGCCCAGAATCTCCAAATAAGTTGTTTTTTTTTGGTTAGATGTGTTTAGTGTCAAACCTGTGGCTTGCTGAATGAGGAAATATGTGCTGAGGGGGGAAAACAAAACATCCCTCTCTGTCAGCAGTTCAATATTTTTTTTTCCGTTTGTTTTGTCCACCACAAAATATTTTGAATTGAGCCAGATGTAACAGTTTGTATTACTCCTTTGCAGTCCCTGTACCCCCTCCTCCATTTCTCTCCCAATCTTCAACTCCCATCAGCTCCTCCTCCTCCTCTGCCTGTTGATATGCATCATTAGCTGGATTACTGTGCTGTTGTGTGGAGTGGCAAACATGAGGTTAGGATCAGGGCTACAGAGCCAAAGAGTTAAACAGTGAACTCTCATTAGGGCAACGACTGAAACTGCATCAAATATAGCATCTGGATATCCAGAATTAGCTATTTTATTGAATCCGATTAGATCCATAATTTTTTTTGAGGTGTTTCAGATTTGAAGCGGTTTTCTAGTGGCTCTGATTCAGAGGGGAAAACTTTACACAAAATCTCAAGTGCATTTCTTTTGTTTATCTCTCTCCTCAGCCATGCAAAAGCCACCTGTGGCCCCAAAACCAAAGCTGACCCAGCTCCAGAGGCCAGGGCAGTCTCCCTCAACCCCCAGAAGAGACAGCCTCTCGCTCCCATCTCCTGGCAAACCGACGAGGGTTAAGCCAGTACTGGCCCCCAAACCCTGCCTCCCCAAACTCGCCACTACTGTGAAATCCAAGCCACACACTTCAAAGAGCCAGCTCCAAACATCTGTAACAGAAACCCCGCAGATTGAAGGTCCACTTAACTCTCAAAATGGAATACAGCAAGAGAACAAAAAGCCAGACTGGGATTATATTATTCCTATTTGTCTGTGTAGCCAGGAAAACTGCATGTGCATCAGGAACACATCCGCAAACAGAAAGCTTCTCCCTACATCTCGAGGTAGTGTGGATAACAGTGGCGAGAAAACAGACAATGCTAAGTGCAAAGTGATGAACACTTCCACTAATACCAACCTCACAAACCATAAACCTCTTCAAGAAACATTCACTTTAGACAGAATTCTCAACACAGACATCAATACCTCCAGTCCTGAGGTGACTGTTAGGCCGTCCCTTCCTCAAAGAACATGGAGCGATGAGGCAAACGGTAACGTAATACCTCAGAGTGCACCTGGGCGAGGACCAGAGGAAGATGCTCTTGGCTCAAAGCAAATACGTTGTGTTCCCCAGCCCAAACCAGTCCCAGCAGCCTGGAGGAAGCCTGTCCCTGTACCACGGAAACCCAGGGCGGTGGTGCTGGCCCGTCAGGAAAAGGTGGAGGAGGCGAGTGAAGAGATTGTAGGCCAGGATGAGAGGGAAATGATAGTCAAAGAGGTGAAGGTGTCATCAGAGGGGAAAGGAAGCTCATCACTGTCTGTCAGTGTACCTGTTGGAAACAAGATGCCAATATTTCTGTCCGCGAGAAAAGCCTGCGCTCCGCCCGCCCCTCCGCCCGTGAAAAAGCCTTTCCTGTCTGCACCTGCTCCTCAGACGCTCCCAAAGGATGTGGAGGAGGAAGACCTGGGTTGGGACAGCAGCATCCAGGAGATGGAGGTATCTGTTGACAAGGAGGATGAAGAGGTGGAGAAGGAAGGAACTCATGATCAGGAGGCAGTCTACAGTGACTTCACACATAGTCCTCCTCCTAGCAGTTTACTCAATCAACCGGCGCTACGCGAACCTCCTGCCCCCACTGAGGCAGCAGAGGACAGGGAGGACAGGGTGGTCAAGGTAGTTCCGAAGAAGCCCCAGAGACACAGCAGCCCGATGGCATGGGTGCAGAGGAAGGAATCCTCTGAGGAGAAAGAAGAGTGTAATTTAGGAGATGATGAGAAAAGGCAGGCAGATTGTGTTTTGAAGGAGAGAGTGATGAGAAAGCTGTCTTTGCCTCCAAAAGAGAAAACGAGCAAACAACTCTCAACGCCTGGAATCACCAAGCCTTCTCGGTCCAGCAAACAGAGAGCCAAGTCGTTCTCTGCTGCTGACCTCCATCGCTCCGAGGGACAGAAGAAGAACTCTTTCCGGAAACTTCTGGACTTGAAGCTCTCTGTGAAGATGCTTCCCAAGCTGATGCTAAAAGGAGGCCAGAGTTCGGAGTTCACTGTCAACGATAAGGAACAAAGTGTGGACAGGGACCAAGATGGATGTCAGGGTTTCCACAAGCCTCTTCAGGCTCAACGCAAATTCTCCTGCCCGCTGATTGGAGTAGAGCAAAGCGTGGACGGAGACGAGTTTTCTCCGGAAACAGACCAAGGTGTTTACTATGAGAACATACCTTACTATGAAGAGATACCAGACTACATGAACGTGCATGTAGGAAGTGCAGTGACATCCTGTTGTGCCTCCATCTCCCAGCCTACAGCCTGGCAGTATAACGATGAGGACATTTATGAGGAGCAGGAGCCATATATGTCCTTTGAGAAGAACACTGGACAGTGTCAGACACCAACAGATTGTGAGAGGTACATTATGATGGCTTTCATTTCTGTCTCTTTGTCTTTGTCTCAGTACCTCACATGTGATCTCACCGATGATTATATTAGGTGATTTCCATTATATTCTGAAAGGAGTGCAGGAAAACACCGTAGGCTTCTTTAAAACATTAATCTGTAAAAGTGAATTACAGAGAGTGACTGTGTATCATTGGCACGTCGTGCTTCAGTTGCAGATTCCTGTCTGGGGAGTTGGACAAGTATAGTGGCACGCGTGCTCAGCCATTCAGGTGTTCATCGATTGAAGTTTAACCTCATAATTTAGATTGCTTTACTTAATGCTATAAGCTATTATTAAGGCATGCGTTCTAGGCCAAAAGGTGTGTAGTGTTAGTTTTGCCTCTGATAATAGCTGTATTTAGTTCAAAAGCAGTTTTTGTGTTGTTTTTTAATGTATGGCTAAGTGTTATCTAGTCACAAGTACAGTTTTTTGGTTTTATTTGCTCATGCTTTGAAAGATCTGACAATGGAGGTGATTAATCCCATGTGTGATGCTCAAAACAATGTTCCTCTGCATTATCCACAGAGACCACTGTCAAATTTTAATTGAAAGTTAAGAAACGGTCACTATAAAACAGTGCTATTTGTTAATAAAGACACTTCTGTTCCTTTCCTAGTTAAATGTTCCTTTCCTAGTTAAATGTTTTAATTCTCAAAACCAAAAATGTGCAGATATATAGTAGCTCTCGGGAAGGTGAGAAAATATATAAATATGTTTTTAACATTGGCTAGAACAGCTGGCTTGACGCTTTAGTAGCATGATTTTATTCCCAGTAGTAATCTTTCTAATTATCCTTTTATGCAAAGAATGTATACGTTTCCTTTTATAAATGAGCAGTACTGCTCAGTCGGAAAATAGGATTACAGTTTGTATAACAGTACACCCTGCCTTGCACTTAGCTCAGCCTCAGCTTATGGCGTTTTTCCATTACATGGTACCTGCTCGACTCGCCTCGCCTCTACTCGACTCTACTCTCCTCGACTCGCTGTGCGTCCGTTTTCCATTGCAGATTTTAGTATCGCCTCAGCGTGGCTGCGTGGTGCCTGCCCCATGGTGCGTTCTTTTTGTCTTGTAAACGCGACTAGTAGCTCGAGTGTGACGTCACATCCATGTCGGAAAACGAGTAACCGTGGGTTGTTGCGTTCTTTTTGTCACACAATACTACGAGTCGGAGAAAAGATGCATTTTTGTAACATTTAGGATTCTATTCACACAGTTATTGACATATTACACACATATATTTCACAGTTTGATACATGAAAATTACGTTTTGATTAACATTAACGTTCGGCTACTGCTCTGCTTTCTGCTCAAGGCTCGGCTTAAGCCGTTGTTGTCATATAGCAACCAAGCGTCTCTAGCCAATTTCAGCTGCACAAGCTACAAAATAACTAATCAGGCGGTATTTAACTCCTAATAAGACTGTAGCAACATGCCTATAGGTAGCAGTATACAGTGCTATGTGTACCACTTCTTCATTTGGTTACAACAAAGACAAAAGTGCTTAAAATTGTAGAAAACCACAATTTTTTCTACGTGTGATGCACGACGTAGCCATCTTTGAAAGTGAACTCGGGGTATATGTTAACGTTTGTTTTGAAGTTTTATTTTGAGGGTCTTTTAAAAGTTTGCATGCTGTCTCAGCTAGCGGTTAGCCGAATTAGCTTTTAGCTAAACTAACGTTAGCTTAACTGTGGAGGCTGACGGATGGCAGACCGCTACAATCAGCTAGCGGTTAGCCAAATGAGCTATTAGCTAAACTAACGTTAGCTTCCCGGTGGAGGCTAGTATGGGAACAGATCGGGTAGTGTCGTAAATCATCGTACCACAGCGCATGCGCAGAACGGATTGTGCAGTTGGAACGGATCGGGTACTGACAGAGCCTCCGGCAGCAATCAGCAGCCTGCAGGGTTTCACGTCACCATCTCGGCTTGCCTCAGCTCGCTTGAAACCTCGACTGAGCAGGTACTAAAAAAAGTACCTGTTAGCAGGTACCAGGTACTTTTTTTTCGTAATGGAAAACCAAAAAAGGCGAGTAGAGGCGAGGCGAGTAGGTACCATGTAATGGAAAAGCGCCATTAGTGTGTCGCCCCTCTTTAGCTCAAACTGTGCAACAGTCACTTGTTAAAAAGACATTCAGCTGCTCACAAACAGACCAGTCACAGCTAAATGCAACAGCTATTGTAAACATGCCACAGACTCGGACTTATTGGGTTTGCTGCTCAGCCTTGGCCTATTTCTTTTTCTGCAGTGTTGGTCAGGGAGGGGCCAGTGTTTCAAATGTAGTGCCCCCTCAGGGAATTGTGGCATTTTAGATATGTAGTTTGTCTTTGGTGCAGTCCCCTTTTAGCTGTTCACATGTAGTCATTTATTTTGTGTGTGTGTGTGTGTGTGTGTGTGTGTGTGTGTGTGTGTGTGTGTGTGTGAAGGCTAGCATTGTGTGACTGTGTTGATGGTTATCTTTAAATGTCCCTTTCCCGTGTGTTCTTTGTTAAATGACTTCCACTTGATCAGAGCAGAAAATGTTCGAATCCTGCTGGACTTTTTTTCTTTTTCTTTTAAAGACACTCTCCTTTTAGATTATGAGCTGACAAAGTTGTTTTATTTCAAACCTCATCCCTTTCCCCCTCTTCTATAAATAACATCCTCCCTTTCTTGTACTTTTTATTCTAATCATGTTGCATGTGAATGATGTGTCCATTGTGTGCTGCATTCAGTGTTTTTTAATAAATGCCTGCAGCTGCTTCTGTGTGTCCAAAACACCTGTACAGTGGTGCATTCATGCTCTGGCAACTGCGTCTATTCTCGACTGACGTTGACCGACTAACATCCTGCCCCTGTTGACAGAAGCTCTGTTGATGAAGAGATGACGCCCCTGGATGATGAAATCTTTGCCAACACATCAGAGGACGAGGACGATAGCAGCTCCATCTCAAGTAAAGGAGACCCTGAGCAGCCAGAGGAGAGTACGGTGAGAAGCAGGCACTGTTATTTATTTATTTATTTATTTATTTATTTATTTGACCTCAGAAATACTTCCTTGAATTATCACACATGGTTTGTCCTTTGCAAGGTGTCGGCGATATCAATTATTTTGGTCGTATGGGAAATAACCTTTCTTCCTTTTTAGCACTACGTAAACTCTCTTCATTAACCTCATTTATATCCGGTACATGCTACCTGAATATATTATGACACACAGTGTGTATCTGTTGTCAGTAGTTTTGCCATGAACTGTGCAGGGATATAATGCCATAGTGCATTGTAATTCTAAGTCTGTGTTTTTGCTCATTTTCTTAGACACAGAGTGGACAGAAGAAGAGCAAGATTCACCACATCACCACAGAAATCATGAGCTCGGAGAGTGTGTAAGAGTCTTCATTTGTTTTTCTTTTATGTGTAGGTTCATTCAAATTATGAAATAACATTCACTTACATTGAGGGGTGTTTAGCCAGTGAGATAGTTTTGGTTTTACTTGCCCATGTTTTGAGGTTTCTGCCTCTTCCACCCCAGTATATTTGAGGTGAAAGGAATGTCGTCTGTGGTACTCACAACATTGGAAAATGACATTTAAAAATTCTCATTTTGAAGACGGTGTTGCCATTACTCTGGTTACTAAACATACGGGTGGAGACTTATAGCTCAAAACCTTGGCAAATAAACAAAAATGATCAGCGTGGCTGGATACCATTAAGTGATATTTTCGTTTTTTTTGTACTTTTAGGGAAGCAACTCTTTACTTTCTTTATAGCTATACTCATCCATTATAATATCTTTTTTTTTTATTATTTTTTGGGGCATTTTTAGGCCTTTATTTTCACAGGACAGATGAAGACATGAGAGGGAGAGGGAATGACATGCAGCAAACTTGCGGCCGCTGCTTGGAGGAGTAAACCTCCATATATGTGCGCCTGCTCTACCAACTGAGCCAACCTGGCCACACCATTATAATATCTTGAACTTTCCCCCTTCTTGTTTTTCTAGATTTGTTGATGTCCTGAAGCTGCTTCATGTCGTAAGTACCCTGAATCATCACCTCTTTAGTATTACTTTCTTCACACAAAAACAAGCCAGAGCAGAGGCTAGTGTTATAGTTGTGAAGTGGGAGGAGAATGTTGTCTATACTAACATTATACATCAAAAGACATTTTAAACCTCCTAAAATCATAGTGAGAGATAATTATGTTTAAATCTTTTCGCACCCAGCCAACTGTAATAGTCGCATGTGAATAAGTATACAGAAATTGCCCACATGGGAAATGGTGTTCATTAAAAAAACATAACTATTGAACAAACGATGATATTAGATCTTTTTTTTTTATTTCTTTTTTTAAATGACCACCCTTATCTAAACATATTAAGCGAGCCACGTAACATGCTGTTGAGAAAGTTTTACTATGGCTCTCTATGTGTTTTTATCTAGTGCTAGTCTACTGTGTGAGCAAACATTCTCCATATGTGTTTGATTATGCTAGCCACTGGGGCACACCCCATGCAGAATCAGACTTTGTGTGGAGCTAACTCTCCTTGGACTCGACAGCACAGCTCACATTCCTCAGAGTTTTCACCAGCTTTTTTTGGTACTAGTGTGATGTGACAGTAACACTTCACTTCTGGACTTCAATGGATCCATATTGTCTCCCTGTGTTGTTTTGAGAAATTGAATCTGTAACGGAATCAAAGCCATCAAAATGAGATGACGATCTGTTTCTGTGCTGTACTTTGTATCTATTGTCAGATCAGTATAACTCTCTCTACTCAACTTCTAACCATTGCTCTCTTGTAATCTCACAATGGAAACCATCTACTGCTGCAGCCACTATTTGCTTTGCATATAATATAAAATGCTATATGAAAAGTTATGAACTTGTTCGCTCTATCAGACAAAAAAAATGATAAAAAAATAAAATATGATTTACTCTTATGTAATTTAATCACAACTACAAACAACCACCACAATGGAAGTTTGTATTAGCATGAAGGACAATTAAAACTTTAAAAAGTGTACATATAAGAGCTGTAAATCAAATGCAGACAAGCCTAAAGAAGAGCAGGTACAAGTTGTATTCTGTGCAACCGACAATAATTGCATATCTAATACATAGAGGGCCGACATATAGTGCTTACCTTCATGCAACCTAGTATGGCCCACCTTTTTACCTGTGTTTGCAGTGTTGGTTTACCTCAAAGTTAAAGTCCTTTTAAATAAAAGTTAAAGTCCTTTTTGGTATTTCTTTGCCTTTTTTATTTTCACAAAAAAAGATGAGTATGATGTTTGGAGAGACAAAGGTCTTGAGACAAGATTGTAATAGGATTGAGTCATAAACACTGACTCCTCATTGCAGAGCATAGACAGGAAGTGCTTGGGTCTCTGTAGGCTGTAGAGGAATGGAATCTAGTAATCAGGATCAGTCATACCAAGTTCAAAAGAATGTAGAGGTGAGCGTGTAGCGTTTGTTCATTCTCCATCTCTACCAGGCACTCAGCCAGCTTTTCACAAACAGATTGATGATAACACCACATGCCATTTGCTGTTTGTTTTTATCTGAGTTATAAGTTGAGCCATATTTTCCGCGATGGTTGTGCTATGCTCTGTGTTCTGTTGCTGTCAGGTGAAAAGCTATTGACTCCAAAATGTCAGCTTTCCAGCAACCGATGATGATAAAAGCTTCGATTCATAGCTTCATGAACATATGTTGTTTTTTCTATCCGGTTAGGACTTCATCAACTAAGTTTAAAGAATAATTTAAATCCACATAGATTTTGTGCCCTTTTTATTTGAAGGGAAAACATGAAAAGCCCTGCTGTTGTCCACTTCACTCTTTTCAAAAAATATTCACTTACTGCTGAGTCAGTCACATCCGCATTATCTTTACTTATCTTGTGAAGCATCTAATTTCCTGCCAAATCTTTTTCCACATGATGCACCTCCTTTGCTGTCAGATCACACATGTTAACAACAGGAGCTCTCTAATGGGTGCTCAGTCTGTAAGCAGTTTTATTTGCCATGTGTCCTCATAAACCACAAAAAAACTCCACATCATCCGAAAGAGAAGCAGAAACAGCACCCTCAGGGTCTCTTGCTCTTCTGTTTTTTCAGTCCTGATTCATGGTATTGTGGAAATTTACAAAATGTGTAATGCGAGTCAGGTGTGTGTGTTGTGTGTGTCAGTCAGTACTATTTCTCTTTCTTTATCTTTTATACTGAAGGTTTCCAGAGCTTATATAATTTGTAGTGTTGTTTCGATGGCCATGTTTCATGATTTGCAGAGCAGACCATTTTATAACTTCTGTTTGTTTTTAGTTCTTCTTTAGGACTTCATTGATTTACTTCTGGGTTTCCTCTTGGCCCTGTGCCTGAGTTCCTGTATTTTACCATCTGACTCTTTATCTGTCTGAATATCTGACCTGCAGGACTTCCGTAATGCCGTGTCCACAGCATCTCGTCAGAGTGGGAAGCCTGTGATTGAGGAGCGTCTTCTCAACCAGATTCTGTACTACCTCCCACAGCTCTACGAACTCAACCAAGACCTGCTCAGAGAGCTGAAACAGAGAGTGGCCAATTGGTAAAAAAAAAAAAAAAAAAAACTGAAAGAAGTGGATTTACATTTGTGTGTGTTGATCAAGGTTACTGGCTCAAAGAGCAATATATGTCCTTACACTATATGGCCATAGGTGTTTGGAAACCCCATTCCCATATTTGTGTACCTTTTTAATCTGGGACAGTTTTCCATGGTTTGTGCTAGATGCCTTAGTTCCATTGAAGAGAAATCTTAATGTTATGGGTTATGTGTATATATACTGTACATACAAGGTTCAAAACTAACTTTATTTTCCATCAGCCAAATGGCTAGTGGATGTTATTTTATTAATTTTACCAGCCACTATAGACAGACAATAGGTTAACATAGGTTTTTGGGCTGGTAACTGAAGCAAATCTACCAGCCACTATTTTACCAGCATTTGGCTAGTAGATGGTGGTAATTTTGAACCCTGTTTACGTGTAATAACTATTGTAGCAATAATAATAAACCTTAATTCTGAAACAGTTCAAAATAAAATGTGGAATTAGTCCCACTGAAAAATATAGTTATCCTAGGTTATACAGTTTAGTTACACACACATTCTCAAGACGGTGTCACAGTTCATCTTATTCTACTTCATTCTATGTACAGGGATGAGAATTCCCAGCTGGCAGACATTTTCGTGAAGAAAGGGCCCTATCTAAAGATGTACTCCACATACATCCGCGAGTTTGACAAGAATGTGGCTCTACTGGAAGAGCAGAGTAAGAAGAACCCAGCATTCTGCGCAGTGGTACGGGAATTTGAGGTATTGAGGCTTGCTTGACCTGTTTTCTGTGTCTGAGGGGGTGTGTCTGTTGGGTCACTAAGGTTTCATTGTTTATGACATTGTTGTGTCAAGGATGTGTGTGTGGGTTTGCTCCTTTAAATTGTGTCATTTTTTTGTCCAAGGCCAGTCCATGTTGTGCCAACTTGGCTCTGAAGCATTACCTACTGAAGCCTGTTCAGAGGATTCCTCAGTATCGGATGTTGCTCACAGGTACATCTGCAAAAGAGTCATTTTCACAGCATAAGATTAATCACGTTCATATTTAATTTAAATTTTTGACACATTATCTGATTGTCAAAGTCTAGCTTTATTTAATTCCAAAATCACTTCATCATTGTAGGTATTAGGCTCCTAGACATTGCATGTTGGGCCAACCTGCGATGTCTCATTATTGGCATCATGCTGCCCTCTGGTGTCCAGAAAAACAAAAATAGTTTGGAATTTCTGTCTCACTCCTTCACTCTTTATATAATAAGATTTTTGAAGTGCAGCCCAAATCAGATTTGATGACATAACATAAGCTTTAACATGAGTGAGCTTAGTGTTTCACGAGTCTAATGGATCAGGGTTGATCCCTCGGGACCAAAATGTGAAGAATGTTCCTTACGTCACTCTTGTGTAATTGTATTAAATAAGCACTTGCAGACCTTTTTATCCAGGATTTTGATTTCAGATTACATTCCAGGAATTTACTGCACAACACTGAGCACTTAACCCGGGGTACAAAGTAGTTTTCACTGTTGACCCTGACTCTTAAATGTTTCTAATTGTATTTCAGACTATCTTAAAAACCTGTCTGAAGACTCAGATGATTACAAAGACACACAAGGTAAACCAAGACCCTTTATAAATCTGTATGCTGTAAACTCACCTGATGGTGTCGGTGGAATGGAAACGGTCATGTATGTGATGTACATCTTTTCACATTTCCATCCACTCAGCTGCCCTTGCAATAGTGAAAGAGGTGGCCAACCATGCCAACGACATCATGAAACAAGGGGTGAGAACCAACAAGAAATGAGGCATATTTTATTAACGTGGGATAAAATGCTCCACGGGTTTGCTAATGTCCTTATTTTTCTCTCAGGATATCTTTCAGAAGCTGATCCAGGTGCAGTGCAGTCTGAATGGCCACCACGAAATAGTTCAGCCTGGGCGGGTAAGGCCTTTTAAATACTTTTCCATAAATATTAACAAATTTTTCAGATGAAGTAACAAGTTAATAAAGTTGAGAATCTACTCAGGTAGTAGCTGTTCTGGAGATTTTGATTGTTACATTACATTACATTACATTACATGTCCTTTAGCTGATGCTTTTATCCAAAGCGACTTACAATTAAGTGCTTTCAACTTTGAAGGTACAAACGCGAGACAACAAATAGTAAGTGCAAATAGCTTTAAATAAGCAAAGCTACAAAGAGACATGAAAGTGCAGGTTCAAGAGATTTTTTTTTTTTTTTTTTTTTTTTTAAATCCGAGGTGTAGTCGGAAGAGATGGGTTTTTAGCCTTCGACGGTTTTAGCCTTCGGGTGATTGTATCACGTGATCTTGAATGTTGAATGTTCAATTTCAGAATTCAGGCTTGACCTTGAAAGTAGCAGTTGACAAAACAATCTCACCTAACGGTCCTATTTTCAAAGTTCAAAATGATCTCAAAACTCATTGATTTCACCATTTAATAATATAAATGTATATATAATTGACATTCAGTGTGTTGAACGTTAAACAATACTATATTATCGTTTTTTGTATTTTTTAAGCCATACAATTTAAAGATTCTTGTCATTGTGATTAAATACAATAATTACTATAATTAACTGGAAATCACATAAACTGAACTGCCACACTATTTTTTTATCATGAAAAATGTGTTGGTTAACCTTAGGATTTGTAATATGGTACTTCATTTTAAGACAAATGTCACAAAAATAGCCATCATGCTCATTCAATTAAACACAAACATGACTTAATGTGGTCTAATGACATTTTGTGCTCCAGATCTTCCTGAAAGAGGGAACCCTGAAGAAGCTGTCCAGGAAGGTCATGCAGCCCAGAATGTTCTTCCTGGTACCGTGAAACACCTATCTCTTCCTTCTCTTATTTTATTATTATACAACATAATCATGGTAATGTGCAAGGACTGTGTAATCTGCCTAGGCCAATCTACAGCGCACTCTCCTACCTTCAGTTAGTATAAAATGTGTTCTGTTAAGCTTTGATTGTGATCCGATGCACGTCCCACGCAGATTGTTTTTACCAGTGTTTTCTTAATCTTACTCTGAGCTCCTCTGTGTTTTAGAAAAGAAACATAATGGATAGAAATGGCAAAAGGGAAATTATGTCTCTTTGTCATTTCTCCTTTAGTTTAACGACACATTGCTGTACACCACTCCTGTCCAGTCAGGCCAGTACAAGTTCAACAACATGTTGTCTCTTGCTGGGATGAAGGTGAGAACTTCACTCTGTATTTCTTTGCACTCTTCATCTTTTCACATATATATTATTATCGCAAGATATTTTATATGCTGCCGTCACTGCTCACATTGAAAATAATTACAGGTTAGCAAACCAAGCCAAGAGGCCTATCAGAATGAGCTGAACATTGAGAGCGTAGAGCGTTCCTTCATTCTCTCCGCGAGGTAATGATCAAAAATAAAAGATATTTCTTGGTAATTCAGGAACGTGTTGTTCCATAACAGCCATCCTGTGTTTTCCTTGCAGTCCATAGGTCTGTGAATAGTGTGTAGGTGTGTAGTCACACTGTGTTTTTCTCTCTGCAGTTCAGCCACAGAGCGAGATGAATGGCTTGAGGCCATTTCGACAGCGATCAGTGACTACACCAGGAAGAAGATCAGTTTTATGTCTGGCAAGCCTCCAGAAGAGGTAAGAAAACTATTTCATGTGAAGCTCATACATTTCCTGTTTGCAGTGTATACTCTGTTATAGTGATGAATACAAAGTGTATGTTTTTAAGTGGTGAGAGTCAACTTCTCTGTTTTGTTATATACTCAGGTAGAGCTGAAAGATTGTAGTGATGGTGCTCCTTTGGGATCCAAAGCCCCTATATGGATCCCTGACCCACGGACCACCATGTGTATGATCTGTACCTGTGAGTTCACCCTTACATGGAGGAGACATCACTGCCGTGCATGTGGGAAGGTATGGTGACAAAAAATAGAAAAGTCTCTCCCTTCACAAACAAATGTAGTTTCTGGAATGTTCATTGAAGAATCTTATTAAACTGTACATTAAAACAGAGTAGTTGATTAAATGCTATTACATGATTAAAGATAAGATATAATACTCCTTTATTGATCCCCAAAAACGATAAAAATACGGATAAGTATAGAAAGTAACAGAAATAAATAATAAGAGGCACATGAACTAAAATAAGAATAGAATAAAAATAGATACTATGCAGTATTTGGAGACAAAATTACATGGTAAAGTCAGTGAGTAATAGTACTTAGTGTTTGTCTGTATTAATATAATTAAATATAATGTAGAGTCAATGTAACATATTACCTTAATATAGTATAATATGGTACATTATGATATAGTTAAGGATATGAGACAGTATACAATGTAATATATATAACATAATATATAGTATAGTACAACAATATAACTTAGTATATATGTAAAATAATAGGGCAGCAAAGCACATTGAAAAAAAATTGGCGTTAATTAACATATTTGTATGCTTTATCATCCCATCAGGTGGTGTGTCAGTCTTGTTCCTCCAATAAATACTGTCTTGAATACCTAAAGAACCAGTTAGCACGAGTGTGTGACCAGTGTTTCCCTGTTCTTCAGCAGCAGAAAAGTAAGTCTGTCTTCCTTCTATATGATACAAACACTGTCATCCTCATATTGTAATGTTGTTGTAGGCTGAAATGTCAATGTGGACTAGACACAGGTAATCCACAACAAACATTGTATGTATTAAACAACCGCATGTTCCACATTTGTTTTCATCAGGTGAACGAGCCCTATCAGCAGCTGTATCCCCTGGAACCAGAGCTACCTTTGCTTTCCCCAGGAAGCATAAGAAGATACCTGCGGCCCTCAAAGAGGTGAATGATACTTTGTCATGATCAAGATGCACTGTGTGATAATGCTCTGATAGCTCATCGGTTGGGTTTTGCTTGTTTCAGGTGACAGCAAGCACAGACAACTCATCCATGAGTGGGTATCTGCAGAGGTCAAAGGGCAACAAGAAGCAGGGGAAGAGGCTGTGGTTTGTCATCAAAGACAAGGTCCTGTACACGTATGCTGCAAGTGAGGTAAGATCTCCTACTTGTATCAGTGAAAGCCCAGTGTTGAGTTACAATGAAACCAAAGGGAATTGATTTCATGTCCATCTAACATCAGTCTTTTATTGTGTCTTCATGCAGGATGTTGCAGCCTTAGAGAGTCAGCCCCTGTTAGGGTTCATGTTAAAAGTTGATTCATCACTGAAGTTACAGTTTAAGCTTTACCACAAAAACACACTTTACTACATTTTTAAAGCTGACGACCTCCAAACAGCACAGAGGTACAGTATAAAGAGGGGTGCCACTTATTGTTGCATATGGTGACAGCAATTCTAATACTTTCTTTTTTTAACAGATGGATCAACTCATTCAAAGAAGCCACAGTACTTTAATATCGGCTGACAGTGTGTGTAGCTGTTCAACATATTGTTTTACCTCAGTGCTCTCTGAATTCTGCTGAAAGCATCTGGAGACACCATAATAGTTGCACTGAAATAAAATCCAAATGCATTATTTTATCAAACCTACTGTAGTTAGCGTTTACATTGTTTTAAGAGTAGAAATTAGCCATGTTAGTTTTGTATGTTAACATGAATCTTTTCCACCAGGATTTATGCAGTTTGGCGGCAATTTTCTTTTTTTTAACACTTTGATTTTGTTACATTTGAAATGCATTTTTTAGTAACCTGCTTGGATCTCCATAACAGATTTGTAATGCATACTGTCATAACATTTTCATCCACATTTACAAAGTATTTTTAGAGGTCAAAATAAATCATATAGATGTTTCTTGTTGTCAGGGAATAACTACTTTATTTAACATCCATACAGCTGGCTGTATACAACACAATGTGCACTTTTCACACTTGTATAAGAAACTTTCACTTTAAATTAAAAAGCCTTTCTGTAACTCTGAATCTAACCTAGACTCACTAATGGTGTATCAGGGGAATCTTCACTGTTTGGACAAAACTGTACCATAATGTACATTGCACTTAAGTAACTCAAATGGCTGTACATAGATCATATCCCTACACAAATATTCTGTATATATAGAGGATTGTAAATTAAATGCAATCAAATGTACATAAATCTCACTTTTACTGTTTAAATTCTGTCACTGTAATACATTGTTTTACTTTCAACTGTAGAGGGAACTGTTGGGGTGCACATTAAAATTGTGGAAAAGCAATACTTATTGTACTGTAACTGAATAGCTTTTGATTAAATCATATTTTCATTGGACTTTGAAATCATATAATTTCAGTGTAAAAATGTGGTGTATTTTGCAGAAATACCAGCAATTGCAATTGTACTGTAACGTTGAGTATCCAGTGAAGATCAGTAGGTTGATTTGGCATTGTTCACTATATTATCAATTTTAAAACAATGAAGCCTAAACTCTGTCTTCTCAGAAATCTGAATTCATATTACTTCCAATGATGTAGCCTACAAAAATAACTGATTCTGAGTAAGTTTTAATTACTTTAAAGTAAAATAGTGTTCTAGTGTACCAGTCCTTGAGCATAACATTGTGCGTTTGCTTATGCAGAACTGTTAATAAAATTACTCAATTCTACACTGTGTGATAGACATGACATTATTCCCCTTACATTTTCACAGATTGACACCATAGACTGTATATTAACATAATGGTACACACACACAGGTTTGGAGATGCGTGACACGGCTACCTAACTGCGCATGTGCGTAAATCGTTTATTGATGGAAAAAAGGTCACGAACTCTGACCCTCCCACCAACTGAAACAAACAGTTAAAATATAAATGTATTGAAGACTATACATTATCTGACCCAACAATTCCTTGGCAGGTAAGTTATATGTACTAACGTTGACGCATGTGAGATTCAAGAACGAGACCAGTAACAGGAAGGGAGGGAGTGTTCAGTAGGTCTAACGTTACAGCAGGGAAGCAACCATTACCGGTTAGCCTAGCTCGTTAGCACTGTCGTCCGGAGCTCAGCGCTTACAAACTAAAGTTGGCAAGTATGCAATCATGTTGGTATATGTAGGGGATTACATAGCTAGTTGTCTAACTAAAGTTGCATATCTACATGTAGCTATTCTGCAGCACTAATCTTGTTTACGGACATGCTAGTTAGCCAACATGCTTAGCCGCGTCAGCTAGCTAGCTAACCGTGTTATCGGTTAGCTGCTGTGCTAGCGTTGCTAACTTGCCTTCAGAAACTAAGCAGCCACATAATTAATTCAAGTTTGAATGTGACACCGGAACGTCGTATTGTTAAACCACCAGCTGTCTTGTTAAGTTGCCGATAGATGTGGAAGTCCAGTGCAGGAATTACAGCGGATTTTTGCCCAGTTGTTAGAACCGAGGTCCCGCCGCTGACTCTGCTGTGATTCGGCATCATGGGCCTTGAACCCTAGCATGCTTTAACCCTTCAATGTTGACCTTTCACCCACAGGAAAAGAAATACCTTTATCTTCCGTATCGATTTTAAATGGCTGGCTGTCAAGGGCTTGTTTGTGTTACTACTGCAGCTTTACCGCTTAGTCGTTGTCACTTTACAGTGATATTAATCCGTATTTTATAAAAAGGCCACCAACAATAGTACAGTTACGAGCTAGCGCCGGCTAGATTGGTTAGCATAGGCCACAAACTAACATTAGTTAGTGGCACGCAGTATATCAAGTTGTGTATTTTACATGTTGGTCCATTACAGACAATGTAAAGCTAATTCTGACTTAGTTTGAAGTTTTGGCCAGAAATATCTTCTAGCTAAAGGGAGCGGTAACGTTAAACAGGAGGGATAAGAGTAGCGTTAGCTCTAACGTTAGTTGTGTGTTGTAAGACTTACTCGCTCTTAATAACATCTCTGAGCTATGCTACAGTGTAACTAATTGAAAATAATAATAATTGAGTCCGAGCTCCGGGTGCCTCGACACCACACATCAGTATAAGTTATAAAACATACTTTTTACACATGTACTACAAGATTTATGATTTTTAATGGGGTCTTAATTACACACAGAACTCAAACATATATTAAAAGATAAGGCTGGTAACATTATACATTTTTCTTATTGTCAACACATTTCCATGAAAGACCAAAGCTAACGTTAGCCTGATAGAGCTTATTCTTCCATATCATAGACCTCCACTGTTGCCCAGAACCATTACAAAAAAAATTATTGAGCCCCACTGACATGTTCCTGCATTACCTTAAACATGGGCACTGTAGTTTGTTTCATGTCATCCCCATACACTGTCCTGCTTCTGTGAATACTAGAACACTTAATGTGTACAAATCTGCTAAACAATAGTCCCCCCAACAAAAGCAACTATTTACTCCTGTTGAATGTTTGTTAAAAACTCCAGTGCCTAGTTGTTTTATAAATGTATTTAGCCTTTTAAAAAAAAAATGGGACTATTTATTTTTGTCTTGATTTATAAAGAAAAAAAGAAGTTGAAACGTTTTGAGAAGTATTATACATGGGATTTGATGGGAGTAAGGAAATTGCTGAATAAAGTCACCCTGGTCCTGGAAGGTATTCCCTTACCTGACCCACAGTTGCTATAATAAGACATAAAGTAAAACGTATGCTCTCTCTACAGGTGTGCATGCCTCATGGGGCACTGACGTGAAGAGCAGTGGAAGGTGTGTGCATTATCAGAATGGATGGACAGACTCAAAGGATTCAACTTGTGTCAGCAGACAGCAACATGGCATTAGGACACAGAATCCAGGTGATGTGACAGCCTGTCCACCACAAGAGAATGCTCTTATTTTTTAAGTTGTGTGTGAATAATCACAATTTGCACATCATTTTGGCAAAATAAGATCCAAGAATAGCTGACGGTTAAACATAGCACTGTCTCGTATTTGCACAATTTCTCCCTAGTTCTCCAATGCCAAGCATGGTTTTTGTATTTTTAAAATTAAATTTTTTTTTATCATATCATTAGATTGACTTCTCCTACACTATTTCTGGATACACAGTCAGCACTCACTCATGTTTTGCTTTTTTTTTTTTTTTTTTTTTTTTTTTCTAATAGATTGTAACTGATCAGCAGACTGGCCAGAAGATCCAGATTGTTACAGCACTTGAGCCATCCTCCCCTGGAAAGCAGCAGTTTATCCTAGCAAATGCTGACTATTCCTCTGGTGGGAAGGTGATCCTGGCCAAGCAGGAAGGCTCACCCAACAAGGTCATCCTCACCACTCCAGACGGCTCTGGGGTTAACCAGCTGTTGTTTGCCTCCCCTGATTTGGCTGGGCAGCAGATTCAGGTATTGCCAAAGGATCTTAGTTGCTTCTTTCAGCCATGTTATAAACAAGTTACTGAAAGGTCTTATGACTGAAGCAGTAACATGTTTAGTCAGTCAAAACGTATTACAATGTTTGCTATATTAAATTATTCCATTGTCTCGGGTTGTTTGTTAGTTTGTGACTGAAGGGTCAGACCAGTCCATTGGGAAGCCAGTTGTGGAGTACTGCGTTGTCTGTGGGGACAAGGCCTCAGGTAGGAATTACATTTAATTTGCTTTAACATTATTATTTTTCAGTAACACACATGAGCAGGCATACACCAACCTGACCCTCTTTACTCCTTCCTCTCTCAGGCCGTCATTACGGAGCTGTTAGCTGTGAGGGCTGTAAGGGCTTCTTCAAACGCAGTATTAGAAAGAACCTAGTGTACACGTGCAGGGGCTCCGGAGAGTGTGCCATCAACAAGCTCCACCGAAACCGCTGCCAGTACTGTCGACTGCAGCGCTGTATAGCTCTGGGCATGAAACAGGATTGTAAGGCGTGTAATATTGTGTATATATACAGTTGTGGATATGTCATTCAAGACTCCCATAGATAGGATCTTATGTCTTGTTTTGTCTTTAGCTGTGCAGTGTGAGAGGAAGCCTGTTGAAGTGACCACCAGAGAGAAATCCGTCAACTGTGCAGCCTCCACTGAGAAAATCTACATCCGCAAAAACCTGTGTAGCCCTCTGGCTGCTACACCCACTTTTGTGTCCGACAAGGAAACTGCTAGGTACAGCAACTTTACAAATTTACCAGTTTAGTGGATAGACCTGTACAGGCTAATACAACACAGTAAATACCCCTGAAGTAAACAATATCTTTGTATAATGTTGTTCAATACTCAATAATATTTGTTCAATTCTAATAACTCTATGGTGTTTGATTGGACTGCATCATATTAAAAGTTGTTCATGTTTTGGCCTCCCCATACATGATGGAAAAAGGAAACTAGAAACACCTTTCAGTCTAATGTAGTCCAATACAACTTAGCATCTCTGACGCATTGTCTGACAAGTAAAAGATTGAGAAAAATAGGAATTGTTGTATTGGATTGGGTAGAATTAAATTATATTGTGCACATGTAACTAATAAAATGATAAGAGTAGAGCTGTCCTCGATTAAAGACATTATTAGTCGACTAACACTCATAAGATTTTGTCGACTAAACAATTAGTCTGTTGTATTCACCAGATATGTGCTCATACGTTTCTTAAATAAGTCATTGATATTGCATGGTTCCATATTACATAATGCAATGTGAAATGTTAAATCTCTAACTTCAGGTCTACAAGTTTGCTTGAGTCAAGCATGTTGCTCAACATCCAACAGCCCTTCCCCAAGCTGGAAAACACCATCTTGATTCCAGCATCCCCTGACAAGGTAACACTTATGCACTCAAATGACAGTACATTTAACTGAAATCTGAAACTGTAGTCATTCCAACCTAGCCTACCTAAATATTAAAGCCCCCGAGAATATTGGGGTTTTAGATAAGTCAGATTGATGACTTACAGTGGGGAAAATAAGTATTCAATATGTCAACATTGTATTGTGTCATATTTTTGCCGAAAAGCTTGTTTGAAGTTTGCTACACGTTTGGAGAAGCCTGTAGCTTGCTGGGAGAATGTAGTGTGGTCAGACGAGACAAAAGTCAAACCTTTTGGCAACAGTAAGATGCGCTATGTTTGGAGGAAAAATGGCTCTGCATATGACTCTAAAAATACCATTCCTACAGTGAAGTTTGGATGTGAAAGCATCATGGTATGGGACTGTTTCTCTTCTCATGGTACCAGCAGAATCCAAATGATCAAAGGGAACATGAACGGAGCCATGTACTGGGAAATCTTGAGAAGAATCTGTTACCATTCCACCAGGACGATGAGGATCAGATTTGGGAGGACCTCTCAGCAAGACAGTGATCCAAACATACTGCAAAAGAGACGGTCAGTTGGTTCCAGAGGAAGAAAATAAAGGTGTTGGAATGGCCCAGTCAATCACCACACTTAAATCTAATAGAACATTTGCGAAAGGAACTGAAGATCAAGATTCACCAGCGAGCCCCCAAGACTCTGTGTGAAGAATGGGCCAAAACCCCATTTAAACTGTGAGGCAGTAGTTTCTTCGTACAGGAAGCGTCTTCAAGTTGGCAACACAAACAAACGTTTCTCCACCAAGTATTGAATACATTTCAGTTGGCGTGTTCACTACTTTTTTCCTGTTTCATTCCACTTTATTGCACAAACCTTTTTTTATGGATTGGAATGTTTTGATTTCTTTATCTGTGTAGTTTTATTGAGTTAATACCAATGTCTCGTCTAACATGCATGTGTATAGCTGCATTGGAAATATGTTTAGTGAATTTTTGTGTGTGTTTTGTATGTGTTGAATACTTATTTTCCCCACTGTCTAATCAAGAAAGGAATAATTGACTGTTCATTAAAGGTGCACGTGTGTAAACATCTGTGTGACGAGGACCAGTTCTGTTTTTGTTACTCTTTCTTGAAGTAGCTGAGTGATGAGCACACAGGTTTTGTTAACGGGAAACAGAGCAGTACAAACAAATCAAACTTTAGTGTTTATAAAAACATGGTTTGATAATGACTGCTACCCGTTCGGCAGGACGATCCATCCCAAGGTGACCTCGGCACGCTGGCAAATGTAGTGACGTCCCTCGCCCACCTCAACAAGGCCAGGGAGGCAAGTGACTGCAGCAATGATCTGATGGGAGATGAAACGCTTAGCAACGGGGACAGCTCGATGACGGACCTCCAAGGAGATGAGCAAACTGCAAGTGATATCACTCGGTGAGGGAGATGTCATAAAGAATCAAGAGCCTTTGATACTAACCAGTGGTTGTTTCTGAATAAGTTGATACATATACTAGAGATTGACAGGAGCACTAGAAGGAAACCCAGGGTCTGTTATTTTCCGTTTGTCACAAAGCTTTAATAGAATTTCCTGCAGGGCCATGTGGTTTCTGACTCCGCTCTTAAGGACTTAATTAGATTCACCCATGGTCAATAAAAAATTAACCCTATGTCGAGGGTGCACTACAGTGCTGCTTTGAGTTGTATTCTATATTTTCTGTTTCTGTGCAAGCTACAATATATGTCTAACTCAAAACGTGGATCTTTTAATGTTAACTTTCTGTCTTCATATTTTGCGTATCATTAGAGCTTTTGACACCCTGGCCAAAGTCCTGCACCCTGGTGATGGCTCAGCAGGAGAGTCCTTGGAGGCCACGATGCAGCTGATGTCAGGGGACCAGTCGGGTCCTGTGGTGGAGTTGGAGGGACCGATACTCTCTGACAGCCATATCCCTTTCAAGGTAAAAGCACAGCCATTGACTTCTACCTTCAAGATGAAATCCAACCGAGACCAAAACCCTTGCTCTGTTTTACTGAGTTACAGTTTTTAAACACATTTTTCTGAATTTGTCTGATTTCTTTACACTGCAGTCATGTTTCCCTCTTTACGCTGTGTTCCTACAGCTTATGATGCCTTTGCCTGTGCCAGAGTACCTCAATGTCAACTACATCTGTGAGTCAGCTTCCCGACTACTTTTTCTCTCTATGCACTGGGCACGCTCCATCCCTGCCTTTCAAACCCTTGGGTAAGCCTTTGTCACAGATTTTTGATTATTTCATTACACTATATATATTATACTATATATTACTTATATAGTAAAATTTAATTAATCTTATCGGTTTTTACAGTGGTCAAGAAAATGACATTAACTTAATGAAAGCCTGCTGGAACGAGCTGTTTGCCCTGGGTCTGGCACAGTGCTCAAACGTCATGAACGTTGGTACCATCCTAAGTGCCATTATCAACCATCTGCAGACCAGCTTACAGGAAGGTAGGAGGGCTCTGCCGTTGACTGCCTGCAAGGTTTAACACTGGAATACAATTTCAGAAGCTCAAACTATGTTTTTCACAGCTAAGAGGAAAACAATGTACCTGTCATGTTTATTTTTGTGGCACTATTTGTCTTGAGTTTGCAAAAAAAAAAACTACTGATGCTCTTCCCCTTACACCCATAACTCTTTATTTATCTCCTACAGATAAGCTGTCCCCAGATCGAGTGAAGCTAGTAATGGAGCACATCTGGAGGATGCAGGAGTTCTGTAACGGCATGACCAAGCTGTCCCCAGACTCTTATGAATATGCCTACCTCAAAGCCATCGTTCTCTTTAGTCCTGGTGCGTTGAAAACTGGCCAGTTTACAAAATGAAAATTACATTTTTAACTTCTTGTCCTTTTGTCCTTAGAGTGAAATCCTGAGCAAAAGTTGTACATAGGGCCAAATTTGCATGAACTCTTGTCTGACAGTGTGCATGTGTGGTTTTTGTGCTAGATCACCCAGGCATAGATAATACTCCACAGATCGAGCGGTTTCAGGAGAAGGCCTACATGGAGCTGCAGGACTACGTAACAAGCACCTACCCAGAAGACTCCTATCGGTCAGTAGGCTTTACCTCTGTACTACATAATGCCTGTTCATTGACGGAAAGGTGATGATTTGTGAATTGTGATGATATCATAGATGTACTTGCGACCATACACATGTTTGGATTTGATGTCTCATTTCCCCCTCATTGCTCTCAGGTTATCAAAGCTGTTGCTGCGTCTTCCTGCCCTCCGGCTGATAAGTGCAGCTGTCACTGAGGAGCTGTTTTTCGCTGGGCTCATTGGCAACGTGCAGATCGACAGCATCATCCCTTACATCCTCAAAATGGAGTCCACCGATTATAATAGCCAGACGGTCTCTGGGGTCTGACACACTGCCATTTGTAATTGCAACATTGGACTGTGAAAACTGGACAGCCAGCCATTCGGAGTGCCCAACAGACCGATCACTAAGTGGTCACAACATACTGTATTTATGACACAGCATTACGTTGCTCCTACTCCTCAGTAACAAGTCAGTAGAGCACAACTCACAAAGAGGACAAAATAAATCAACTCCAGTGGCAAGTGAGCCTGCCAATATCTGCCCATTCAGGAACAAATCCTTGAAACCTGCATAGTAGATTGCGCTTTTTATTGTACAAAGTATTTTATGCTTCATCGCCTCCAGGCCTTTCCTTTTTCTGCAGATATTGTTTCTACTTTGAAGGTTTGTTTTTCACTGCTTTCCTACATGGTCATGCTTTTTAATTTTCTAATAATTATCAGGAGAAAAAAAAACTTGTAATAATGTGAATTGATTTGTGAGACGTTATCGCAAAAGGTTATAACCTTTATTTCTTATTTGTTTGCTAATCCAAAGGATCGGGCACCATCATGAAGTTATTGTGTGTGTGTGTGTATATAGATTTGTATATAGAATGCACCAAGAAGGCTAAATTGGGCAGCACTTGGTAATTCGTGAATTACATCTTTTGGACAAATTAATGTGGATGGAAAATGGTCAAGTCCTTTGAAAATAAAAACACCTTTCAATCACGTTTCTCTATTTACACAATTGATATTTCATTTTGATTAAATATCTGTAAAGAATGTGGAGCTGACTACTTAATATTCTCACCAGATTCTTCACTGCATATGTACTCTTTGCAAGAGTCAAGTGCAACTTCTCAGGCTCTGCTTTTTAACAACAGCTGTGGACTACCAAATAGACAAAAATATGATGTGTTGGACCCATGCTCAGTCATGTTATGCTCAGTCATGTTATGATAAATTGTTTTTGCCTTTTAATTAAAAAGGTGGTAATGTTTTTTTCATGCATGTCATTGCTGCAAAAAAACTTTAAATACAAGAACATGCTTACTTAAATTCAGTGCTAAGTAATCAGCTTGTTAAGCATTCAGACAGAGCCATCAATGGAGTATTCAAACTATTAAAAGCGATAAATGTTCTTTAGTTGACAATTATACCAAGTAAATCAACATTTAATCTTTATCGATCAAAGTCCCCCTTAAAAGAGAGTAGTGAATCTCTAGTGTTGGTAGACTGCATTCTAAGTAACCTGGTACCAATAAAACTGGCCCCATAGACAAACATTTGATTTTGGGGCGAGTTGTAAACATGTCTTTTGCCTCAAATGCATTAATCCACAATTTGACTGTGTCTCCCATGTGTTTATCCGCCCACTTTGTAAAAACATGTTTACTTAGTTATCTGGACAACTTTGTAGAATAAAACCTGCAATAGCTCTTTGTTCCAGTCTTAATGAGTCTCTTAGTTTAAATAAATGTGTCAAGAACACTCCGTAACCATGCTTCTCGGAACTTCCCCGTTTCTAAAAACAGCAGATTGTTTACATGTTCCTTCTGAATTATTAATGCAAAATCTGTATCCTACCCCAGTGACTTATTGTTCTGTTGTGTGTCAAGTGACGTGATGGTAGAAGATGTCGCAGGCTGCTGTGCAAAGGATTAGACTTTCAGTGTGTGTTATTAGCCAATACATTTTTCATTAGTGCTCTGCGGATATGGGGTGGACAGAGGACAGCAACTGTACGCTTTCTTTTGCTGTAGTTACCCAGTGAATGTATGCAGCTAATTAAAGGCACTGATAGGACCACATGAATGATATTGTCTGCAGCTGTTTTTAGAAGTCCATTGTCCAGTGTATCCTGTAGCTTTTTAATGTGGTTCTCCACATCCCTATCATATCACTACATCACTTGACTCCTCCGCTATGAACCACAGAGGGTCAATGCATGTCAGTGTATGGCCACTCACTGTATGTTCTGAACAAACAAAAGAGGACAGCCCAAACAAAAACTTATTGTGTGTAACTCTAAAAAAGGTTACGCGATTTGTGATGCAACATGGGCTTTTGTGTTCACAGCTAGGTGGATTAACACACGCTGAAAGCTTGGAATGACCAAGCTGAATGAATACGTGTGAAAGGGCCAGTTGGACTGTTCCTATGGCCACTTGGGGCTTTAGGTATGACTGCTTGTCTCTTATGTTAACTTTAATTTAATCATTCAGATATCGCTATAATAATTGTAAAGATTAAATACAATTTGAAATTGGTGATGTAGTATAGGTGACTGTGTGAAAAGTACATTTAACCAGAAACGGTACAATTTTAATTTATTTTAGGTCTATTTGTGCCTAACTTGGGCATTTCCACTTATAGTAGGCTATTATAGGTTGTTTTTTTTACATTGAAATAGGCCTACTATTTTTGAGTAGGCATACACAACTCACGAGTTACAGTCTGTAAGTTAACGTGTAAAATATCCTGATTTAAATAGGACATGATTTAATAAAAAGATATCCTGCATTTTATACAGTATTGTGACAGAATTTGGCTTTGATGCTATTTATGTTCACTCCCCAAAATGTGACACTTTTAATTTGAAATTAAAGTGTCATTCATCATAAGACGACATAAAGTAAAGCCACATTTAAAGCCATTATGGACAGTGGGAATGTCTTTATTTAAGAAATTGCTTTTGATCACAAACATACCTCAAAAACTAATTACGAGGCTGTTTTTTTTTTTTTATCCTTATCTACAGTGAGTGGCACGTGTTTTGAAAGAGTTAACCCCTCCTCGCGCAGCCTCCATGAAGAGAGAAAAAGGCGGAGTTAGGGTTCACACTTTGTATGTTGAAGAGGGCAGTCGAACTCAAGAGTGAATGTGGGAGAGAGAGGGGAGAGAAACGGGGCTCAACATGGTTGCGAGAATAGGGGTGAGTTGTAAACTAGTCCCGGTCTCGAATTGAAGAACCACCAGCTCCTAATTGACCACAAACACGGGATTATTATGCCCAGTGCCAACGTGTCTGTGCGAAGTTTATCTGAAGAGGAGAAATACCTCAGCAGCCGGATGGTGAGTAGTCTATCATGTGTGACGAGCGCAGCATTGTTGTGTCATAAACGGCAGGTCCCTTACTGTACCAGCGATACATTGTTGTCTGTTGATCTCCACGTCATGTGAAACCAACAGCTGCGCCGTTTAAAGCTACACATTTCCCCCAACAAAGGGCATTTAACCCTGTGATACATTCAGGCAAATAACGTAGAAAAGGATGATTTATAATTTGGAGTTGTATTAGGGGTACAAGATGTCTTCAAGTATCTGTCACTGTAAACTTTGAGTACAAAATCTTGGGCCGGACCTATGGATAGATCGATAATGTCGACATACTTGACGATATTCAAACGGAACAAAACGGTGCTGCCTTACATCGAAACTAGCACTAAAAAGTAACATTATTTTCAATATTTAATCTGGCAATGATTTTATCGATTATTCGATATAGTTTGGTCTGTAACATTTTACTAAATCTGTATAGTGTCCTTCGCATATCTCTAGAACCGTTCATCCGACCTACTCAATTCAAATTTAATACTGGATAGTTTAATGAATAATAATGCATTCCTATTTTTAATTGTTACATTTTGTGAGTAAAATCTGAATCTGCAACATAACCAGTAACCTTTCTCTTTCAGGTAAATTTAGTAATGTTTTCCTCTGAAGTATAATTACACAGTAAGTAGCCTACTATACTGCTGAGTTGCATATTTTGTAAGTGCTTTGGGGGGCTTTTATAAGTTATTTTGGGATAGGCCTACAATGAGTTAGAATAGTAACATAATTCCATATTTTTATATCTAAACATCATAATAAGTCTATTGCTGTTTGGCCCTTTTAGTCAGGGGGCCCCAGGCAGTTGCCTTTTGGTAAAAACCGACCCTGGTGTTTTTCCCCCATGAACCACAGTGTATTTCACTGGTGTTTGACCGTGAGTATGTCTGAGAGCAACTATGTCATGGCAGGTGTATTGCTCAGGACCTTGTTCTATACAGTCTGTGCTCCAGTGGGAAGTTGTTTTTTACGAGCGGTTCTCAAGACCAAGTACAGTAACCCAGTCCTGTATTGAATACCTATGTTTTGAATTGAAATTGGTGATTTTGATGGGTGTTTATTCATCCACATGGTGATGCCTTTATGCTGTAGTTTGTGGGAGTGTTGTATTGCATTACATTGCAGGTGTTTTTAACATTTGTCCTTCTCCAACCAAATAAGATGGACAAAGCATTTTACTTCCAATACAAGAGAAACTGAAAGTCTTATGTAAGGTATTTATTGCAGTTGTTTTTCACTCCATCACTCCAACAGGTGTTTCTGTTTTATGTGACCACTCAATGACTCAATGCCTGACCTAGTTTTTGAAGAGAAAAAAAATATAAACCTGACATCACCTTATTTGATGTGTAGTGGTGGCTCATGTTAACTATTTTGTATATCCTGACATTTACAGTATCATGTAGAAGGATATTCTATCACACATTTAACATTTAACTTTTTTTTTTATAATTGATTTTATCATAGTGAACAGATACACAGATTCTTACAATATCATACGCTTGACACACTATAATAATTGTATGCATAATCTGTAATGAGTACTAATGTTTTGTCAACATTAATTCAAAGTGTGTTGCAAAGAGGGGATTGAAATTTCCTGATTACTGCCAGATGGCATCTTATTTTATGTCTTTACACAGAAATGTGGTCAAGTTAGTCCATTTTTTTATGTAGCCCAAATCACAAAGTTGCCTTTGTGCTTTAAATATTTTTTACAACATACAACTCCCTCTATTCTTAAACAATTTACTCAGATAAGAAAAAAACAACCACCGAAACATGTTCAACACTTCCTAACTAACTGGGGAAAAAACATCCAACCATGTGACAATTTTAATGTATGATGCTCAGAAAAATCCCCTAATGTGTTGTGACAGTTCAACCTGAGTATGTTATAAAGCCAGGTGCTCTCAGTCAGTGACACAGAGGAGAGGAATGCTCCATCATGTGTGAGTCTTGTGCAATCAGAGAGTCAGTCTGGTATCGTGCAGCAGGTTTTTTCTCTTCCTAGTATATGTATGAGCCTCCATGCCTGCCACTCTTGTAACCTGTAGTCTTCAAAGGGATCATGCATGTGAAAGGGAGCTCTGGCAGCTTTTCTTCGGCCTGTTTAACTTTCTATTAAAACGCCCCTGCTGCCATGTGAGCAATTGCAGATACTTCAGATTAAAATGTAACCATAAATGAATGAAATCAATAACATTTCCCCTGGAATAGAGCTTGAAATAATTTGAGCCAGCTTCTCAAATAAACAATTAGACGGTTGTGGTATAACTGCCAACACAATATAATGGAACAACATATCTGACTGTTTGGCTGGTTTATTACTGTGTAATTATTCTTTTCCTCCTGTTGTTGGCAGCAAATAACATTCCAGTTTTGCTCCTCAAAAAGCCATTGTGCAGCAGATATAGTGGGTTACAGGCCAAAGATGATGCAACACCTCAGTTTAAGTGTGAGTCTTTACTGGGTAGTGGCTCTGTAGAGATGTGCGTGCCATTTCTCAGTGACATGTCTGTCCTCACATGAACCTTATACTTTACCTGTATTGGTTCTCTAGCATATCACCCCACAAAAGGCAAACACATTAGCCATCACATCAGTATAATTAGCAAACTTTTATTATGCTACGTTCTGTATGTTATGAATCATTTCCAGGCAACTATTGTCCCATTTGTTATTCTTTTTTTTAAGGTCTATGCTTTTTAATGGCTACTTCACTCTTCACCAACCCTGCTATGTCATTAGCTCTATTCACTCTCTCACTTTGAATCAGTGCATTGAATATAGTTGCATATTTATCTTAATTGAATCCCATTCAATACTTTCCCAGTCCACGGGGGCAAGCAGATGCTGGGAGTGTTAATGGGCTATTGATTTAGTCTTGAATCAGCTTGCTTATGAGATAATGGCGAATACGTCTTAAGCAATTCACTCCACTAACCTCCGGGGGGATTAGTCATTCAGGAATCTCTAGACTTCCATCTCTGTTGCTATAGTTTTATTTCCTCTGTTATTCTAATGAGGCATACTGTTTGGCCTCTAAAGAAAGGTTTTGTGATTAAAGTGTGGCCGCATAGGCAGCTGTGGGATGCAGATGAGAGGAGGAGATGTTGGGTCAGCATTCATACAATCAAAGTTTTGCTCCCTGTCGCTCTCACTCTCTCCCTCTGTGGTTTTCTTCCCGTTTCCCTGTGTGAGCTCTGAGTGGGAGAGTGTCTGTATCCATGAGGATCAGCTGGAGGGAATACCAATAAGCACCGCAGGCTTCTTCCCCTCTGTGGTTCTGTTCTCTGCTGAAGGGACGGTTTTGTTCCATCTCAATGAGTGTGCCAGCTCAATTGCCCTGTGTGTGTGTGTGTGTGTGTGTGTGTGTGTGTGTGTGTGTGTGTGTGTGTGTGTGTGTGTGTGTGTGTGTGTGTGTGTGTGTGTGTGTGTGTGTGCATGTATTTGGGGTGCACAGAGGCATCGACAGAGGGAACGCTAAGAAAGTGTCACCCTATGCACCACACACCACAGCCTCATCATTTTGACTCAAAGTTCCTCAGATCACTGCAAACACCTGTGCTTGTAGTAGTGTCTGTGTGCCTGTATGACCTGAACCTACACCGTGAACTGATGGTTTCACCAGATTACAGCTGGGATTGTGATGCTGTCCTGTTTGCATAAAAAAAAAGTCTGTGGCTTTATTAATGATCCCTCCCAACAGGGAGGTACAGCGAGTTTAACAATAAACAGGCTCAGTTTCTGTATGTCCTACTTATCTGAAACAATATTTATTTCACTAATACTGCTCAGTTCACCCACTACACTACATACCCACCCAGTTCTGAATAATTTGTGTGCTTTCACCTCACTCCGGTTCAGCAATGCTGAATTACTGCTTTGCCTGTTTCTTCTAGTGCTGCACTGGACAGTCTTTTTTGCATGAAAAATGTAATCGCTAACTAGATCATTGATCTAAGAAAGAGCACACTGCAGTGCAAGATAAGCAGCATCTGTTTCTATCGACTCCCTCGACTTTGCCCCCAAAATGTAGCTAAAGATTTGGACGGATTTCTCATACAGAACAACACAAAGCTCTCCCTTGTTGGGTTAAGATTGAGGCTAATGCAGTTGGAACTTTATGTTATGCTGTCTAGCGAGGTCAGAGCATATTAAATGGGTCATGGTGTTGGACAGACGCTGTGTGCTATGTAGGGCAGCGTGGGGGACAGGGGGCTCAAACAGGGCTGAGGTGTAAGGGAAGCACCCTGGGGGCACACTGGGCCTCCTGTAGATCCTGTTGGTGGAGATGATGATGATCGGGATGATGTGCGCTGCTATGCTGTGTTTGGGAGCGTCCCCCCTTTGTTCTATTCCTATCCTCTTATAGGTTTTGGTTTCTGTAGCTCTCTCTCTTTTTTGTCTCCCACTTTCTGTCTGTCTGCCTGTCTGTCTTCTTCTGCTCTACTGACACACTAATATCAATTGGTAAGTCAAATAGCAGTGGGCGTACGCCTGGCTTGTTGATTTCACAACATTTTCTCACATTGATAGTGATATATATATATATATATATATATATATATATATATATATATATATATACCAGATTTTAAGCATATGATCAGACAGATGGGTCTCATACAGTCCAGCTTTGAAATCCCAAAGAATCTCAGTCAGTCAAGTAGGAGTTCATCCTGTTGCTCAAGGACACCCACTCCGGTCACCTGGCTCCAATAAATGAAATTCTATTTGATCAAACTCTACCCTGTGTTAAATCTGTGACCTCTCAGTTATGGACTGTCCACCTAACTGTCAGACTTTACCGCTGCCATCTGCAGTGTTGTTCAAGCAGCGTTTCCCCTAGTTACTGAGCTTTCACCCCTCCCGTCATCTCCTGCCATCCCCAAAGGCCCTTTAATCCTGGCCCTGTTTCACCCTCCTACCTCAACCACCCCTGGAGAACGCCTGCATAAGTGTTTGGGAGAAACAGAGTGAAAAGTAGGGCAGCTCCTCAGTAGATTTGGGAGGACATTTTCATCAGCATGAGTCTAACTCGTTTAGCAGAGCCACTCATCCAGAGAGACCCTCAGATTTCTCCAGCAGTAAGTCAGCGTGGGTAGAAATCTTGAGAAGCAGCAGTAGTGGCGGTAGAAATGGGCTTATTACATTTCTTATCAAAAAATAGTCTGATGCATACTCGTTTTTGGGTTAGAGTGCGTGTAAAACATCTGGGTTGTGTTATTCGTGTTATCTGCGCTGCTCTTATGAATCAGGTCTTATTGTGCCAAAAGACATCTTGTTTTAATAAGAGAAACCTTACGCCCCTCATTCCAGCTGTGTCATACAAGTTTGGCTTGACATTTACTACTCCAGGTGCGTAAGTGTAAATATGGAAGTTGCATCGATACACTTTCCACTGCAGGCCTCAGCAGTGATCCATTAATGGCACCTTGAAGCAATAAACATACACCACTGTGTTCTGTGTTTGGCGACTAATGCTACAAAAGAGAATATTGAACATTTCAAAGTTAAGGCTGGTGGTGGGAGAGTGCCTGAGGAGCTAGCTTAGTTCCAGTAAGCTGTCTGGTCGAACAGGCAGCTCTTTGTGTTTGTTGTTTGAAAATGAAGCAAGACTGGGTAATATGAGAAACCAACACACAAGCCTGCATTACACTTCCTCTTGAAGAAGGAGGATATTAGGCTCCTGTATGACAAACAGGTTTGACAAAAGGACAGCTTTTGTGTGAACCCGATTGTTTTGTCAAGCGATATTGCATGCACTCTGGAAGGAGCAGGATTGTGATTGGGCGCAGGGCTCCTCAGGCTATACGTCAGGCCAGTCAATCCATATGCAGTAGCTCGCTCATCAGAGTCCTGGACAGAGCAGAGGTAGGACATGACAAAGTGTGCTTTTTTCTCCGCAGACAAAGAGTCCTGTGTTCAAGAAGGACAGATGCCAGAGAGGGGGAAAGAGTGGGATGAGGACAGAGGCTGAAATACCCCAGGCATGCTTGTAGAAAGAAGCATGGCATTCTCTGGTTACACACTATACATTAATAAGTATGTGATATGTATGTACAGTATAATTATAGGCACCATAATTACAAAAAAATACTTTTATATACATGTACATACAAGACTAGATTGTACAGCCATGCTTTGATGTTTAGCAGGTATATTGTTTACCATGTTCACCATCTTAGTTTAGCATTTTAGCATGCTAACATTGGCTCCAAAGTACAGCTGAGGCTGATGTGGATGATGATAGTTTTGCAGTTTTTGTGTTGCACATTATAGTAAAACCACATTCTAGTAATAAATGGAGATGTCAGAGATGATGCAACAAATCCTTGCTCTCCGTTTCACCCTCACGAAAACAAGTTTGACTAGTTGATTGAGTGTAACGGTCACAATGCATTGCAACAGCAAGTATACGGGAATGTCTAATTGGATGACTTAAGCTCAACAGGTTTGAAAGAGGAATAGTCCTCCTGAGTGACAATGTGTTTTTGTTTTATTATTATCTGTTACTTAGTGTGTACGTCAAGTCATACTTAATCACCCTATTGTTGGTAAACCCTGTTTCACCGGACAGTCATGAGTCGAGGAGTGTCAGTGTGTGTGGTTTGCATAGGTGAATTGTACAGGTACTTAGCACTTGTGCAATATGTAACCATTACATAATGCTAAGCAGGATTCAGCCCTAAGTCTGCCTGAGTTTGCTGTGATCTGTTTATTTGCTTAAAACTAGCTGTGTTACATTTGTTTAGGATTAGTGCAGCTTTGTACAGCCCATAGTGCTTGTTGTACAACATTTTGTGTTAGGCTTGATCAGCTTACATCTCCTGTCATTACACTGGTGTAGGACTGTCGTAAACTTGCAGTGTCATTTACACTTGAAGTGAACTATTGTTCTAAAAAAAAAAATTCTGTCTTCACAGCTTTTGTCAGTTTCCTCTTCATGTGAGGTATTAAGGTTTCCTGCAATAGTTAAATTTGCTTACCTAAGCCATATTTATTCTGTTTCACTTCCTCAAGTCTACAGCAGACGTCTATGCTCGACAGTGAACTATTAACACATCAGGCAGAAACTGACTGTAATGTTCAGCCTTTATTAGGAACATGGTGATTTACTGTAAAACTAGACACAATTTCTGGTTATGGGGTTTCCTGAGTCTTGTGGCCTTGTGTAAAATTTCCACTGACCTACATTAGATATAGATGCTCCGCTTCTTTCATACACATTAATGGATGTTATCTGAATTTTGTCATCTGTGTAATCTGTGTGCTATACTGTAAACAAGTAGGATTAAATTCTGGCTCCTAAAACATAACAGATGTGCCGAATAATAGCATTACATACACACCCAGATGGTCCCACTGTGACAATAGCAGGAAAGCTGAATAGAGTAGAGGACTCGCTAGGTAGAATGACTGTATATGAAGAGCAAATTCAGAAACGTCAACAACAACAAAAAACATTTAATTAAATGTTTTATTACCCAGCTCTTAGTTGTTGTTTTTTTGGTCACCATTCCCAACATTTTACTCACCAGCTTCTTGTGATTCTGTGAGATAAAATACGGTATCATAACCAAGAGGAATAATTGTCAAAACCGGAAAATATGGTCCAATTTAAAACTGAATGCAGTTTTCATTTGTAATGCATACGATTGGAAATGAAATTGTTTAACTTTTCAGATTTGCTAGTTACACACATTTCCATAGTAAAAGATCATCCCTGAAAATTCTCCATATCTAATATAGTATCTGTGTCTGATCTTTATTTCTCGTCGTAGGACCGGAGTACTGAGGGCAGTTTCCTGAGCATCCTTGGGTCGATGCGTCGGGGTTCCTCAGAGAACAATCTGGACCTGGATCTGAGCGATGGAGGTCCTGGTCCTGCGGTGGGCTGCGAGGTCCAGCGTAGTCGTTCTTGCTTGGACAACCTCCAGCAGAAGATACTAAAAGTCACGGAGCAACTGAAGATTGAGCAGACGGCCCAGGACGAGAACGTAGCCGAGTACCTGAAGCTGGTGAACAGTGCGGACAAGCTGCAAGTAGGGCGCATCAAGCAGGTGTTTGAAAAGAAGAACCAGAAGTCAGCTCAAAACATTGCCAAGATGCAAAAGAAGCTGGAGCAGTACCATCGAAAGATGAAAGACAGTGAAACGCACCACATCCCATCCCCTCACCCATCTACTGTCAAACACATTACCTTACCCAGGGAGTCTCCCAGAGAGCTGCTGAGGGATATGACTGGCAGCGGCCGACACCCGACCATGGACAAGATCAAGACCATCGGCCCAGGTGTTTCCCTCTCCCCTCCTTTCTTCTTCAGCAAGCCTCGAGAGTTCGCCAACCTTATCAGGAACAAGTTTGGCAGTGCTGACAACATCGCCCACCTCAAGACCACTCTGGATGCTTCCTCACCGCTCCCCACTGACAGTGCAGGAAAGGGGCTGAGTAGCAGCACCTCTATGGTGGGCAAGCCCAAGTATCCCAGTGATGATGAGAGCTCCTCGGGGAGCGCCTCCATTTCAGCAGACAGTAATGGGCAGCCAGTGGGGGGAGGAGTGTCGGCGGTGCAGGCGCAGGGCCAGGACCAACAGGCCAGGGGAGACAGCCAGAGCAAACTGGCTCTGTGCCTGGAGGAGGTGAGGGAGATCAAAGATGCCCAGAGCCAGCTGGAGGAGGATATGGAAGAAATAAAGGCTCAGTTCAAGAGAGAGTATGGCATCATCAGCCAAACACTGCAGGAAGAGAGATACAGGTATGCTTATATTACTTTATATTTAATTTTCCTTCAAGCACCAGGTAGCACCAGGCCTTATGTCTAATGCTATCTCTATTCTCAGGTTCAGAACAGTAAAGAATAGTAAAAACACAAAATGTAAACAACCATAGCACCTAATGGAATTTGGAGACAAGTATTTACTAAATGGTAGATTCATCACATTAACATCAGCAGGACAGGAGTATACAGTACATTCAAATCTGCCTATAAATGATAATTTTTAACAAATATTTCTGCATCTTCTACCAGGTACGAGCGTTTGGAAGACCAACTAAACGACCTGACAGAACTTCACCAAAACGAGATGACTAATCTAAAGCAGGAACTGGCCAGCATCGAGGAGAGGGTGGCCTACCAGGCTCATGAAAGGGCCAGTGACATACAGGTACGCCATAGTGTATCTATTATGTAGTGATGCTTGACAGAAATGGACACTGCAGACCATGTGGTGTTATCTGTGTGTCATTAGGGATGGGTATCAGCAGGCAGGTCAAATAGAAGTCAGTAAATTCAAATGTATTATTTTAGATTAAAGTAAAATCTCAGCACATGAAGCGCTGAAGCTTGTCTGACATCCGTTGATAAGGCTATTATCATTAGTCACAGTGATGAGGCCATTACCATGTAGAGGTGAATGTATTAGTTGCCTTCATCAGATGGCAGTCTAAAAAAAGTCTGTTTTGTCATTTGACATTTATCCTCTCTGTCCTCTTGTCTCTCTGCTGACGAGTCTTGAAGGGGAATTTGATTAATTGAGGATTAAAAGGTCATCAAAATGCCCTTTAGCCATTTGGGAAACATTCAGGCCCTCAAAGTCTCTCCCCATCTTTCTTAGGAAGCTCTGGAGTCGTGTCAGACACGAGTGTCCAAGCTGGAGCTCCAGCAGCAGCAGCAGCAGACGGTCCAGCTTGAGAGCCGTGATGCCCGGGTCCTGCTTGGAAAGAGCATCAACATCATGCTGGCCATCATCACCGTCATCCTGGTGTGTGTCTCCACTGCTGCCAAGTTTGCTGCTCCACTGATGAGGAGCCGGCACCAAGTGGTAGCTACCTTCCTGGGAGTTTGTTTTTTGACCATATTCTGGAAGAACTGGGACCGTTTACAGTATGCCATAGACAGGTTGCTGGTACCTGCCTGATAATGAAAATAACACTGCAGAAACATGGACACTGTCGGTTGTCAGGATAGGACTGTCTAAGGATTGGTTGTACAATCGTCACACACACAAGATCGCCATGCATTTACAGAAGTCATGGTTTTTCAGTCAAACTGAAATTAAATTGTTGTGATTTCTTTCTTGTTTAGAACTTGAATGTGTGTTGCTAACAATTTTCATTTAACCTTTAAAATAATATTTATATAACAGTACATTTTGTTACTTCTCTAAGGATTGTTATGAAATCATCACAAGACATAAATAGTCAATTCAAGGATCAAGAAGGGTGGAGAGAAGTGCTCATGAGACTCTTGAGTACTCTTGATTATTCGGTCTCATTTTGCTTCAGCTTGACGTTAACGTCTCTCAAACTGTAAAAATTGCACGCAACATGCACACACAAACAAAACCTCAAGCTTAATATCTTGTTGGCCACAGTTATGAAATGCTAATCCTAAAAGGATTAGTTGGACATTTTGGGATATACACTCATTTGTTTTATGAAAGTTAGATGAAAAGATCGATACTATTCATATTTGTACAGTAAATATGAAGCTACTGCCAGCAGCCAGTAAGCTAAGCTTAGCATGAACACTGAAAACAGGGGGAAACAGCTAGCATGGCTCTGTCCAAAGGTAACAAAATCCACCTATCAGCACCTCTAAAGCTCACTAGTTAACAGTCATCTAAACATCTTGTTTGTTTAATCTTCACAAAAAACAAAGTTTAAAAATGACACGAAATAGTCAGGAACATAACCCTCAAGGGTATTGTTTTTACACTTTGTTTTTAGCGGTTCAGAGGTACTCGTAGTCGGATGTAGGCTAGCTGTTTCCCCCTGTTTTGAGTCTTTATGCTAAGCTAACCTAACTGGCTACAGGTTGTAGCTTTATGTTTAGCATACAGATATGAGAGTTGTATCCATCTTCTAAACTAACTCTCAGCTAAAAAGATTTTCTTAAAATGTTGGAACTGTTACTTTAAATGAAGAATCTACAGACTAAAACACAGAGGCAATAGACATCCTCTTTCTTTTTTATGTTTTTTCTTTCTTTTCTTTATTCCTTATTGCCTTGTCTAACCTCTGTGGTCAGTCATCTCTTAAAGTTTTTCTATTTACTGTTGCTGATGTTTAAAGTGCAATATATTTGATTTCTATGAGCACTGTTTTTTAAATGTTTCTTTTAGGAGTGAACATTTCACGTCAATGTTTTACAGTGACAGGGTGCTGGTGCTGTGGGGGGAGGGGATTGAGTAAGTGTCATCTTTGTTGGCATGAGAGATCCATAACCACTGAAGCCACTGGTGGGCTCTGATAAGACCAGCTGTCTCATCTCTCAAGGGCCAAAAATCAATCCCACTGCATTACAGTGCTGATATTGCGGTAATATAAACACGCCAGCTCTCCAGTGCAGACACACATGCGCACCCACCCAAACAACACAAAAACAAAGCATGTCACTTGCGTATGATTGTCTTTTACTAATAATGTGATTAAGAGGCGATGGGTTATACTGTGAAACAATTTTTCCAAGGAAAAATGCAATTCCCTTTATTAAAGACGCAACAAACCACCTTCAATACTCTAATGATGACAGAGGAGCATGTTACCAGCTCTAAGTGATCATCTATGAGCCAATTCTTTTGACTGATTAATGTGTTATATCATTTTTGTCTTACAAACATTGCCTTTGATGATCTCACAAGAAGCTATGGACGTTTGTCTGCCATAATAACATGTTTGTGTTAATGTTTGTTGTCGTCTTTCTGTTGCTCTACTGACTGTATCATATTTTTTTGTTTTGACATATTTGAGGAAATTTTACCTGCAGAACTACACATCTGGTTTACATTCTCATTCATCTCTTGTGCACTACATGATCAATCAGTTGTATTTTCATGCATTACGTGCCTTTGTCAGACACTTTCTGTTAAATTAAACAAGGCTTTTTAATCAACTTGTGGCTGATGTTTGGAATTGGAGCTGTTTGGTAATTTGTCATTTTTTACTCACACATTCCAGTATTGTGAAGTCTCAGTAGTGTAAACAACAGTCAGAAAATCAGAGATTACGTCACCAAGTGCCATTGGTGTAAAAAAAGAAACAGATGAAAGGTTGTTAATTCACTGAAACGTCCTGAAAAGGTCTACATTCACAGAAGAAGTTAATTACATTCTTCATTTATAAAACTACAGATTTCTTAATTTTCCTTTCGGACATTTGCACCATAATAATAAACCCTTACACAAAGCTTAATATGCATACAGTTTCTAATGAGTTACACTCTATTACATATGAATGCCACAAATATTTGTTGTTCTCTTACTACTAAATAATCTCTCCTTCACCACCACTAGAGGGTGTAGGTGCTGCACTGTTGACACAACGGAGACCAGAAACACATATTGGAAGGCTGCAGCATCTTAAACAGCCCTCATGGTACCAACCAGATTTTATGCATGTTTTATATTCTACATTCTGTCAAAACCCCTTCACACAAACATTACAGTAAGATGCAGGAGATGTGAGACAACATATATACTCCATATAGACACACTTTTCTGTGGGATAATATCACAAGCAGTGTGAAAGAGTAGCGCCCTCTGTTGTTGGAACAAATTAACATTGAAACTACAGTTTTACTACAGATCTCTACAATGTTCTAAAGTGCAGGGCTCCATTGCAGCATATTTCTGTATATTTCCATGAACATTAAATCTAGGTCATATTGTACTCCATGCTGTGAACAGGAATGCTTTCTGTAGACTGTAACTGTGACTGGTGTGGTTCCCATCAGGGTAGATTTTGGTGCCCAGGATGCGGATGGTTAGAGAGAGATGGATTCATTCAATTTCAGTCACTTCAATGATCCCTCAGCCAAGCTGGTACAACATGCAACAGCACAACTCCAACAATATCAATCATGACACACCATGTGAAATATCACCGTCAAACAACAGATAACATGTCACATATATTCAACAATACAACAGCATCAACAGTACTGCTGCATATCACTGACAGGGAGCAATAGGGACACACACAAACACACATATCCAGAGAGAATTAAGCCTGTATGCGGTTAAACTCAGTGGCACTGCAATATGGGTCACCTGGCACAGCTGTGTGCACGGTTTAGTCTGCGTGACTAGTGCCTGCATGCCTTAAAAGAGGAATAGACACATGGTGACATACAGGAACAGGAATGGGGAAGATAGACAGATAGCTTAACTGGGGATATGTGGCACTCACACAGTGTGTGTGTGTGTGTGTGTGTGTGTGTGTGTGTGTGGGTGGACGGGCTGTGTTTCATGCATTTGTGGAGCAACTAAGGGCCTCAGGGGGAAAGAAATACTGGTGTGATGCAGAGATCCTGACTAACACACACATGGACACAGCCACCCACCCACCCACCCACACACACACACACACACACACACACACACACACACACACACACACACACACACACACACACACACACACACACACACACAGGCTTAAAAACGGGGATTATGAGCTATATTTGTAGGTGGGAATGGAGAGCAATATTTTCTTTCCCAATCTCTCTCTCCTCTGTATTATGTGATCTGAAAAGGGAGCGCTTCCCTTTGATGTGTGCTCCGGTCCTGTGTGTTTTTCACTGCGCTTTCTCTTGCGGCCTATTCACTGGGCTCCATAATGAGCTGCTAATTATCCCAGGACCTCATCAAGTCTCTTTGGGCTTCGCAGCTAAGCCTCTTCCTCACACAGGTTGGCATGGTGACCGTAGGGGATGGGACCTGCATGGAGGAGGCCACCAAAAGGACAGCCGCAGCTTCACTCCTACTCTCTTCTACTGAGGGGGAGTGAGAGGGACACATTTTGTTTCACTCCTCGGAAGACAAAGAAGACAGTGGGGAGTGTGTAGATAAAATTAGCTTTAAGCATGGCTGGTTAAAATTTTGTGAATTTTAGTTGCATGTTACATGTTTGTTGTTTGTGTGTTTCAGTCACTCTGAGTGCATGAGCTCATATTCTGGGAAAGTTCTGACCTCTCTGGCAACCTCCGCACTGATTTAGACCCCTCTGCGGCACTGGGCCCTTCCCATTTCCTGGCTATGGTGTCATGAAAACAAGCCATGTTCTTTTTCTCTGCTTTTGCACTATAACATAAAAATGTACCCTGCATCTAGCAAAAACCCACAGTCTCATACTTCAGCAGGCACAAGATCTGCAGCTGTGACGCTGCAGCGTCTGTGACCAGAATTAAAACCTCAACTGACGAATACATGGAAACAGCTGGTGAAAAATTCCAGATTTATTACATTTATCATTAAGGTCTTCATATAAATCACCTCTTAAAATGCCCTAATTCAAAGGCACCTCCAATTTCCTTTAGTTGCTAGGCAACGATAGAGCGCCACAGTGATGCTTGGAGTTAAATGCTGGCAGCCCAATGGAGTAAAGAGGATTGTGGGGTGAATCACTGTCTTTTATAGCTTTGAGCATCCATTACACATCCAGCTGACAGTGACAATGATACACTGTCGCTAGAGAGTAATTATATGGCCTGCTGATCCCACGGGTGCATCCAAAAGCAAATTATGTTAGTCGGCCTTGTGATATTTGACCACGGCCACTAGACATGCATTTGAACATTATAATCATTAGAACTGATTTGAGAGATTTAACAACATATGGTACTTTTGCTGTGTTGAACATTTGATTATTGGAGGAACAATGTTTTCATTTCTCTCTTTGAATTCTATTCTATTCAAAGTCTGCATGCCATATGTGATGTCTGCTATTGGTCTGTATGTTTCTGCGTTTAGGTCTCTTTTCTTTAAACCTGTATTCTATTCTTGATTAACCCACTATGGCGCCCTTTACAAAAATGAGCTTTTGGATCCCTTTTGACCCTCTGTTGCTCCTGCTCTCTGTGCATGTAATTCATAACCTCCAAAGTCCTGTTAAAAGCACACTGCAGACAACGTTATATTTCCCTCGAGACCCAGTAAACAACAAGTACTATCTGTTGCTAGTTATTTAATTTAAGTTATTAATTTCATTTAGGACTATGCACCATGTAAATACAAATAAATGACATGGCATTTGAGGCCCTGGGGCAGTTGCCAGCTCTATCCAGTTGGTAATTCAGCTGTGGTGATTGTTGATTGTCTGCTTTTTGTCTTAGTTGTTTTTCTTTTTTTTTATAGACATGCTAGCTGCTCTGTGATGGTGTACTTAGGTATAACAATGCTTTTAGCTAAATCCTAATGTCAGCATGCTAACATTTGCTATTTGGCACTAAACACAAAGAGGCTTATGGGAATGTCATTAGTTTTGCGGGTCTTTGCTCATAAACCAAAGTATTGGACACATTTAAAATGTGAGCTGATGATGGTGCTAGATGAAAAGTTAAGGGGTGGCCAAAGTTCTTCATTTTGGGCACCATCAATATCTGCCCCTAATTTCACGGCATTCCATTCAACAGTTGTAGAGACATTTCAGTAAAAAACTAAAATGTCAACTTGGTGGTCAAAATATCAGTGCGATTCATCCTCTAGGGACTACAAATGTCTGTACAAATGATTACGGCAATCACTCTAATAGTCCACACATAATCTTATTCATGATGCGCATTTTTGTGCAACTCTTTTTCAAACACTCTGATGAAACCATTAATTCCACTCAAGATTAAATGAATAGAGGATGTTGAATGCAAAACCACAGCATAGCCAATAGAAAATGTTGGCCATTTGTGTGTTTGCGTCTCTGTGTGTCCATTTGTGTTACATGATTATTACAGGCTCACATTCCTGAGGTCAATACTGTACGTAGCTGTGGGTGCTTTGCGTATGGCTTGTTGAACAAAGACCACAGTATGAGTGGAGAGATTCCCTGAGTATGACTTCACACTCTGTGGGACAGCTCTCTGTTATAGAACAAACAACTCATCTCTAACACACCCTTACTACAGGGCAATCAGACATGTTTGTCTGTGCTGAAATACTACAAAAGGAAACTATAGCATGGTGGGGATTGTCACAAAGTGTAGCTTCCAACAGCATTCAACAATTGTCAATTTGTTGTAATTAAACTTCACTAAATGGTCACTAAATATTCTTTCATGTTTTGTTAAAAATCATATTCATTACTAAATCACATTAGTTGTTTGTAATAATCAGCTTAAAGTGATGGTTCGGAGTAATTTCACCCTAGGGTCCTTTGTACCATGACCTCGAGCCAAACACCCCCCCAGAAGCTTTTTTCACCTGGGTCGAACATTGGGAGAGTTAGCGTAGATTAGCGTTATCAGCTGAATAGCTTAGCGCAGGGGCTAATGGATCCGAAGTGTCTCTTAACATTACCCCACTAATAATGCCCAAAATGATACCAAACGTCTACAGTAGTACAAATAGGTTATGCACTCATAAAATGATGGATTGTAAAGTTTGTAGGTACACCAGAAGTAAATAACACTTGCCTGCTGGCTTCTGGTCTCTGCTGCTGCTGTTACTACCGGGCAGTAAGAGTGCTTAGGGCCGTCTACAAATTACAACACCGAAAAGAGATGCAACAAAAATATTTATTAATTTAATGATTAAACAAGGTAATGTCTCCAAACTTACCTCAATTATAACTTGTCTCCTGCTAGTTATTCTACAACACTTACTTTAAAAAATAAGTTCAATTAATAAATATTTTTGTTGCATCTCTTTTCGGTGTTGTAATTTGTAGACGTCCCTAAGCACTCGTCTTACAGCAGCAACAACAACAGCAGAGAGCAGAAGCCAGCAGACAAGTGTTATTTACATAAACTTCTGGTGTACCTACAAACTTTACAATCCATCGTTTTATGAGTGCATAACCTATTTGTACTACTGTAGACGTTTGGTATCATTTCGGGCATTATTAGTGGGGTAATGTTAAGAGACAAGAAAAAAGCTTCTAGGGGGGTGTTTGGCTCGAGGTCATGGTACAAAGGACCCTAGAGTGAAATTACTCCGAACCATCACTTTAAGTATGCAGTGCACATATCATATTAAGCAGAGATAACTAAGGATGTTAAGTTTCTGTATGGGAGGGGCGGGGTCATTTGAACTGTTCGGCGCTCAAGCGATGCAAAGGCTCATGGGAAAAAAATATGTGTTCTGAACGGTTTCTGTCCTAGTTAAATTGTGTTTTAATAATGTTTTGGGTGTGCGTTTATGTTATCTGGGTTTTAGTTTTGTATGATTGATTTACTGTTCATGTTTATCTACATTGATTGTTGCGCCATGACCGAGACACGAGTGGGGACTGATAGCAGCTGGGCAGTGAAAGGTGATAGTCTATTTCCCATGCTGTATGTTGGAAATTTATAATGTTACATGTGTGTGATTACTTCTCTTTTCAATGGAACAAATGTATTAAATACCCTGTTCTAAAGATCATGCTGTTATAAGGTAAAAACAATATTTATATGAACAAATTATTTCATTAATATTTATAAGTAGCCTAATGTTTTATATTTGATGTTTCTTTGCATGTTTAAAGCTATGGTGCGTAGTTTCTGGAATTCTAAGTAATGACAACAAAACTTTCAAGGCATTCACATGATACAAGCCTTCCGTGATCGGGCACCCCCCCGACCCCACCCATCCCCTCCTCCACACAGTTGCTAGTAGCCAACGAAGACGTAGGATTAAAAAAAACAAAAACATGATGGACTCTTCAGAAGAGGTAATTATCTTCAGTCGATTTTCTGCACGCGAAAGTAGCTGGACGACACCAGTTTCTGAACGTAGCCTACTGAGAAATCCAGAGAGAGTTTTGTGGAGTTGATTTTCTTAATTAGCTTTGTATCAACTAATTTGGCTTGAACGTAACAGACATTCATTAATATAAAAAAGTTACACACTAAAGTTACTAAACTAAAATGATTTAAGACAACATGACTCCAAAAAAATTAATTTGTTTACTAATGATTTTTAATCTAATAATCATTAATCTAATGACTACTAATGTAAACTTGATTTGTGTACTACATCGACTTACCGCTTTGTGTTAATACAACTTGACCTGTTAAGTTTCACCTTGTGTAAAAACGTAGACGGTTTTAGGCAACGGGTTTCCACGCAAATTTCTATTAAAGTCAACTAATTCGGGATAACAGTGTACTTTCGCAAATAGCAAGCAGTTTGAAACAAACAGTGAGAATTATTTTAGTCTTTGACCATGGTTTAATCTGGTATCTGCATTCCTTCTGTGGCTGTCTGCAACCAGGCTCCTGCCACACTTGAGTGACATATGGGTGGATTGAAGCCAGACAGCTCATTATCAGCACCTTGTCAGCCAACTCTCTCCACAGCTCTCCTTTCCTGTGTGTGTGTGTGTGTGTGTGTGTGTGTGTGTGTGTGTGTGTGTGTGTGTGTGTGTGTGTGTGTGTGTGTGTGTGTGGCTGGTATTGTGTGTGTTAAGGAGACTGTGGGACGACTTCAGCCTCCTTGTCTGGGGATTATAGCTGCCTGAGGAAAGCTGTACAGAGCCACATAGAAGCGAAGGAAATGCTTATAAGCGGACATCAATCTTATTCAGTCTGGTACCTTTTATCCCTTGTTACTTGTTGTCTGTCCCTGAGACATCACTGTTTATCACTGGTACAAACAACCAAATGTAGAGACTCAGACTTTCTGCTTCTTTCTATTTCCGTTACTAACTTCTGTTTTCTTTTTTTCAAACATTTCCTCTTTCAGATGTCTGCAGGTTCCATATGAGAATGTGTGTGACTACATTGTTTGTGTGTACATCTGTGTGCACTTCCTGCTCTCTGACAGTGCTGTGATAGGTATATCCTCCTACTGGGCCAGCCAACAGTTAAGCCTGGCCCTCCTTTCCGTCTCTCTCTCTCTCTCTCTCTCTCTCTCTCTCTCTCTCTAAGCTGACATATTTTCAGACTGTTTCACAGCACACCTCATATTTTGGCTCCTTATGTACTGAACAGAAGTTGCAAGATGTGATAGCAGCTGAAGAGAGACACAGAGAGGTGAGAGACAGACAGAGACCGAAAGATATGTGGGTGAAGGGTAGTGTTAAAAATGGAGGTGAGTGCTTGTGTTTCAGATGCTGTTTATAGTATAAGAGCCACTTTTCATTAGCAGTAAACAGAGATAGAAAGAGAGTCAGCAAGGGGAGGAAATGAACAATGGAGGGGAAATGATCAGTTATCTGCAGTGCTAGTTGTCAGCCTCCACTGGAACAGCCTGTCTGGACCTCATTATAGGTCAATTAATTTGGCTTAGGGGCCAAGGCCGAATGTACACGAGTGTTTGAGGAAGTGTGTGCATGCAGCATGTGCAGTAAAGCACAGATAAATGGTAAACGCTGCAAGATGCAAAGAAATAGTTTGTATATGTTTTGGTGCTGTGATCCTCTGAGCTCCTTTGGGAAACCTGTTGGTTTGTTGTCATATATTCAAATCTTCGACATTGTTTATTAGGAGCTAGACAAGCCAGTTGGAATCTGCATGATAATTTATATATATATTTATATAAATTTAGCATTTGGCAGCCAAATGATTTGCCATTCACTGGAGATCTACTATTTTGCCAACTCTTTCACACTGGTGGATTGAGCTCTCAAATTATTTCACACTTGAAATAGTCTACTATGATATCAAAGGCAAAGTCCAAGATTTCCATATGAATGTGGAGAATTTGGGGGGGGAAGAGGCACTGAAAAGAGGGAAGAAGTTGAAAGAAGAGTGCAAAAATAGTTAACAGAGGGTAAACCAGGCAGTGGAAGAGAGAGAGAGAGAGAGAGAGAGAGAGAGAGAGAGAGAGAGAGAGAGTGTGTGTGTGTGTGTGTGTGTGTGTGTGAGAGAGAGAGAGAGAGATCTGCGCAGGGAGACGGAGCTTCGCGTCTGGAAAACAGCATCTTTCCCTCCACTCTGCTCCTCCCCTCTTCCCTCTCGGCATCTCTCCCACGCTCCAAAGCTCAGCCTTCAGCTCCCCGGATCCTCCCAAATTCTCCCGAGGTATAGTTTGTGTGTGCTGGATTGTGTGTGTGTATATGTGCATTGAAGCCTGCACATGTGTGTGTGTGTGTGCGAGTACTCAACGCTGTGCTCAGTACTTTCCGTGTTTCTCTCTCTCTCTCTCTCCGTCCCTGCAGCTGAGCTGAGGTGGGCGTGTGGAGCCTCTGACCCTCTCTCGCCCACTCTCTTTCTCTGTCTCTCCCTCTTTGCTGCAGCTACAGGGGGCTATGGATGGACTGCGTTTACCTCCACTCATCGAGGAGGCTTTGGACTCTACAGGTCTGTGCAGCTGTTTTGTCAGTGTGTGTGTTTGTTTACCCGTCATTCTGTGCTGTTGGCTGTGGCTATTTTTAGCCCTGCACTACAGATCAGATATGATCGGCAAGAAAAGGCAGAAAGGTCGATGTTTGTCTGTGCTGAGAAAGAGTGTTTACTCCTGAAGTGAGGGATGGGGTGGTGAACTGAGGAGGCGGAGGAGCTGGAGAGAGGTGGTCAGGTGGTAGATGGAGGGGAGATTTTTGTGGGAGCCTGTCTTTATTAGGAGCTGTGGTCGAGCTGACAGACTGACTGACGAGTGGGCATTACTGTCAGCTATGGCTTCTGTGGACATTTGATGGAGGCGACACACTGCCAGGTACAGTAATAATAGATGGCTGGCAACCAGAGGCAAGAAATGATGTAGCTAGTCTTAACTCCAGCTGCATGTTAGACTGTCTGAGTCTGGTTGAGAATTGATTCAATGTGGAGTCATGCATTGTTGGATGTTTTTATAGTTCAGCTTATTTTTTATACTTTACGCTCAGATTGTTTTCAGCTCCAAAATGAGTTCTTGTGGTGGACTCGCTTCGCATGTATGATGAACAGCTGCTGTTAGGCTTGTTTAGTAACTTCATACCACTGGCTGCTGCTGTATGACATTTGGCACAATGTATCGTCACAGAATCAGTACTGCATATAATTGTGTTCAGGGAAGAATGTGTGGAATGTTACTCCAACAAGGACGTAGAGAGTGTGTTTTCTTCATGTTTTGAATGGGCGTGTAGACAGAGCAGCTCTGTGTGGGACACTGCTAGGAGGATGTTTATTGGTGTGGAGGGGCTCAGAGAGAAGCACAGGTCAGCAGCCATTTGACCATTGGCCAGGTTGCCAGAATCTGGCTTCCTTTTCCTGTGTAGTACTGTCCTGAAATTGCACTTTCGATAACAAGCATTTGGCGGATTATCTCTTAATGCCTGCTCTTCAGTCAGCTGTAGACTTATTAAATCACTTTGTTCTAAGTGTTCAGTGAGTCATTTCCTTTAATGCATCTATTATGCTGGGGCCTGCGTATTGACCATAATGTCCCTCACAAGATTGTTCCTGTTATCTTAACTCTAGAGACCTCTTGCCTTTCATCACAGTCTGAGGACTGCTTTTAAAGCTGGAAATTCATAATAAGGATAGACATACAGCAAATGAAAAGTGGATTGAGCAAAGGCTAGTGTCTTTTTGTATTACATAAAATAATAAATGGATTAAAGTGCATTAATTTTGTCCTGGCCGAGGTCACTACTAGCTAGATTTCAGTCTGGGTTCTTAGAAAAAGGTGACTTTGTTCTAAACTGTAGTTGAATTCTAGGCTTTATTTTCGATGCTTTTTCATTCCTGCTGGAAATTAATTCTGCACTGCACTAAATGAAATGCTTCTAAAATCCCTTGACACATCTACCAACAGGAAATACAGATGCTCTAACACAAACACACACTCCCACTGATCTTTGACATTTGCGAGTTGTCTGTGTATCTTCCATATTGTTCCTCCCACTTGCACGAGTCGCCAACCATATCTCTCCATCCTTCTCTCTGTTTTCCCACTCAATATCGCTTCCCCCTCTTTCAATTGCAATGCTCGGCTCTCTTCTGCGCCCACACACGCTCGAAACACACACACACACACACACACACACACACACACACACACACACACACACACACACACACACACACAAACCTTTGCACCTGCCAGTGCCTCAGCCCACACAGCATTTCTCTCCTGTCCTCTCCTGCTTTTCCCTGCACTCCTCTCCAGTGTACTCTCTGGAACTATAACAGCAAAGTTGCTGCCTTAGATAAACTTTGTAGATCTTGGAGGTGCAGGGACCTCTGAGAAAAACAACAATGTGAGATTCTCACATCAGTGTTTAATATGGCTAGTCAAATAAAAACAAATCTTGCCTGTTTTCCTACCCTCAGGCATCCCAGCTTCTTCTCCCTGCACCACCCTATCCCCATTAACCCTCATCAGACTTAACAGGTTTTCAAGGCACTCTGCAGGTCCCTGTTTGTTAAATCTCTCTTGGTTGCATAACGGAAAACTTTTGGTCCATGAACTCATGCAGCTCCTTCCCGCATCTTATTCTATGGATTTAAAAAAAACTTTACTTCTCCCTCGCAGAAATGCTCGGCACTTTCAACCTATCATTAGCGGCCCTTTCTCTCCCTCTGGGTCATTATCCTTTTTGGATTTGGCAGCTACATGGTGAGCTGTGGTAGCCCTCTTTCCTCTGTGATTAAGTGATGTAAAACCTTCCTAAGAGATTGCTTTCAGGTGGGAGGTACTGATTTGTGATCAAATGGATTGTTACCGAATCACTTGTTTTCATGCTTTATACTGTCACTATTCATAACCCCTAATGGAATAGCTACACAACAGGCACATGTACACCCACACACTGCACCACCACACAACCACACATATTCCCATAAAAAGCATATTACCTGAATCAATCCCCTACAGTAGGTACACACTGACACAGCTTTTGTTCACAATGAGGCCAAATTTTATCTCATTCTAACAATGCATCTCTATTCCGTTGACCCACTTTCTCTTATTTCCCTTTGAAAGTGCAAACATGAATTTTCCATTTAAATAACAGAGCGGCTAATTAAGTCAGCCCAACTCTTTGGTGCTTGTGATTCCTGTCTTTTCTTGTTGTTTCCTGCTACTGTTGTTCCTCTATCTCCCTGGAGTTTTCAGGCTCCAAGTACAGAGAGAGAAAGAGACATTAACTTCATGACCCCTGTAGCTCGCTCCTCATCTCAAGCTGTTGAGTCTCACGCAGCTTGAAGTCAGAAAATCTCATCTGATGGTGACTTCACTCTGTGGGCAACTTGATTATTGCAATGCTCTGTCATTAGTAAGGGAACATCCAGAGACTGCAGCATATTCAAAATGCTGCCGCCAGGCTTTTAACTTGCACTAAGAGGAGTGACCATATCACACCAATCCTTGCTGCCCTTCACTGGTTACCAGTGAGTTTTAGAATTGATGTGACTACTTGCTTTTAAAGCCCTGAACTGCCTGGCTCCTATCTGTGATTTGCTAACTCTCTACAAGCCAAACCGATGCCTGAGATCCCGGCAGGGCTCTACTAAGGGTTCCAAAATCTTGTCTTGTCACTGAAGGTGACCAGGCCTTTGCTGTTCGGGCCCCTCAGTTGTGGAACTCCATGCCTGGAGATCTCAGGCAGGCAAGCTCCTTGGCTTCTTTCAAATCTCTTCTAAAGACTTCCTTTTATCGTGTGGCCTTTTCATAACTGTTTTTTATATAACTATTATTTATTGCTAATATTGCTGTATTATTTCTTGTTGAATCTTCATTTTATTTCATTTATATTTTAATTATGGATCTTGTTTTTAATTATTGTTTTTACTGTACTTTGTAACTTGATTTTGAAAAGTGCTATACAAATAAAGTTATTATGAAGGGACACCTGAGAAGATCACTCTGTGGGGAAAAGCAAAAAGTAGATGGAAATATTTCCATGCTAAGCAAAAGAGTGGACAAAACAAGCTTTATTACCACAATGATTTTCCATATGGTGAAGCCCTGGTGTGCAGAGGTCACCATGGAGATGAACTAGTGCATGGCTTTACCATAACTCCTCCTTCCTTGCATCTCTCTTATTGTCTTCTCCTTACCCTTTTGCTCTCTCACAGCCTCTCTGTCTTTTTTCAACTTCAAATATACACACATACTGTATGTCTTATATAAACATCATGTGTACAGCTTAAACATATAGTTATATATAGGCTCATCAGAATTGGGCCTAAAGGAGATCTACACAATGAAGCCTGCTTGTCCCCAGAGTGTATTTACATACAGGTACAATTACAAGTGCATAATCATGCATACATTCATACAGAACATCCAAATACACACACACACACACACACACACACACACACACACACACACACACACACACACACACACACACACACACACACAACACAAATTGAATACCCTTCTTCATTTGATAGGGAATGGAGTAGACCCATTTGCTACATAGAGAGGTTTTCTTGATTTGTACCACATTTAAAGCATATACTGTGGCACCTGATTACATAAAGCAGAATGAAAAACGAACATCAAGATAGTAAAAAACGCGTTAAGGTAAAACGACATATCTTGTTCAGTATATTGCTACCTACTCTATAACACTGTAAGATTTAACTTATACATATATTAAAACTTATTTAATATACATACTGTAACTATGAGTCTAACTGCAGACTCACACTGAGTATTTGATGGAGAAAGGCTTGCCGGTGTTGCCAGGTAATAACAGCTCTGTTGTGATCTGTTGTAAAGTGCATTATTACGCTCCTCACTCCATCACTGAACACCAAATCAGAAGCAAAACAAAGGGCTTGTGTTGCTACATTAGAGTAATGTTTAAATTTAATCTCAGCTCTTACAAATTCTGACAAAGAACACTCAGCCTTGCTTGTTGTCTCATTTCTAAAGTGGAACCATGTTTGCAGTGACATACTCAATGTGTTTTGCTGCAATGTGATTAGGAAGGAATGTGCTGTGGCTAGATAAAGCCATCCTCCCCCTGGAGCTGTAACACTGCTCCTGAGATGACTCTCCTGCCCGTCCCTGCTCTAGTATGCAAGCAGCGTCCTTGTCTAATGCAATCCCTGCATGACTAAAGCCCAGCGCTGTGCCAACGAATGAAGTGGAGTGATCACAGGTATCACTGCAGCTGATTCTGCTGCACGATGTGTTTGACATTCACGCACAAGGTGAAGTGATAACGTTTTCTTAAGAACTGAAATAATGAACAAGCTGTTGGGAATAGCTAAGAAGGCAGATGGTATGGGAACACTGGACGGATAGTAGGGACGGCTCTGTAAGGAGGTTTCATAGAGTTGATGGGCACAGAATAATATGTTGAGGGGTACCACAAGGTTAAGGCTAATTTGTTTGAAAGGAATGCCGTCAAAGGAAGTTAAAGACAGTTGAGAAGGGCTTTCTTGCCCATCATATTAACAGATGTCCTAAACAATTTCTCAATGCCCAGCAGCAGTACAAAAAGTGTATACAAAGTTTGTACATTACTTCCTAATTCTTGCCATGTTTTCCCTGGGATCTGTATCACAGTTTGCTTCTGATCAGCTGTAGTTTGAGCCCATTGGAGGACAGTCTGAAGGCTACAAAACCTAAAACACAGCACAAATCGCTTGAGCCAAGCTTTCCTAGCTATCACACCCTGAGCTCCACATCCTGACGCATTCGGATGTGAATGATATTCAGTGGGGAGCTTTTTGTCTCTTGATGGCCTTTAGCTGCCGCTGGCAATACAAGCAGCTCTAGACTCTCCCTGCCACATGGCTCCAGCTCTCTTCTTTATGACTAACTCATTACACCAGCATCAAAGTTTAATGACAAAATAACCCAGTGCTCATAAAACCTCTCACATGCCTCTCAGGGGCTGCATTGTTTAAATTAACATTATTATGAGACAGGAAGGCTGTAGCCTTCTGCTAATGTCATACAGATATGATAAAGAATATATGTTGTAAGTGCTTGGTTGTGTTGGAGTTACTTCTAGTGAGAGGAACAACAAGGCAAAGAAATTACCACAATAGATGGAAGCATCCCCTGAGCCAAGATCCCACCAGTAGCATCACTCCTAATTAGATAGAACTTTAGTTAATGCTTTACTGTGTCCCCTGCTGCACCTTTTTCTCTTCACATGGCTCTATTCCTGTCTCTCAGCAAACTCCATTCCCCTCTCCCATCCTCAAGCTGCTTTCTGAGTACAAACAGCAATTTTTAGGCACTCGGAGACAATTTACACATGAATGTGTGATGCTACATATCAATTTATTTCTGAGATTGGGCTTGACCCTGGATGGCATGTCATTGAGAAATAAGAGAGAAATGATGGCAGGCCACACAGGCCAGTGTGTGATGTAAGCTACATTTCCAGGGATGAGACAGTAACTGAGGCACAAGTTAATACTTTAACCTATAACTGCACCTGAGAAAAAACTAACACTGCAAATATAATCTCCATTTAGATCTGGCCTTTCCTGCCTGGCAGCAAATCTCATCTGACTAATGGGAATAGACTTTCCCTCCGAGTCAAATGGGAATTTACCGTCATGTTGTTGTGCTGTAAATGATGCGTTCCCTTCTGGTCTGACCTGCTCTGCATTCGTCTTCGCAGCTCTAACAAGCAACAGCTGTTATAATGTCTAATCAGGTTTAGCCCTACATCATATACAATGTCTCATTGGGCTTTACAGGCCCACATTAGCAACCGCTCAGTCCAGGCTGTCTACAAGGAGAAAGAAAGCCAACACAAAAAACAAAAGAAACGGCAGACAACAATGTAATGACACATTACAGTGTAATACAAGAGAGGGATGTGTGTTTGTCACATCATAGTGGTAGCTTGTGTTATTATGAACTTGGAGGTGCATTGCTGAGTGGTGAGTCATAGTGATTGCTTCAGCATACACCCCCCCCCCTTCTCGCTCCTTCTCTTTCAGCATTGTGTCAGCTAACTCACTCCACCTACTGGTCAGAAATGTAAATTCAGTGTGCAAATAGAGGAAAGTAAAACATACCTTTTAATCTTACACTAACATTTTAATCAGTTGTCATCAACACGTGTTATGGATTAAGCATCAACACTTTGATACACTAAACAGTATGACATGTTTAGGCATATGATCTGATGCATTTTGAATCACGTAAATGGATTTCTTGTTTCCTTTCTATCAAAATTTCAGCTCGAGCTCATAAGAGGGGTTGCCAGTAATTTTGTATATTTAAATTAGTGTGTTAAATTAAGGTACATGAGTGTAATAGAGGTTGGAGTACAAAAGTCTCAAATGCGCATTTAATCACAAGATGGTGCTGTTGATTCAAAAGAAAACACAATCTGTGCTGCGTTTAAAGCATGACGGCATTTAGGTTGATGACAGAGAGGTAATTGTCACCTGTAAATCTCTCTTCCTGTCTCCCTCTCTCCCTGCCAGGCATCCCTTTCTAATATCGCTGTCATCTTTTCATCAGATGACCCGTGCGATCTGAAAGCAGAGTGCAGCCCCACCATGGACAACGAGATAACAGCGAAGGAGAGAGGCGTTCTGGAGGAGAACAATGAGAAAGAGGAGATGGACCAGGAGAGAGCTCAGGAGGAGGAGGGGGAAGAGAAGAAGCTGAAGGAGGAGGAAGGTGAAGGGGAGGAGAAGAGGAAGCCGGATCAAGAGCCACTGACAGAGGAGCAGGAACTGGAGGAGCTGAGGGCCCAGGTGCTGCAGCTGCTGCTGGAGCTGGACGACGCCAGAGAGACCTCCAACAAACACCAGGAGAGCTTCCATGAGCTGCAAGGTGAGAGCTCCAGCCTTGGATATGACTGTCAACACTAAGACTGTATGTGTAGATTATTTATTCATTATTTATTGTAATGCTTTGAATCATTAATCTTCCTTTATCACAATCTTTTATCCATTATTTACTACTTATTTCACATCCATCTGACCTGAAATCAAGATCTATGAAACCAGATGCAAACATCTTTCACATACCCTAAATCCTGTCTTCCTGGGGAAAGGTATTGGCATTTAAAGATAAATGCTGCCATTTGTCAACCTGGGTCTTATTCTCATGTTTTTTTGTTTTATGACTATTAATCCTGACAACATTTTACTCACCAGCTCTGCTGGAGAGATTTGTGAAATGCAAACTGTTGGGGCAAGGAGCCGAAGAAGCTAAAGCTTTCCCAAAAACTGCAAAAGAAATCATCTCAAATTTTGGAAAAGTCCTGGAAATCCTGAAGCTCTTGTAGTGAACTACATAAAACTTAATTTATGTAGTAGGTATGTCATGATTATGGATTCAATCTTAACTATTATTGTAATGAAATAAAACAAACAATGACTTTGCATCTTAGTGATTGTTTACACTTTCTCAGTTCTTTATACCCAAATACAGAAGAAAACTGTGTCCTCCGCCTGGACAGCTTAACTTTCCACCCAAGACATTCTCCTGTTTATCACAATCTAGATGAACATGTAGGATCATAAATGTTTATATGCAGTCACTGACGCAGTCATTTCCTCAAGGTGCTAAATGGAGCATCACGTCATACCTTAGAAATGATGAGCTTATCGTTCAGGGACACTAGCAGTGAGTAAGGCCTTGGGTATGGGGGGTCTACAGTGAGCTCAGTGTGTGTGTGTGTGTGTGGATATTTATAAGTGTGTATGAGACTGTGTCTCATACTAAAAGTCATGGCGTGGTGAGCTCAGTTGTTTGTTTGGCAGCGGGAGAGGCATTCCTCAGACAACTGCGTGCATGCTGAGGGAAGCTTCCAGACTGGGTGTCCTAGACCACAACGAGAAATCACTATTGGTCAACTCCCACTGGGAACAGTCAGCTGTTCAGACTGCTGGCAGCTGTTGGGGAGGTGGAATTGTGAAGGTGGTGGGGGTCCTGAGTGGTCAGAAAATGGTGGAAGGTCAGGTACAGGTAAATATCAAGGGTCTTTAGATGATTATATATACAAGCTGCCAATCACAGCTTGTATCATGAAAACGGGTAGATTTCATGCCAGCAGAAGAAACATCTGAAGCACAATGTTGCTGATTAAAGGATCCCCATGACAATTGTTGATAGTGAGTTTAAAATGTTTAAACAAGACTAAGAGTGTACGGCCATGCTAGCAGTACATCTGGGAGGACGTACTGTCACAATGACAATGATCACAATGACAATGCTAATAATGTTCACAATGTTCATGTTAGCAATTCATATTTGCTAATTAGCACTACACAAAGTACAGCTGGGGCTAATGGGAATGTCATTAGTTATATATATATATATATATATATATATATATATATATATATATATATATATATATATATATATATACTAGGAAGGGTAAATACAAGGGTAAATAATAATAATTTAGATAAATTGATTTAAAATGTACAGGCTTAACTGACCACCCTCTGTATTGAACTAGATGCTTTTGTTGTATTATAACCATTAGTGAATCCGCCCGAAGTTTGCTAGAGAAATGACTTGACATGACACACTAATAGGGACCAAAAAGAAACAAGACAAAAATAGCAGCAAACCAAAAGCAGCCAAAATAATCTGCCTAATTTTCTTCTGCTGTAGTTAAAAGTTTAAGAATAAGGAAGAGAAGACGTAAAATGCATATATTAACCAATCTTTGATGGTTCGAACATTGTATTTAACAAAAAGACCTGCTTGTGTTATTCAGTCATGCCTCAAGGTTGAAGCTTATCAAGTTGTCATCTTTCTGTTGGCCTGCTGAACTGACATTTTCCTCTTATCTCTCTCCCCACGCCCCCCTCTCCTCCACTTCTCTCCTCACTTCACCTCTCCACCAGGTCTGCTGGAGGATGAGCGTCTGGCCAGTGCCCATCAGGCTGAAGCCTTCACACGCCAGATCCAGAATCTCCAAGGTATCAACATAATAAAACGCTCCGCAGAAATTCTGTTCTTTACTAAACCCAGACAATAACTATGATTATTCCACAGGAAGAATAATCAAAAATCCAAATCAGATATTGCATATTAAATTTCTCTTATTTGTCAATAGCTCAATGCCAATTTTACTGCTTAGCTGCCAGTGAGAACAATTTGTTAGCATCAATCAATAGGACCTCCATCTTGTATGTCACTGTATGGATTTCTATTGTCCCGCTAGTTCTCTAATGAATAGTCTCAGACAGAAAGTGCTACTTAAGTATGTTGGGATGTGATTGACTGCTTGCAATCATTTGGCTTTTTGATTTGGGGGCATTGTCTTTTTTTGTGACATTTTTTAAGAAATCATTCACACAGAAACACAATTATTTTTCAAAAAGCCTAAATGAGATTTGTGCTTAATCATGAGGGGTCAATAAAACACACTTCAGAACCAACTCATCCCAAACAATCCAGGGTAAGGGCTCTGAGTACAGCAAAGGGAAAAAATAAATGAAGAAAAGAAAAAATTATAGAAAGGAAACCCAAACCTTACAAAGAAAGAACAAGAAAAATGGGGGAAAAAGGAGAAACGGGATAATGTTTTTATAGCTGCAACTTATTTTTCAGTCAGTTGGAGGAATGCAAAACTATTTCATGACGCATCTGCAAGAATTATGTCTGAACTTTTTAATTAAGTTAATTCTAGTTTTATTGCCATTACCTTTTATTGCTCTCTTGTTTTGTGAGAGGTGGAGATGATTTTCCTCTCCTGAAAATACTAAACTAATAATCTGAACCTGACCATGAGAAAAAGGTATGTTACCATAAGTTACATCAGCTCCTCTTTCAAACAGTACCCACGCATACAGCACATGCACACCACACGTACGTACACACACACACACACACACACACACACACACACACACACACACACACACACACACACACACGGATGCATGCATATACACCTACTGATGCAGTCTCACCTACACATCTCCTCCTCCTCTCCCCCCAGCCCAGCTGCGTTCTGTGCAGGAGGAGATGGACAGCCTGGAGGAGGAGAAGGAAAGCGAGCTGGCCGAGGCCCAGGAGGAGCTGCGTGTTGCTCAGGAGGAGGTGATCCTGCTGCAACAGGCGGCAGAGGAGGCGGCAGCAGAGAGGGAGAACGACATCGCCTCGCTGCAGGAGGAGCTGTGTCGCCGGCGGGCCGAGCTGCAGCGCCTCAGCGAGGAGACCCAGGAGTACGAGCTGGAGATCACCACGCTGAGAGCCGAGATCAGCATGAAGAGTCAGCGCAGAGAGGCCGAGAGGAAAGAGGGTGAGGGATGAGGAGCATGGTGGAGAGATCACTGCAGTAATAGAAGAGAAAAAAACAGAAGACAACAGATATACAGTAGATGGATGCCAGAGAGGAAGGATGAAAGACAGAGGGTGGAGGTGGTTTTGGTAGTTGGCACACTTACCTCCTCTTCCCTTACAACATTGTTTAACTTACAGTACATCAAAGTCAAAATACAATAAGTATTGGTTTTACACCTCATCTTTACATCTTGTGTGAACAGCCAGCTGTGACAGGACTATCTCCATGTGCATTATGGAATTTATCCAGCTTACTACTTGCACAAATAGCCCATGATCAGTCTTTGTGACTGATATTATGAAAACAAAGCACAATGTTATGGATGTTCTTATTCCATGCTCACATCATGTTGACATCTTGCAGTCAAGCTCATAAATCATTTGTGAGTTTAATAAACATTACAAATTACAAATGTGATCGCTGAGGGGAGTGGTGTGTATGTTTGTGTGTGTGTGTGCAGATGTGTGTGTGCATTTAGGATACCAGGGACATGAAGTCATGAGGGGGAGGGACACACTTGATACCATCGCTGGGTTTTGCAGCTGAGCCTCAGTAGGGACTCAGGGAGGGGAGTTCATATTATTTCACTGTTGGGCTGTTTCATGAAAACATCACCCACAATTTACTTCATATGCAAGTATAATCTAACTCACAGTGGCATTCATTTTAAAGGAATAGTTTGACATTTTAGGAAACATGCTTATATGCTTTCTTGCTGGCACGATGTGGTTTGACGCAGGGTTAGGTTGGCCAAGACCATTAACTTCCTGGAGTCTCTGCTAGTTACCTGGCAACCGGCCCCAGCCAAGAAATACTCCAGCACATAACCCTCCATAAAACAGCAAAGTGTCATTTTTACACTTCATTTTTATACAGATTAAATGAACAAAATATAATAGTAAATTAGTGAGCTTTAGAGATGCTGGTAGGCGGATTTTATTACGATTAGACGGAGCCATGCTAGCTGTTTCCAGTCTTTATGGGAAGCTAAGCTAACAAGCTGCTGGTGGTAGCTTCATATTGACATGGAAGTGATATCAAGCTTCTCATCTAACTCTGGGAAAGAAAGCACATACACATATTTCCTAAAACTACTCTTGTAAATATATTCTAGGTTGCAATGATGTTAAAGCCTTAATCAGGGACATTAAAAATGAGCTCAACTGACTGCTTCATCTTACTGTAATATCTTCATCTCTGACCGTCCTTGTTCTGTCAGGTGACGTGGACCTGCTGAAGGAGGAGTGCCGTGTGCTGAAGGAGGAGTGTCAGACCCTGAAAGAGGACAACAGACGTCTCTCTGAGAGGCTGCAGCTGCTGCAGAGACAGAGGACATGGTGAGAGGTCAATGACTGCTCACTCATCAGCTGTGCTTACTGGATCAGCTGGAGGGGATACCCTCTGGAATACTACCCCTCCTCACAGCCATTCCTGTCATGGCTCATTTAGAAAAAACTGGACACCTGTTTAAGCACTTCAGTAAAGCTGTAACATGTGGGATTACACTTAAGTGCCCAAACCATTAGTTTATTAATTGATAGGTAGATTGACAGAAAATTAATCAACAACAGTTTTGAGGTTGAAAGTTAATTATTGATCTTAAAAATTTAGTAGCTGTTATGACTGTTATGACTTTTATTTTTATATTTTTTGGAACATACAGAAAAGAACAGACAAATACAACTGAACAAGAACAACAACCCTCTCCCACCCCCCCACCCTCTGCTGTCTTGAGAAAACTAAAACAAACATAAACAAAAACAAAAAAAGAAATCACACCTTGACTAGTCTGTTATGACATTTTTGAACGCATCCCCCGATCTTCCTTGGCAGATGGGGAATTGGGTATACTCCATCTGCTGAGGAAGATCTCGATCCATCGAAAGCTAAAGCTAACTTTATTAATAGCACTAATCAAAACAGCAGTTAAAGTGCTTTACAGGAAGAAGAAAATGGGGGTTAGAAGAGACAGAGAAGGCAATATATACAACACTGAGAAATAAGTCACAAAGAAATAGTTGTAAATTAAGAAAAAGGTTTTGAGTCTCTGAGACTTTGCGGTAGGCTGTTTTAGAGCATAAGCATGATAACCAGAACAGCTACTAATTGGACTTTGTGGTGGGACAATAATTTAAAAATGATGATTAATCAAATTTAATTTATCAAGTAAGAATGTCAAACATGCTCTAGTTCCAGCACCACTTTTCTCTCTTTTGCATCTTTTTGAATTTAATTTAAAAAAGTGTTTTGGTTTGTTGGTCAGACAAAATAAGCAATTATACTGTGATGGGCCTTTTTCATTGTTTTCTGACATTTTATAGACTAATTAACTGATAATAAAAAAGTAATCATTGATTAGAAAGAAAATAATCTTGCGCTGCAGTCCCATTACAAGGCTGGCAGGATACATATGGCGGCATGTCTGTAACAAAAACACAAATAATGAAACAGTGTCTCCATCAGATGTTGAGACTGTCATGATAAAATATCTGCATACACAAATGTTAACAGGCTCTCTGGTTATCACATTAAATAGCATAGCAACCATGTTGAGCCTTTGATCACGGAAATTATCAGCCCCTTTTTGAGCTATTTCAGCTGGAGTTGAAAGTATGTTGTATTCTTCACCATGACTCCTTTCGTCCAGCTCCAGTGTCTACCTGTCACTGAAAGAGGAGGACGCAGAGGAGGGCACAGAGGGGAAGGAGATGGGAATTGGCTCGGATGAGGTCATGACAGAGAGTTACATGACCATGGCCCAGTCTGAGAACTGTCGCCTCGTGGACGCGTCCATCCAGAAGAATATTTCGTTTGATGGAAAGCCCATGACACCAACCGGCTGGAACGGAGGCATCGGGGAGATCTTCTCCCTGAGGGACCAGCTCAAACAGGCAGAGGAGAAGGCCTCACAGGTTCAGAGAGAGGTATGAGGAGTTTATGATAAAATGAATAAAACATGGACAGATTTGGGTCAACCGTTATTAGCAAATTCTGTTTTTGATTTTTGTTATGAAGATTTCAATCAAATACACACACAAGTTGATTGTAAGGAAAAGACTAAGAATGTGCTCTCTGTGTCCTCCAGTGTAATGGTCTGAAGATGGAGCTGCAGGAGCTGCAGGTACTGTATGACTGCAGCCAGAGGGAGAGAGCAGAGCTGGAGGAGGAGCTGCAGCACTGCAAGGCAGAGCTGGAGAAGCTGTCAGGGGGGGCTCAGGTGAGAGACAGACATGAATAATACTACCGTTGGTATCAGAAGTAGGGAAACTGATTTAAATGTTATATAACTATAAGTGATTAATGATAATCTTTAGGACATTTAAGTTGTTTGGTTAGTGTTGCAATCCTAAAGCATCATTAGAGCAGGTTGTGTTGTTTCTCAATTCTTTTATTTTAAATTTAATGTGAACTTGTTCTAGAAGTAGTATTGAGAACTTCCAGCCGTGATTACTACACAATTAAAGAACGCTTTTTCTTTGCACCCACACTGTCAATTAACACATAACACGGCTAACATCACACCTACTGTATCCTGTCTGTTGAGCCCCCTTTCTGTGTATCTCATACTGTAGCAATATATGTTTGGATATAGACTGGCCTGGCCTGGCCTGGCCTGGCCTGGCCTGGCCTGGCCTGTCAGCCCATATCAGTATTTATTGTGTGCTTAGGGCTGGGGCACCTCCCCCCCCCCCCCCCCCCCCCACTGTGTCTGTGTTTCAACTCTTCTGTGACAGCAATGCCTTTTTACTGTTGGACAAAAACACAATATCTGAATAAAGGCATTCAGGCATCTAGCAAAGAATGCCTATTATATAATGAAATCCTTTTTAGGCGTCAGATATTGTTAAACAGAGAAAAAGTAATGAAAGGACCTTTTCCCACCTTAACACTGGTTTCTGTTGATTTTTATAAGGTGCTGTGTGAAACTCCACTTGCAAAATTGCCTGAAATAGGTAACTGAAACAATAAACAGCATTTCCTGTTTCAAAGTTGCACTACAGTATTGTTGCATAATATGTGTTTGAAAGCATGGATAGTTTTTCATGTTTTCAAGCGCTCACGGTAAAATCCCAAACTCTTAAGTTGAACATTCTTAATGCAATAACCAAAGTACCAAATTCATTTTCCTTTTGAGAATACAGTTTGTGAATGCAGCACAATGTGACACACAGTTTTGACTGCATTACCACACAGACTCAATATTCTGCAAGTTGATTTTCCTACAGTTTTAAAAGCAATGGATACCAATGACTACCTTAAGGAAAGAAAATACGCATCCAAAAATCTTAAAAAACAAATAACAAAACTAAGCTATGTTTGTAAATTGGTAAGAATCAATGTAAATACTGTATGTATGTTGGTCCTTTGTATTTTATGTAATAAGAAACAAACAGAACTAAAATCTGTGTTTTGTCTACAACAGTCATAATGAGATGTCTCTGCGTTATGTCAAACTGTCTCCCCGTGCCTGTCTCTGATGCTGTCCTTGTTCTCTGAATGTCCATGACCTCTCAGCCTGTACAATTACAAATTTAGCAAAACGTAAAAACAAATGAACTATAAAATGAGGATAGAGAGACAAAAATACCACAGTATGCTAGTCGCAACCTTCATGTTGTATGTCTTTCTTTCTTTGTCACCATAACATCACACACAGCCAATAAATGCCTCACAGGACTGCTCACACATATTCACATTGAGTTGATGTTTATGTCACCTTAAAGTTATGCATTGTTTATTTAACAGGGAATGTAAATCACTCCATCACAACCCTTCCCCTTGATATCAAAGCCATAGACCATGTCACACTTTTTTTTATTTAGTGATTTGTAGTGGTGGTCCATTTATATGTGTGTTTTTATTATTTGGATACTTCAATCCATCCATTCATTCATTCCCTTCATTTCCATGGTCCTGTTTGTTTTTATTCCCTCCTCAGAGATTCATCCATGCGTCTGAGCACCCTGTTCTCTCCATCCCCTTCATAGGAATAATTGTAATATTGGCTGTGGTCTGGTGCTGGTTGTCGGAGCTGGCGTCCCAGAGGGCAAGGTATGGGAGGAGCTTATCTCTATCTGATGCGTAATGCTGCATATGGTTCTTGATGATTAAAGAGTCAGTTCACCCAAATAACATAAATCTATAGTTTCTCACATCTCATATCTAACTATGCAGATAGTTTGGGTTTTATTTGCTCAGGTTCTAAGATATCAGTTTGCGAGAATTCTGTCTTACCTGATACAATAGGTGGACATCATTTTGTTCCTGTTTACTCTGGATAATTCACAGAAAACTGTTTACGGACTATAGATAGATAGTGTATTCTGTGGATTATCCAGAATAATCAGGACCTTTTTCTTAAACAAGAAGAAAACTTTTATTTGGGTGGAGGCGGAAATATCTCAAAACCTGGGCATGGCATCTGCATGGCTCGATACTGCAAGAGGTAAGTGAGAAAATAGGTTTTTAGATTAATTTGGAGTGGCAATTGTTATGGGAAGGTCTAGACTAAATTGGCCTGGGAAAACCTTCAGTGAATGAAGATATGAAACATTTACGGTAAATGGACGTGGGACGGGTGGGCAGTTTGGCAAATTAGAACAAAATATTTCCATGAATGGCACCGAAGTCATTTACAGGTAATAGTTTAATATTTTGGATAATAAGCTACAGCATGCTTTCTTGCCAATAGTTAGAGAAGATTGATACCGCACTCATGTCTGTGTGTTAAATATGAATTTACAGGTTAGCTAAGCTTAACATAAAGACTGGAAACAACTAGCCTCTGTACAAAATTCAAAAATACTTCAACTAGCACATCTGAAGCTCAGTACTTTACACATTGTTTGTTGTTGGTTTAAACTTTAATCGGTACACAATAAAACATTTAAAAACAACTATTTGTGGTCTTTGGGGGAGTTAAAGCTGTAAATTGCTAATTGTTGGCCTGTAAGCGCTGCAACTTCTCTGAGTCTTCGTTGTCACCACAACCTGCAGAGACAGCATTTAAGTTCTGGGCGGACAGATAAACTGTTGTTCGTCAAGAAATAGCAATAGCGCGTTAATTAACAAATTGTTGTTTTTATAATTCTAATTGTGTAAAGATTCAACAAACAAAAAATGTTATGCTAAGCTAAGCTAATCCTCTCCTGGCTTCATCTTCATATTTAATGTATACAGACAGAGAGAGTGGTTACAATCTTCTCATCTCACTCTGTAAGAATGCGATTAAGCTTAATTCCTAAAATATCAAACTATTCCTTTAAAAGCCCAATACAGTTTATCTTTGGCTGATGGATAGCCTCTACTGACTCTTAACACCACTCTTATCCTATCTTCCTTCAGGGGAGTGAGGTAGGTTGGAACTCCATTTTGACTATCACTGCAGCCACAGCAGTGCTACTAATGATGACTAGCTTGTTGAGAGCCCTCGTCCGATGTTGACTGGATGGGCAACAACTGCACAGGGACAGACGTCTGCTTCAGACCAGCCCTCGTTCTCTCCTGCCATGTCTATAGACTGAACTGGATTTCTCTTATTGCGATAGAGCTGACAGCGGTGTAGTACAAAATGTATGGGAAATGTTGTCGCTAATGAAAAGGTACTACATGCACTGAGAACGATGCGCTCAGTCGCATTTAAGACTGAAGATGATGATGAGTTGACCTGCAGAGCGCCCAACATGAGGACCGATCTCACTCCACTAAATGTATGCTAGTGCTGTGACACTCTTCCTCTGTGTCTGTGAATATTATTTTTCTCTCCTTTAGCTAACAATGTGATAAAAATGAAGGTTTTGATTATTAATGTGCACCAACAGGTTTTCAAATTATGTAACCATTATTTATTTATTTGTTTGTTTGTTTAAATATTTCATTTCATAGTTACATAGTTCATAGTGGTCTCTGATAATAATGACAAACACGGAGTCTGGAGATTTAATGCACTGAAATCCCTGATATGTAGGCCTACGTATGCTCTTTATATTAACAAAATGAGCAGTTTGTAAATTAGTTGACTATTAACTTCTTGTTGTTTTCCCCCAAATACTGAATGCAATATATTCCACGTACTACAAAACTGGATTAAATGTCACAAAATCTCCATGAATTAACATCAGCATAACATTCCGAACTATCATGCCACTGTATTTCTGCCCCACACTTTGGAATATCAACTTGATTTCCTTAAAATGTAAACACCAATGATATGCTACAAGAGCAGGTATGGCTAACTAAACACCTGTCGTTCTAAACTCAGTGATGTTTACAGGGGCGGGGCTAGAAGGAGGTGGCACTGGCTCTCCCTGAAATATGATTGACCCCCCCAATCCATTGAGCTAGAGTGCAGTCAATCTGACAATTGTGATTTCCATTGAATCAGAGTACTGTCACTTGGCCGCCTATTCTGCTAATCTTCCCAGCCCTTGTCACATGACCAATTCATGTTTCCATGATGATTATCCAAAATTATGATACCATGGAATAAGCACTGGAATTGTTTTTTTCTTTTTTAAAGTGGCAGACTGAGCCTATAAAAAAAGTCTATTGTATTCAGATATATAGTTTGTTTAAAATGAAAACAAGTGAAACTAATAATACATGTGATGTTTTATTTAGCAGAATTACATTGTGTTGTTCTATCCTATCCAATATTTCCTGTATTTCTAAGCATATTTTCTATGCTGTATTCTGATAAAATGTTCCCCCTTCCCCCTGGGACCCCCTGACTGATTATTGGTCCCCCTGTGCCACCCCACTCCTAGAATCGCCCCTGGATGTTTAATCCCTCTTGGGTGGAGTCTGCTCCTCTTTATAGTGTTGTTCAGTTATGTGCTTTGCTCCAGGCTCTGTCACTTCTGCCTGCCTCAAGTGTCTCGTGTCTTACTCTGAAATCAAACAACTCCTGCCTTCCTCTTTAATTCTCAGTTCAACCAAGATGCCAGAAAGTCTGTGCAGTATTTCTGGTTTATCTAACCTGCCTGCAGCTCACTTTGTGATCAATTCTAAAATCTTACACCCACAGCTGCATCGTTAAACTTACAAATATGGTTTGCTGTAGTTTTGTTATGTGCTAGTAAAGATATCTCAGCAAATTTGGGAGTAAATTGTAGGATAATTAAGCTATATTATTATGTTTTCTAACATTTCGCTGTGTAGAAATAAACTTTTGTTCCTCTCCAGCAGGATTTAAATGGCTAGTGTATTGTTATTTTGATTTTCTGGTGATCGCAGGTTGTTCTAGGTACTCAGTGGGTGAATGTCGACTGCCAGCGTTCCCTTGTTTACTGACGACACGCTTTACGTAACAAACTGCAGATCTGATAAACACACGTCTGAAGTGAAAGAACTAACAGGGTTGGATAGTTGTGAGGGCATTTTAGAAATTGGTATAGCTCCAAAATATGTCAATAGGAAGGTGTCAGAAAAAAGTTTGTTTAAGCATTAATTACAAAAAAATATATGTGGAAGGACTCTGATTATTGTTTACATTTGTGAAACGTTTTTTTGGTGAAAATAGTTTAGAACTGAAAAAAGCATGCTAGAAAACAAATAGAAGCACAATATATTATTTATGTTGATTCTTTGTATTTCATGTAAATAGTTATGACATATATGGGAGAGATATTTCTTAAATCCATTTGTACTGGCTTTGTAGAAAGTTTATTCTATTTTGAAAGAGCATCGTATATTTGATAGCCAAAATGTGTAAATGTTTATTTATGGTGACATTATTCAGAACTGCTAACACTGCTAATCATTTCCAGTGTAGTCATTGCATGCATTTTGATTGCATTTGACCTTAGTTGCTAGAAAGACCAATACGGCTCGTTAATTTCAGAAATGTATTCAAATCTTTTCTGAAACATTTGTCATTAAACAGAACCTTGATAAGCAAAGCCTGACCAATGTTATTTCTGCCTATGAAAACACAATTAGAAAATGATGATGATGATGATGATGATGTTTTAACTGTCCATTTATAAGTATTGCAATAGAAATTAAATTCCCATTGACTGCAATGGTACATATGAATTGTCTGATTCCGAATATGTTTTTATTATTTCATGAATATTAGCTTTATCATAGTTTTACAAGCTTCTATATAGCACCGTGTTTCTCAGATTATTTTATTTTTTACACTTTGTTATATTTATTTGACATCATTGTTGTTTTCAATATAGTTGTGGCTATTTTGTACGGTAAATGACTTGAGAAAATAAAAATACCCACCCCACATGATGTCTAAGGGCTTTCTTTTCTTTGAAGGTGGCCTCACCGTCAGTCACAGACTCAGGATTGAGGGTATCGCGGAGTCCCATTCATGAAGTCAGAATTCAAACTGAGAGAGTAGCGTCTCTCTACTGGGATTACATTACACGGGTTGTATGGATATTAATAACCTTTACTCCTGAGACGTGACAGAAGCTCACAGACACGGATTCCTTACAGATGTCAGGAACTGGTGTGTCAACGTTGTTGATGAGGCCTATAAACTACACTCATTACTCCATTGCCAAGACTCATGGTTCTTTAAGTTCAAGTGTGTCTATTTATCTATTTAAGTAGCGTGGATGTGCAGACCTAGTCATGGGGTACAGTTAGCTTAACCCTCAATGAGCAACCTTCCGTCACTTGAGGTTTAAGTTAAATTAGTTTTGTCTGAGTCTGCAAATATTCTTAACAGATTGTGAATCAGGTTTCTGTCTCATTATTTGTCAGAGTTATAGCTAAAGAAATTAAAAGTGTTTTCACAGTTGAAATGTCAGATTCAGATCACCATTAAAATCTAATCAACTGGGCCTTGGCCCCGGGCCTATCTGTCCAGTAAATTCGACCCAGATCCCTTCTTAAATATTTAATACATTCACCTGACAGACTAACAGGGAAAAAGCTAATTATAAAAGGTGGAAAGCTGACTGTGAGAGCAGCCATGGGTAGTCTCTGGGAATATAATGTCAAATGAACAGTCTCCAGGTCAACAGCTGTGGGATTTAGTTTTTGGTTTAATTCACACATACTTCCTATCAAAAGTGGGATTATATTTGATTATTTTGAGACAATATATACCTGTGTATTCAAAGTCACATCGTAAAAAGTTCAACTTGTGTTTAATACATTCAGTCAAATGTGTTTTTATGTTTTAATCTTTTCAATATTGGTGCAATTTAACTTTTCTAGCATTAATTTGCACACAGTGGTGTTTACTCAAATACTGCAGTACATTTGTGAGGTTACTGTGCTTTACTTGACTATTTGTTATGCTACTATAACTATTACTCTGCTGCATTTCAGTGATAAATATTGTACTTTTTACTCCACTACACTTGTTTGACAACTGTAATAAACGACTACTGAAAGTAGTAGAAAGTCTAAGGTTTTACATTTTTAAAAACAATGATCAGCTGATTAAATATAATGCAGATATAGATAAGCAGAAATGATGAAAAAGACATGCACATCCCTAGTGCCCAAATGGGATGGATGCTGGATCATCAGCATAGAAAGAACAAACAGATCAGCACACCTCATAGCTCCCGTTAGAAGGATTTTAATGCCCAATGGGCTCAAAACATCACTAGCATTAAAGTCGCAGTTATAGATAAACCCAGTACATAAAGTAGTACAAATTTGCCTTACTTTGCCCAGCTACAACAGAAAATGCTGCGTACACAGTAATACATCAGTGATAATGATCCAGTATTATAAAATAATACCGGCATTGTCAAGCATCAAAAGTGGTTTATGATTCAAGTCAGCATAAAATGGCTAAAATGGTTGGAGAACAACCAGTAAAATCTTTAGAGTACTTATTATATTGTGGGAGATCAACATGGGGACCCCTGTGTGTCCAGACTGAGTATTCCATGAGTGCCTTCCGCATGTGTCACAGTTATTCTTACCTCCCACTACTTCATCAAGGATAGTGCTGGCATCTGGTATTCACTACCATGTCACTGACTGCTGAGTCACAACACCATGGCAGCCCCTGAACCTGCAGCAAACACAATGTTTATTGGAAATTACTCATTTAGTAGCTAGATTACTATGTGCTACCACTGTTCACTGTCTCAGTGTATTTCTGTACACCACCTCAGCTTCAATCAATAAATGCTGTCAAAGTTAGAGATGACACTTATTTGCTTTCAGTCAATTCAAGAAGTAGGTTTGTTCTTTCTTGTTTAGTAAAAAAAAAGATTAGTATGTGGCCGGGAAAGCACTTTAAAAGTGTAAATTGGGCTACACACTCTGAATGAATTAAGTTAAAAGGTAATAACTCTCAGTTGTTGGTGACACAACTGAACACATTTCCTATAATAAATTGCATTACTATGGTTTTGCTTGATGGGGCAGAAACATCAATTATTGTAAAATCCAAATAAATAGATTTTCTTTCTTATCATTTTTCCATAACCTTCCCTGAGCTTGTATTGACCTTTGCTTGTTTACACAGAAATGCATTTCACTCAGGGGTGGCAGATAGTTGTGAAACACACGTAATGCAGTTGCTTCATCTTTGACCTCATCCTTTAAAATGTTTCTCTCCAAGGCCTCATTGATTTAATGTGAATTTAATCTGAAAAATCAAACTTTCTGACAAGTATCCTCTGTAAAAAGAAACTTATTGAGATAGAGAGACTCACTACACTTCTCACTTTCTTTTCTTAGCTCAATTGTTCAGCAACTTGGATCCTGAGCATGACACACATTCGCAACAATCGTCCAGTCCCAGCCCCCAGCCGCCCAAATAGGAGCGCCTAAAAATAAGGAGCATGCCGCTGTCTGGGGTCTGACCAATCACTCCCCATCCTCCCCGTAAACCGACCCCGACTCCCGTTACCCTTATGGATTAGCAAATAGACTATGATCACAGAGGCTGAGTGACGTGGCCCTGGGTCCTTTATATACCCAACTCTTTCCTCTCTCAGCAATCAAGTTAAACACGCTCAGAGTCAACTTGGACAGTGCTGCTCCAGCTCACCTGCCACGAAACTCAGTTCTTCAAGAAGCGACATTCTTCCCGTGGCCATATTAGAGGAACGACTTGTCAAGAGGGTGCCAATTAAAAAAACAGAGGACGACCAGCTGGCTTGCACATTGTAAATCGGATATTTTAATCCATCACTGTCCTGACATAAGTGGTTTCTTCGCAAGTATCCGAAAAATCTCTAAGCTGCTTTTCAAACTCTCCCAAGTTTGAACTTTCCTCCGCGAGAGCGCGCTTGCCATCGACCTGCTAAAGTTTTCTGCGCTGCCAAGCGCACAATTCAACACATAAGTGTCACCGAGGTATAAAAGTGGACACGGAAAAAGCCACCATGATGAGCAATAACTACAGCGACGAGCAGCTGCCTCCACAGTATTACCAGGCCACCGACTTTGGGGAAGAGGAGGACGACGACGAGATGCCAGCCACGGAGAAGGACCTGGCCGAGGACGCGCCATGGAAGAAGATCCAGCAGAACACCTTCACCAGGTGGTGCAACGAGCACCTCAAGTGCGTCAACAAGGCCGTCACTGACCTGCAGAGGGATTTTACGGATGGGCTGAAGCTAATTTCACTCCTGGAAGTTTTGAGCCAGAAGAAAATGTACAGAAAGTACCACACCAGACCCAACTTCCGTCAGATGAAACTGGAAAATGTGTCTGTGGCACTAGAGTTCCTGGACAGAGAGCATATCAAATTGGTCTCAATAGGTAAGTTAAACTTTAATGGCTTCTGGAAAAAATACAGTGGTAAAATGCAAACATAAATCGTTGCCAGGGCAATTATTAGATCGTAGGAACAAGTTATAAAAAGGATGACAGTGACAGTGTGTCCATAAAGATGCTGTGCTTTGATATTTAAAAGCTGGACCATGGCAACAGCATTTCATATCTTTTGATATTTTTAAATCTGTCATACCTTTTCCAACACATACAGATTCTGTAGCTACTCTCTTGGCATGTTATCAGCCCAGGTGTCAGCCAGTAGTGAGACATGGGTTTCACATGCCTCTGGAAAGCTGCATTGAGCTGGGGTCAACAGCTTATTGGAAAGTTACTGCAGAGGTGCCACTGAGGTCATTAACTTGTGTCAGGGCCAAGGACTAAGTGGCTCCATAGAATGCTTACTCCTGCTGCAGCAATGTGGTAAACTATGGGCTGAAAATTCAATAGGCCTGTGATAATGAGAATGACACCATTTCTATGTGTGGACAGCAGTCACACACACACACACACCTCTACACACAAGCAGGCACACACACACACTCATCTCTGTCAGGTCAGGGGTCAGAATGACTCACTGAGGCTCTTTGCTGACCACCAATTGCTGTCCAGAGCCATCAGCAACTCCTGTGAGGTGAGGATTAACGTTGGAGGGATTTAGGGATCAGACTGTGGTGCAGATAGCTGAAGTTAAAATAAATTGTGGATATGTGTCACATCCACAGAGTCACCAGAAGAGTAATTCACTCCACCAGAGTGAACAGAATGCCACCTCTTGGAAATATTTAACAACTGAGGAGAGCAACTAGTAGCCTAACATGAAAAGCACCGATATTGTAAGATTAATAGTTATTGCTTACTGTAATTATAAACCTGCAGGCAAACCCACAATTCATACAGAGGAAAAGTTATTAAAACTTTGACAGAGTATTTTTCTGTTTTGGTGACTAATGCTCCTGCCACACACTTGAGTGAAATTCCCAGCATGGCTGAGGCTTTGGCCGGTGGACTGTGAAGGCCAGCGTGTGTGTGTCTCAATAGCAAGCTCTTTCTCAGGTGATCACTGGAGGGCAAACGTCACTATCACAGATATGACTTCAAGGTTAGCAGAGTGTGTGTCCAGGATAGTGTGTAGGACTTAATATGTGAGTGTGTGTGTGTCTGGCACCATTGTCCCAGCTGTACAGACCTCACCAGGTCAGACTTTCTAGAATTATCACAATAGATAGAATTTCTGGCATTTTACTTCCTAGCACCCTCTCCCTCCATGCTGCTTCAGTTGGTTGATGCAGCCCTCGTAAGATAATGTCTCAGTCTCATTACAGTGACCCAGAGACACAAAAAAAAATCACCACAGGCTTAGTCGCACATGTGTCGCAGTGTGTAACTAGATACCATTTGATGGATGTCTCTTTGAGCACACAGTTGCTCTTAAATCCGGACACAGCAGGATCAAAACCATGCTGTGCCATGTCGTGCCACCTGCCTGGGCCAGTCAAACGGTGTCACATCAAACATTACCCTCTGATAGGAGGCACTCATCTATGAAAAGATAAATAGTCTCAATAAAACTGTCTTGTGACAAACAACTGGCATCAAAGTGCCTTAGGTATTAAAGTCTTACTGAATTAAGTGGAGTGTATCACCCAAGATTAGTCGATGAAACATTAAAGTCAAGCGCTCCTCAGAGGTTCGTTGGCTTACATGGCTGAATTTTTAAATTAAGGTGGATTTGAAATGGCTTATTTGACAAACTTTTCCTCAGAGAACTTCAGAAAATAAGTTGCGTGCTTGCCGTCAATGAATCTAATCTCCACCTATTTGATTTATCACACTCTCACGCTACAAGTTTGGGACGTAATTGAAATCCAAGTGGTGTTTATGCAGAGAGGGATCCACTTCCACATATCCTCAGCTGTCACAGTGTCTCAGAGTGCCATTGTGACTGGATGACAGATTGTCAGGGGTCCTCAGTCAGACAGCTGTCTGAAAGAAAGGGGCTCGGGGGAAGCAGCGCGGAGCATTAGATTCTTGTCTCCTCAGCAGTCAATCATCATTGCTTATATTTCTGGTCAACTCTTCAGAACAGCAAGGAAAGACTATTTTGATAACAATATAGAGAATATAGACCTCTATATTAGTAAAGTATCTAGAGTAGATTGCACCAATCTCCCCGGAAGGGCCCATAAACAATCAACAATGAAGATATAGCTGGAAGATGCAGTTATAATATACCAACAAAAATACTGTAAGACATGGTGCATTATGTGAACTTTTTGGAAGTTATAAATCCTCATGAACACTTTTGTCTCTACTGTCCAACTGCAGATAGCAAAGCCATTGTGGATGGGAATCTAAAGCTGATCCTGGGTCTTATCTGGACTCTCATCCTCCACTACTCTATCTCCATGCCCATGTGGGATGACGAGGATGACGAGGAGACTAAGAAGCTGACCCCCAAACAGCGCCTGTTGGGCTGGATACAGAACAAGGTTCCCCAGCTGCCCATCAACAACTTCAACCGTGACTGGCGGGATGGCAAAGCCCTGGGAGCTCTGGTCGACAACTGTGCCCCCGGTAAGACGTGTGTGGTGGCATTAGCTGAGTCTACAGGCTGAGTGGAGTAAATGCTGAGTCAGAATACATGCTCTGCCTTTTAAAAGGCTTGTTGTATATAGCGGTTTTCCATGGTTACTATGGAAGTTGGGGTCAGGCATGTGTCAGTCAGTGTATCTAACACAGTATCACCTTATCTTTGCTCCTCGTCTAGAAATAAGGGGGGTGTATATCTGCCACACATTCTGCAGCACACACACACACGCACGCACGCACGCACGCACACGCACATAGATTTTAGATTTAGATGTCCGTCATTGTAATCTGTCTCTTGAGAGCAGGTAGTGTCAGTAAGTTGTAGTGTAGATGGGTTGCTGATGGCCGGGGGGCATCCCTGCCAGCTGTCCCACCATAACTGAAGCTTTCACTCTCACTGTTTAGGGCCCTGAGGCCCAAGCCCAGCTTTAGTGTTTATAGCCTTGCTGCTACACAACACCCCCAAATTTGGGCACCATTCCTCCTCTTCTGTCAAGGGGGATGCTTGGCTCCGCATCAAATGCAGAGTTATCTGTCACAGGGAGGTGCCTAAGCCACAGATCCAAAGACCACAAGGCCACAGTTTGAGTCAATGCCAGTTCAGGCTACTGCATTCAACACTGAACATTAGAGAGTCCTCTCTTAGCTGTGCTTCACAGAGCAAAAGGTGGAAGAGTAGCAAGAGGAGCGTAGAGCACCGCGTTTAACTGTTTATATGAGCAGAGATGCATCTTTCAAACACTGCTGCAGCACTGACCATACAAGGTTCTGTTGTTTCATCAGCTAATACCAAACAGCAGGGTAACTGACAAAACTCACTCTGTTCTGAAACACACAGGCTCTGCTTGTAATTCAGATACAAATGTACAAAACAAGTTAATTGGCCAGACCAAGAAGAAACCAACATTCTATCTGACAGGCATCTTCAATTTCGATTTGTGTATCCAGTATTTTCTTATACAACTATAGCATACGTCCCCCCCCGTATTACAGTGATGTTACATTGTAAACTACATGACTATGCGTTTACTCCAGAGCTGACATTACTTTGTAGAAAAAGTTACATGCTGGAAGGCACACCCTGGTGCCTCCCAACTGACAGCTCTTTGTTGTCAGTTTTTTCGGTACGGCCACTGCACACTCCTCCCTTGAGATGCATGTAAACTCAACCCTGTTAATACTGTGGGCCTGTGTATATATTACTGTAATTGGATAATAGTATTCTATGGTGTGCCTGTATGGACCTTTTGAGTGAGTGGCCATCACCAACACTAATCCAATTTAGGCATTAGCAGCACGGAGGAGGCTAGCTTTAGTCACAGTGAAAGTACGAGAGCGTCTTTAGCTTTGGAACAGTCAAAATATATATTCTTTTGTCACACATATTCACAGGAGCAGAGCAGTGTGGGTAAGGTCATGTGATGTTGTACTTGGAGGTGTTAGGCAGATAGCAGTGACAGCCCAAGTGGCCTTATTATAGCAACAGCAGTGTAACACATTGTCTAATTGTCCTGTTTGCATTCTGTTAGGTTTGTGTCCTGATTGGGCTGAGTGGGACCCAAACCAGCCTGTGCAGAATGCCAAAGAAGCCATGCAACAGGCGGACGACTGGTTGGGTGTGCCTCAGGTAAGATGCATGATAAATCAGACAGTCACAAAGTGCTTTTAAGTTTGCTTTAGCTCAGCTGGGTGTCAGATGGGTGGGGTTGATATCACAGGGAAATACAACAAGATAAACATATGGTGCCTTTTCTGTTTTCTGATCAGCAACATAGTTTATTCTTAGTGGATAGACATTCAGCAATCACCAATTATTTCCAAGCAATTTAAAGCAAGCACCAAGACACATTTGCATATAAAAACATGCCTCACCATATGTGTCTATGAACCTGTGAGGCAACACTGAACTGAAAAAGGCAGTACTGTGTGGACCCAGTGTTTTTCCAGGGAGAGCATGCTGGAGGGTCTCATGAAATATTTATTACCCATCTCACTTTTAATATTTCCATTTGCTTTATTGTCGCTCTCACTCAGTAAGTGAGTCTGTAGGAGTTTTATTTAGTAGATTCGTGAATTTGTGGAGGTGTGAGATTTCTGAACACCTTCCGAGCCAACCCCTGAAACAGAGGTGTCAATATGCCTGTGCTCATCAGAATAACAATATGAACAGAGTAAGACTCGGAGTCTCCGTATTTTCATGTGCTCTATGCAGGTTGTTTACTTGTTTGTCTAAGGCACGGGGTTAGCTGTTCTCCATGAGGCTTAGCATTGGTGAGATAGCCGGTGGGTGTATGTCATGGCTCTGCAGGCCTGGGGGCGTGAGTACAGTGCGGTGGTGTTAAGGAGATGTGGGAATGGTCTGGCTCAGGATAAATCCCCCTGGCTGGCTTATTGAGGGCAACAATCCTTAACCCTGCAGTCCTGGGGTTAAATATAACCAGCGTGAAGCATGGCTTTGTGCCACGGTGTGATAGACAGGCAAACAAGTGCCAGAGGGAGATATAAGTCAGAGGTGGGGGGGGAATAAATAAGTATGATCCTTGTTAAATCCCATTGCACTATGCTTAATAAGTGAAAGTTGTGTAAATAGTGAATCATACCCCTCTTACAAATGATAATACTGTCAATATAAACATAAATTAGGATATAGTGTTTTATAGTCATGGTTGTTGCAGGATGTTGCTGTCTTTTCAATTAAAAAGCAACACACATTATTAACCTCTACTGTGCTGGCTGTCTCTGCTGTAGGTGATTGCCCCTGAGGAGATTGTGGACCCAGATGTGGATGAGCACTCAGTGATGACCTACCTGTCTCAGTTCCCCAAGGCAAAACTGAAGCCCGGAGCTCCTCTCAGGCCCAAACAGCTTTTTCCAAACAAGGCCAAAGCCTATGGACCTGGTGGGTAGCCCAACAGTAGCCATGGACACCTGCACAGTTCACAACAGTGAAGAGTATAAATATGTTGCCCGTTGCTAAGAATGTTACATTGCTCCTAGTCTCGCTTTGCCAGACCATCCTCCAGAGTGCGCTGAAGGAGGGTCTGGCTACTCCACATAGCATTCGGGGATGTGCTCTGGTTTAATGGCATTTCTTTAACCAATCAGAATAGTCATGGGCAGCGATAAGCTCCGCATAGAGCCACTGCAAAATAGTCGTGCAAAAGAAAACTCAGATTGGACAGATAGTCTAGCTAGCTGTCTCAATTTTGCATGCAGAGATCTGAGGAGCAGTTAACCATAGTTCTCATAAATCCACCAAATTTAAAATTCCAACACAAATAAAGCGGAAGGAAATGGAAAATACATGCATCCGGCGGAATTTCCTGCAGCACCGTAGCAATCCTGGAAGTGTAACATCAAGGATATAGACTACATTGCCCCAAGCCTTGCAGAATATATCACCACACCCTGTGTCTCTGCATTTACATTGCAGGTATTGAGCCTCACGGCAACAAGGTGCTGCAACCAGCTGTGTTCACTGTGGAAACTCTGGAAGCTGGCAGTGGTGAGGTCCTGGTCTATGTGGAGGATCCTGAGGGACACAAAGAGGAGGCAAGTTATACCTGATCAACAAGGAATCTTAGCATACAGCCTGCTAGCCACCTCTGATAAATAACCCTGCTACATTTCAAAGTTTTGCAAACTGTAGCATCTAATCTTTAATCTAACCCTCTCATACTTTGTCGTCTTATTCTCCAGGCTAAGGTTAAACCCAACAAGGACAAAAACCGATCCTACACTGTCACCTATGTTCCCAAAGTTGAAGGTGTTCACAAGGTATGACAAATTTTCTTTCTGATGTACATTAGGTCAACACGTCGCTCAGCACAACACGGACAAACCACTCTATTTAAAGATGTTGTACCTTTGTCTTGCTTTTATCTCTATAGGTGAAAGTGCTGTTTGCTGGTCAGGACATTGACAAGAGCCCCTACACAGTGAATGTAGCAAAGGATATGGGTGACCCCAGCAAAGTCCATGCCAGGGGACCAGGTCTGGATCCTACAGGCAATGTGGCTAACAAACCCACCTACTTTGACATCTACACAGCTGGTTAGTATGGAAAATTCAACCACTTTACATACTGACATGTACACATGTGGACAACAGGAATGTGATCTGATGACAGGCTTGCAGCATTTTCTAACAAAGTCAAAGAATTACTGTGATTTTCTCAGACAGACTAAAGCTACAGCATGTACTTTGACCTGTGATGACTGATCATTTTCCTGTCACACTCAGGTGCTGGTAATGGCGACGTCAGTGTGGTTATCGTCGATCCTCAGGGCAAAAAGGACACTGTGGAGCTCATCCTGGAGAATAAGGGTGACAGTGTTTTCCGTTGCACTTATCGTCCCATGCTGGAAGGGCCTCACACCATACACATACTGTTTGCAAGCCAGGAGATCCCAAGGAGCCCATTCACTGTCAACATCGCAGAGGGTGAGCCATCTGTCTGGGTTGTAAATTATTGTCAGACTAATCATATTTCTTATCATGCTGTTAGTGTCAGGGTGATCTGTCCATCACATCTACAGTCATCTTTATTTTCCCTGGGAACAGCCACTGAGTATAGACCATAACCCTTCCTATCTGTCATTTCTAGCTCTACCCGTTGCTCCTCCCATGGGAGCTCCACTGCAGATAGTCCCTCAGTCAGTGCGCACCCCTCCTGGAGCGAAGGCTGGGAATAGGGTACCCCCCCAAAAACCTGGCCGCCCAAGTTAGTATGGTTTGCTGGGAGGAGCCTGTGCCCATTGCTCAGCAAGATCCCCCCAAGCCTTTACCTGTGCGGCGCCCTGCAAATGCCCTTCTGTGCTTTCTCTAAGATTAGGGTGCCGCGGCTTAATGGCGTGCCTGCGTGGTCGCCTGCTCCATCTTCTTGCGTCCTGCAACTTGATGGTTTCGTTATGTGCAGAGAGAGATGAGATGCAATGTTGTACAAATAGTTTACAGATTGTCCCACTTTGCATTTCCGTCTACTTTGTTCTTCTCTGTTAAATGTCTTTGCTTGTGCTGTTGACATGTTTGTTTTTATCACATCTAAATTTGCATCAGCCAGTTTTCGATTTAAGCCTGCAGTCAACATTTCGGAGCGACTGACTGAAATGTTGTCAGATGCTTCCTCGATGCTCTCATCAATGTCCTTTTCAACATTCTGCACTTTGTGTTATATGTACTGCAAAAAGCATCATTCTCATTTGCAGGTTCTGTCAGTCAAGCTTTAAGGAATCCCACTTGAATTGGATATTTTACTGTCTTTGCTACTAACATTGCTATCAACTGCTGGCTACTCTCAGTTGCCGTTTGCTTTGCTAAAGATTTCTCTCTTTCACACTTGTTGTTATTCCTTTCAGCAATGAACCCAAATGCCTGCAGAGCTACAGGCAGAGGCCTTCAGCCTAAAGGTGTGAGAGTAAAGGAGGTTGCAGACTTCAAGGTTTTCACCAAGGGAGCTGGCAGTGGATCGTTGAGCGTCTTAGTCAAAGGACCAAGTGAGTCAGACAGCTCTTTCTTCTCTGCATCACTCCTCACACTTTGTTTTTATTTTTTGTCTGATGGGTAGCATTCACATAGGCGTATGCTAATCAAAATTCATAAAATGTCTCTTCGACATCAACTTGATAAAAATCCATATTGACTGTTTTATTCATCCTCAGCTGGAGCAGAGGAGCAAGTGAAAGTGCGAGATGCAGGAAACGGTGTGTATGAATGTGAATATTACCCCCTTAAGCCCGGTAAATACACAGTCAGCATTACCTGGGGAGGCCAGCCCATCCCACGCAGGTAGGGTCCTGTTGCTGCCTTTAGCTCTTCGTTAACAAAGCACATTCACATTGACACCTGGTAATATTGTGTAATCTTGTGTGCTGCAGCCCCTTCGAAGTGGAGTTGGGTGAGGAGGCAGGTTTTCAGAAGGTTAGGGCCTGGGGTCCTGGTCTGAAGACTGGCATGGTTGGAAAATCTGCTGACTTTGTGGTAGAGGCCATCGGCACCGAAGTTGGAACTCTTGGTGAGTCTTGAGTAATATGAGCTCTTGTAGAAGAAAAGTGGATGTTTAAAAAATCTAGTCTAAATGTTTTAATTCTTTGGATGTTTAGGCTTCTCCATCGAAGGCCCATCACAGGCTAAAATTGAGTGTGATGATAAGGGTGATGGCTCCTGTGATGTACGCTATTGGCCCACTGAGGCCGGTGACTATGCTGTCCACGTCATTTGTGATGATGAGGACATCAAGGACAGCCCCTTCATGGCCCACATCCTTCCTGCAGCCAATGACGTCTTCCCTGAGAAGGTAATTCCCACTCACTGAATTATACACAATACCTATAAGTATGAAGCAGGTTGCCATTGTGACCTGATCATATTAAAAAAATAAATAAATTAAAACAACAAAATGTTGCAGGTGAAAGCATATGGTCCAGGCCTGCAGCCAACTGGAGTCATTGTGAACAAACCAACTGAATTCACCATTGATGCCCGCATCGCTGGGAAGGGTCACCTCAAGATCTATGCACAGGTTCGGAGAGCAACCTTCATCGTATTATTTATAGGAAAACGTTATTTATATTGCATGTACAGACCAGAGCTGACATGCAGCCTTTGTATCCATTAAGGACGCTGAAGGCTGCACCATTAACATCAAGATCACTGACAAGGGAGACGGCACATTTCTGTGTGTGTACACCCCTGTCAAGTCCATTAAACACACCATCATCATCACCTGGGGGGACGTCAACGTTCCCAACAGCCCCTTCAGGGTAAGACACATGGCGCACACACACACACACACACACACACACACACACACACACACACACACACACACTTAAAATTCAGTCAATTTAATATAATGATACTCAAATCAAATATGCACAAAGAGGACTGCAGCAGTTGTACTTGTACCAACTGCTTTTTCCTCAAGTACACTTTGAATTCATTAGGTGCTGGTTGGAGAGGGTTGTCATCCAGACAGAGTCAAGGTCTATGGGCCTGGAGTGGAGAAGACGGGGCTCAAAGCTAACGAGCCAACATACTTCACAGTGGACTGTGGGGAGGCTGGTCAAGGTGAGCATGTACGAGGAAGATGGTGTGGGTGTTAACAAAAACACTAATGAATTTAGTTAACTCTTAATGAATTTAGTGCTACGTCATGTGGATGTTGAAAAATATAAAGCCCACAGAATGAACAGAATAAATAAAAAAAATAAAGATTTGCATCTTAGCTGACAAAGTTGAGGTAAGTTATTTGAAATGTATGAAATGTAGTTAAAATAAAGCTCTAGGCAATGGAGCAACTGCTTCTATGTATTCAGATCATCTATTTTTGAATGGCCTTCTTGAACTGTGCTCATTGCTATGCACCATTAGGAGACATCAGCATTGGAATCAAGTGTGCCCCAGGGGTGGTTGGCCCTGCCGAGGCAGACATTGAATTTGACATCATCAAGAATGACAATGACACCTTCACTGTCAAGTACACTCCCCCCAGTGCAGGCCGATATACCATCATGGTACTGTTTGCTGACCAGGTAAGAATACAGTTTCCAATGCAAGAGAAACTGGTCAGTAATGTAGAATATTTTTTTTTTTATATGTATTTAGTCTTAAGTCTTTTCTTATGATTATTTTATGATTGACTTTGTCAGGAGATTCCCATCAGTCCATTCAAAGTCAAAGTGGATCCTTCCCATGATGCGGGTAAGGTGAGAGCAGAGGGCCCCGGACTTAACAAGACAGGTGAGATCCACTGACACCAAGAACCAGAATTAGTGTAAATACCAAGCACACCAAATGTATAGGTATTTGCATTTGTAGAAAACACTCACTACAATACTTTAATGTTATAGAAATTATTTGATTTGACTAGGATTGGTAGCACTGACAAAACACGTGTGTGTTTCAGGAGTGGAGGTGGGCACTCCAACTCACTTCACCATCTACACAAAGGGAGCTGGCAAGGCCAAGCCTGAGGTGCATTTTGCAGCATCAGGTCTGGGAGAGGCGGTTCGTGACTTTGAGATCATCGATAATCACGATTACTCCTACACTGTCAAGTACACAGCTCTTCAACAGGTACAGTATGCCTTTTTTTGATGAACAGGATGGAGAGATTATTCACAATAACGCCTCAAATCATCTTGGGTCTTTTCAGGGTAACATGGTGATTTCAGTCAGTCATGGAGGAGATCCCATTCCCAAGAGTCCCTTTCACATTACAGTGGCACCAGCTCTGGATATTGGAAAGGTGAAAGTGGAAGGATTAGACACCAGTAAGTTACAAACACCACATACTATACTCTTGCATTTACACCATGTAAAAGTGGTGAATTGCAAGGTTTTAAGTGCTTCATGTCAATCTTTCTTGCAGAAGTTGAGGTTGGAAAGGATCAGGAGTTCACAGTTAACACAAAGGGCGCTGGTGGGCAGGGCAATGTGGGTGTGAAGATGACCTCACCCTCTGGCCGACCAATCCCATGCAAGTTGGAATCAGACAAAGCCAAAGGCACTCACGGTGTGAAGTATATTCCCCCAGAGGAGGGGCAGTACAAGGTTGATGTCAGCTATGATGGCAACCCGGTGATGGGAAGCCCCTTTGGGGTTGAAGCAGTGATGCCTGCTGATCCATCAAAGGTAAAAGTTCATGAAAGCTGCAATGTAGTTCTACACTGTGTTCATACTTGAGGCTCATGAAACATAACATACAAATATTGGATGTTTTGTATAGCACATCTCAGAAAACTGACCTGACTGTTGTATCACAGGTGCGAGCCTTTGGTCCAGGGCTGAAAGGAGGCATTGTGGGTAAACCAGCTCCATTTACTATTGACACAAAGGGAGCTGGTGCAGGTGGGCTGGGCCTGACCGTGGAGGGTCCTTGCGAGGCGAAGATTGAGTGCCAAGACAATGGTGACGGCACATGCTCAGTGTTCTACCTTCCCACTGAGCCTGGGGAGTATGCCATCAATATCTTGTTTGCCGAACAGCACATCCCCGGCTCTCCCTTCAAAGCTGCAGTGCGCTCAGCCTTGGACCCCAGCAAGGTGATGGCCAGCGGGCCGGGCCTGGAGAAGGCCAAGGCAGGCGAACCGGCGACCTTCACTGTGGACTGCACCCGGGCAGGCGATGCTGAGCTCACCATTGAGATTGTGTCAGAGACCGGGACTAAAGCTGAAGTGCACATCCAGAAAACAGCAGAGGGGACCTTCTCTGTGACATACATCCCACCCTTCCATGGCACACACACCATCACAATCAAGTATGGCGGCCAGATGATTCCCCAGTTTCCCAAAGTCCTGCAGGTCGAGCCCTCTGTGGACACCAGCGGGGTGCATGTTTATGGGCCAGGAGTGGAGCCCAGAGGTAACAATACCAAGAACCTAAGCTTAAAATTAATTTTCACTTCATGTTAGGTTTTAACAAACCTAGGCATAAAGAATTAGTCGATTAAATGATAAGTTAATTGTTAGAATGGCAATTAAAGTCATTTATCAAGCAAAATGGCCAACATTTGCAGGTTGTTTTCATATGTCATTATAATTCCAATTTTGCTTTTGGACTGTGGTTCTGAAAACACAAGCTATTAGGAAATGTCACCTTTGGCTCTATATAATTGTTAGTTACAGCCTGAGTATGTACTTTTTTAACTTGTTAAGAAACAGCAAAAATGTGTTACTTATATTGGCCTCTACTGTTAAATATATATATAAATAAGTATAAATATCGAAGTATATATATCATTTTTATAATGTCAAGTCTTAAAATGACTGCACCCACTTGGCAGCAAATCACCTGAAGGGCTTTTCTGTTTCTAGGGGTCCTCAGAGAAGTAACAACCCACTTCATCGTTGATGCTCGTGCCATCAACAAGGTTGGAGGAAATCATGTGAAGGTTCACATTATCAGCCCCTCTGGCACCAACACAGACACCTACGTCACTGACAAGGGAGACGGCACCTACAGAGTGGAGTACACAGCATTTGAGGATGGTAGGAGAAGAATATTACTTCATTTCATTTAAGTGTGTTAATTCATGTAATTCAAGGATCATAAGGTGGAGAGGCACCGAACAAACATAATGGAAGTAAGATCTATGTAAAATCTGTAACATTAAGAAACCTAACCTGCTGCAGATAGATAGAGGATTTTACATAAGCAGTCTGTCTAAAAAGAGAGCATACAGACAGACGGCGAAATCACTAACAGGTGCTTGTGTTGGGCGCCATTTGGGAATAAAGCAGGAGAGTGGGAACAGAAAGAACAAGAAAGAGAGGGGTATAAATACAGAATGATGCAGTGGAGCAATGATGTGAGGGGCAGAGAGCAGGAAGGCTCTGTTTTATAAATAGTGTGCTCTGGAACAGAAGCTCTTAACCAGGCAGGTATGTGTGCTGAAGGCTGCCTGCACACAGCTATACAGCAGTGGAATGACAGGGGATATTAATAGAGACCTATAACACAAAGCAAAGAGATCACATAGCACTCCTCCACCACCAGACATGCTCTAATATCATAGCATTGCTGCTGGGAATCTGGCATATAGGCCTACTGAGAGGGCTCTGTCAGAAAAATGTTGTAACAGAATAATGAATAGGGAACAAATGTAATGAATTGTACATTCACCAGAACGTCTGCACCCTAGATGGAGCTTTTTATAAATAAACAGATGTTTATCTCCCTAAAAGGGACTTAGTTTGGCTCATAATTTAAAGCAAGCGGCAATAACAGAACATATTTGCTTGCTTTGAGAACATTCAGCCAGAGAGGTATGACATCAGACATTGAACTGATGAGTCTCTTTGTGCATAGGAATGCATCTGATTGAGGTGCAGTATGACGATGCGCCGGTGCCCAAAAGTCCCTTTAGAGTATCTGTGGTGGAGGGATGTGATCCGACCCGGGTCCGTGCTTATGGACCAGGTCTGGAGGGAGGGATTACCAACAAGCCCAACTGCTTCACTGTGGAGACCAGGTACTGTTGGATCACATTTAAAGGCAACATTTGTGGGAATTTAACTCAAACGTGCAATTAAATTAAAGCGTTGGCGTCTCTCTCAGGGGTGCTGGTACAGGAGGCCTGGGCCTAACCATCGAGGGAGCCTCAGAGGCAAAAATATCCTGCAAAGACAATAAAGATGGCAGCTGCAGTGTGGAGTACATCCCTTTCACTACTGGAGACTATGACGTCAACATCAACTATGGAGGTCACCCAATCCCTGGTAGTCCGTTCCGTGTACCAGTGAAGGACCCTGTGGACCCCAGCAAGGTGAAGTGCTCAGGTCCAGGTCTGGGCACTGGAGTGAGAGCCCATGTTCCTCAGACTTTCACAGCAGACTGTACCCAAGCTGGACAGGCCCCACTGGATGTCAAACTCTATGGCCCAACAGGTAAGGACATGCTGTTAGACTATGAAAACCTCTTGCCTACTCTAAGCTGATAAATGACGGAAAGTTGGCGGTATACGATTATTTCTATAATGTCTTATTTCCAGGTACCGTAGAGCCAGTTGGTGTGAAGAACAACGGCGATGGCACCCACACAGTTCACTACACCCCAGCCCAGGATGGCCCTTACACTGTAGCTGTCAAATATGCAGATCAGGAAGTCCCACACAGGTGCAGTACGAGTTTTGTAAAAACGCCAAGCCAGGCAGTATGTGCAGATATGTCTTAATTAAAGTTCAGCTCTGTCTGTCTGGATTTAAAAAGAAAAGTGTAGTTCAGCAAGATGTCTACTACTTCTTCCACAGTCCATTCAAGGTAATGTCTCAGCCTGGGCATGATGCCAGTAAGGTACGCGCCAGTGGCCCTGGTCTAGACACAAAAGGTGTGTCTGCAAGCCTGCCAGTTGAGTTTACCATTGATGCTCGTGATGCTGGGGAGGGACTGCTCACTGTGCAGATTCTGGTGGGTTCAGCTACCTTTCACACAATACGTTTTTAACCATAAGTCACCATTTAAAATAACTTAATATTGTCAATTGACAGGACCCAGAGGGCAAGCCAAAGAATGCAACCATCCAGGACAACAGGGACGGCACCTACACTGTCTCCTATGTACCTGACTCTACAGGCCCTTACACTATCACCATTAAATATGGAGGAGATGAGATTCCTTACTCCCCATACCGCATCCAGTCCCTGCCTACAGGAGACGCCAGCAAATGTCTCCTCACCGGTAAGAAAACCACTGTGTATACATAATAAATAAAAGTAATATGTTATAGTTGTAGCATTTATATATTTATATTCAAAATCTGAAATTTTTTCTTTCCAGTTTCTATTGGAGGACATGGCGTGTGTGAGTAACAGAGGCTTTGTTTTTATTTCTGTGACACATTGCAAGAAAAGCCTAGAATCCATGTGTTTATGTAGCACTTCTTTCCATTTATCCTTATTCCCTCTCTGTCCTTAACAGCAAGTCTTCAGAAGCTGCAGACCTCCGAGGATACAGTTATCACAGTGGATGCCAAAGCTGCTGGGAAAGGCAAGGTGACCTGTAAGGTGCAGACCCCACAAGGGATGGAGCTGGACATGGATGTGGTGGAAAATCGGGATGGGACCTTTGACATTTACTACACAGCCCCTGAACCTGGAAAATATGTTATTACGATCCGCTTTGGGGGACAGAACATTCCTAAGAGCCCCTTCCATGTGGTGGTGAGTAAATGAGTATTTAACCAGCTGCTGAAGTGCTGTTCTGTTCTGACATTTAGGTGTATGAAACCAACAGTTTCTCTTCTTTCTGTATTGACAGGCCACAAATGAGCCAGTTGTTCCCCGCGATACTGTGGATCCTCGCTTCCGTCCTGTTAACTTCCTTGTCCCCTTCACGCCACAGCAAGGAGAAATCACAGGTGTGACAAACACCACTCAAACAGAAAGAAAATTCTGCACGCACACACACACACATTCACACACACTTCCTTTTTAGGTCACTGACATTTCAACACACCGCTGTCATTTCTAGGTGAGGTGCGGATGCCTTCAGGCAAGACTGCCCGCCCGCATATCACTGACAATAAGGATGGCACCATCACAATAAAGTACCAGCCCACAGAGAGAGGTCTGCATGAGATGGACATCAAATATGACTGCAACCACATTCCAGGTCAGAAACACACTTAGAACGCATTAGAACGTTGGGAAGTGGTTGTCAACTTAAAAAATAACTTTGATTTATTCAAGGATTTTTTGCTTTCTTGTTTTTGTTAGTTTAAGTTAAATGCAATAGATACTATTCACAGTTCCTAGTCTCATTACTGTTTGCCAATGATTACATCCCTTATACTTTAGGTAGCCCTCTGCAGTTCTTTGTGGATGCTGTAAACAGTGGAGTGGTGACTGCTTATGGTCCAGGTCTGAGTTACGGCATGGTCAACAAGGCTGCCACTTTCACTGTGGTCACCAAGAATGCAGGAGAAGGTACTATACATTAGTTCCCCACCTTACTTCCCCAGTAATATTTGCTATTAATAATAATACAATTAACCCTTACTACACCGCAGAAAAGTAAGAATCTTTTTTTTTTTTTCCCTCTCAGGTGGTCTGTCATTGGCAGTGGAGGGACCCTCTAAGGCCGAGATCACCTGTAAGGACAACAAAGACGGTACCTGCACTGTGTCCTACCTGCCCACAGCTCCTGGAGACTACAACATCATTGTCAAGTTTGACAACAAGCACATTCCTGGCAGTCCCTTTACTGCTAAGATCACTGGTGAGGAAATCAATAATTTCTCCCATTCAACCCACTTTTTTGGACTATATATTTATAGTGGATGTGTTCATTAAAACAGGTTTTTGATTAAGGTTTAGGTTAGGTTTTAGGGGTTGACAAACATCTAAACAACCTTTTTTATGTCAAGGGGATGACGCCATAACCAGGACATCACAGCTGAATGTCGGAACAGCGGCTGACGTGTCCCTGAAGATCACAGAGACTGATCTGAGCTCTCTGACTGCCAGTATCAGAGCACCATCAGGCAACGAGGAGCCCTGCCTGCTTAAGAGACTGCCCAACAGACACCTCGGTGAGATAGTCACTTGCCAGATACCCAAAATAAAATGAAGAGTATAACATGGATAAGACAAATGCATTTGGATTTCTTTTTTCTGGTTCTTTGTCTTGATTTTTTTCCTCTCTACCTTTTTTTATGTTCACAGGTATTTCTTTCACCCCTAAGGAGGTCGGCGAGCATGAAGTGAGCGTGAGGAAAAATGCCGCACACGTGGCCAACAGCCCTTTTAAAATCATGGTTGGCCAGTCAGAGATTGGCGAGGCCAGCCGAGTGAAGGCTTTCGGTAAAGGCCTGGTGGAGGCACACACCTTAGAAATGGCTGAATTCTTTGTGGATACAAGGAACGCAGGTAAGATTTAGAGACGGTGTGTTTCACCTTTATAGCAAACATCGTAAAAACACAAAGGCAACACATACTTTTTCCCCTTATCTCCTACTTTTCATCTTCCTTTAGGTTATGGAGGTCTAGCATTGTCAATCGAGGGTCCGAGCAAAGTGGATATCAACTGTGAAGATGTGGAAGACGGGACGTGCAGAGTCACCTACTGTCCAACAGAACCTGGAAGTTACACTGTTAACATCAAGTTTGCTGAAAAACACATCCCAGGTTAGAATATTTTACTTGGAAAGTTAACAAAAACATTTGACATCTTAAAATAAAATAAATCTATTTTGTTCACTGTATATGTCTTTGTGCCTTCCAGGAAGTCCTTTCACAGTAAAGGTGACCGGAGAAGGAAGGATGAAGGAGAGTATTACTAGAAAGAGACAGGCGTCTTCTATTGCCTCAGTGGGCAGCACATGTGGCCTTAACCTCAAGATCCCAGGTGAGTACAGGAGCCAGTTCGAAGTGGTTAGAGGGCAGCGGTCAACCAATCTTAAAATAAATGCACTTACATTCGTATTCTCACTTCTTTCTCCTCGCTGTAGGAAACTGGTTCCAGATGGTTTCAGCTCAGGAGAGGCTGACCAGGACATTCACCCGCAGCAGCCACACCTACACCCGCACTGAGCGCACTGAGATCAGCAAAACCCGTGGTGGAGAGACCAAGAGGGAGGTACGAGTGGAGGAGAGCACCCAGTTGGGTGGAGGAGGAAGCCCGTTTAGAGATGTTTTTGGAGACTTTCTGGGAAGAGAGAGCCTCAGCAGCTTTGCTGGCATCACTGCCAGACCTGAGGGTGAGAATCCAAATTGAAACTCAATTTTTTAAATGCGAAAACATGTATGCTTTGGGAATAAAGGATATATGTTGTAGTATTTTTTTAACTAAGAATATGTGTCCTGTGCAAATGCACGTCTTCGTGTTCTGCCATATCCAGTAGAGAGTGGCTCTCAGGCCATGACGGCTCAGGTGACCAGCCCCAGTGGGAAAACAGTGGATGCTGACATAGTGGATGGAGGGAGCAGCACCTACAGCGTGCGCTTTATCCCCAGTGAAATGGGACCCCACACGGTCAACGTCAAGTATAGAGGCCAACACGTCCCTGGTAGCCCCTTCCAGTTTACTGTGGGGCCCATGGGGGAGGGAGGAGCACACAAGGTCCGTGCAGGAGGACCAGGCCTGGAAAGAGGCGTGGCTGGAGCACCTTGTAAGTTAACTCTGTGGACGTGGACGTGCTCTCAGTGGGAAGAACTGTTTTTATTTTTTATTATCATGTCTTTTTATTCAAGACATGATTCCAAAATGTTGATACTTAAGGTGAAACTTGGTTTTATCCTCTTTAGCTGAATTTAGTATCTGGACCAGAGAGGCAGGTGCTGGTGGTCTGTCCATCGCTGTAGAGGGCCCCAGCAAGGCTGAAATCTCCTTTGAGGACAGAAAGGATGGTTCCTGCGGTGTCTCCTACATAGTGAAAGAACCAGGTAAAACTTTCTTTTGCCCACAGGTGTAGATATTTCCTCATTTGAATGTTTTCTCATAGTGTTTTTTTTATCTCTAAACTGCTAAACTTTTCAGTAATTCCTTCATACTTCCTTCAGTTCATTTTGTGGTGAAAGAATATAACCTGTCTGCTTCCCCAGGTGACTACGAGGTGTCAATCAAGTTCAACAACGAGCAAATCCCTGACAGCCCGTTCATCGTTCCGATTGCTACACTGTCAGACGAGGCCCGCAGGCTCACTCTCACAAGCCTTCAGGTAAGATCACACACACACATACACAGACACACAGAGTTGACAAAAGCAGCCACATTAATTTGTTGCATTAAACACTCACAGACACAACACATGCACAGTGACAAAATGTCCAGGCTGATTAACAGATTGCATGTAACATAATGATTGAGTGGCTGTAGATATTTCTGTCTAATATCACTTTGCCCTTGAAGTGTAATTGAATGCCAGTGTTGGAGCTGTATCAAATGCAAATATAATTCTGTGATGCCGGCCAGTGATGAAGGGCTGGATTAACTGTCCCTTGCTAATGTGGGGCAACACAAGCTGTGCTATATGTGGGCAGTCAGCGAGTCTATGTGATTGTGTTTCTGTCTGAGCAAGAAAACAGTGAGCAGAAGATAAAGACTACTTTAAAAATACCTGTGAAAGCTTACAATATTGCTCTCCTCACTTCACAGATGTTTGTTTTATTTGCTTTCACAGTTTCCATAACAATTGCCAACAATGCTAAAAACGTATATTTTTAGTTGACTGAAATGCCACTTCAGAGTGCTTTTCTACCACTAGAAGCCATGTGAAGTGCGATATCAGACCAACATTTAGAATGTCACACTACCTCTTATGTCTGGTAGGACCGCTCGTCCGCCTGTAGGGCAAAAACACTAAACGCCGGCCTCGCTGTAAACTCTGACCTTTTCTGCCTCTCACACTCAAATGCTCAATCTATTCTCGTTCAGGCGTGATGAGTCACACACTTTGTGTCCCTCGATGTGCAGGCACACACACATGCACGCAAATAAATATATTCTGATCATATTCTTCCCTGTCTTTTGTAGGAGAAGGACTTGAAGGTAAACCAAGAGGCATCCTTCATGTTGCAGCGCAATGGGGCTCGAGGTGTGGTTGACGCCAAAATCCACACCCCCGCCGGCTCTTCTGAGGAATGCTATGTCACTGAGCTTGACAGTGGTACGCACCAACCCTACTTTGTAGTACAAAGTAGACTTCAGGAAATGGAGAATTCTGTTTGTTTTATTATCTGTAAGCATCATTTAGAAGTAATATATCCACTTGTTTTGTGTATCATGTTCAGACAAGAGTACAATCCGCTTCATTCCACGGGAGAATGGAGTTCACTCCATAGATGTCAAGTTCAACGGATGCCACATTCCCGGAAGTCCCTTTAACGTGCGAGTGGGAGACCCCGGGCTGGTTGGAGACCCAGGCATGGTGACAGCGCATGGTCCTGGACTGCAGGGAGGAACCACAGGTAGATATAACCACCACTACTTCAAATATCTACCACATTTGCTTTGTTTCAGCATAGTTTTCTTGTGACTTTTATTTTTTTAATTTAATATCATGTGCACTGTTTGAGCAGTCTCTTCATCTTTCTCTGCATTGCCCTCTTTCTTCCAGGTGCACCCTCAGAGTTTGTGGTCAACACCTGTAACGCAGGCTCTGCCACACTATCGGTCAACATCGATGGGCCATCCAAGGTCAAGATGGACTGTCGGGAGTGTCCTGAAGGCTATAAGATCACCTACACCCCCATGGCACCCGGCAACTATCTCATCACCATTAAATACGGAGGGCCACAGCACATAGTGGGCAGCCCTTTCAAAGCTAAAATCACAGGTCTGCTTGACAGTCACTCTCCCATCTGATCTGTGGATCTCACATAACAAGTGTCTTGATTATGAAACAAATGTTCCTTTGAAAAAAAAAAAGTGTGGAAGTCAGGAAAATGTGATGTCATCTGTTCATACTGCTTAGTGTACATTTTACATAAAGGCTGTCTTTCTCTGGCACTACACAGATATTATTCTGTCACTACTTGGTGCATACAAATTCCTTTATTTATTCATTAATGTGACTAATACTTTCAAGACTGAGAAGAACTTCCTACTGAACTGTTCCTACTTGAGCTCAGGCATTAGTCCAGCATTAGTCTGTGGAGGGAAATTCTCCCCACGAGCAGCAGCATCTTTGCTTCTATCATATCTTTGTCAATACTGAGTGTATAATGTAATGTCTGGACGATGACATTAGATAATCTCTCTCTCTCTCTCTCTCTCTCTCTCTCTCTCTCTCTCCTATAGGAGCTCGGCTGTCAGGGGGACACAGCCTTCACGAGACCTCCTCAGTCTTGGTCGAAACAGTTACCAAAACCTCCAAAGTGGGCGGTGCCTACAGTTCCAGCTCCTCCTCTTCCACCACCTCAACAAAACTGACATCTGATGCCAGCATGGTGGTTTGTCGTGGAACAGGGCTGTCCAAGGCTGTGGTCGGACAGAAAAACAATTTTACAGTTGACTGCAGCAAAGCAGGTGAGATGATCACCCATATAAAGACAAAAGTAAAATGCAGTAAAAACACAAGTCAAACACACACAGTTTCTACAGACACTATAGAATAAAACTGATTGATTTTTGGCCACTTTTGGGCAGGGGAACAAGCTGTAAACACAACACTAATATAACCAAACATGTCCAGTATTTACTCTCCTTTTAGTTAGCTTTGGTCTCCATCGACTCCTAAGGGAAATATCTGGCTCTTTAGCATCTCCGTACTCCACTATGTTCAGGAACTAGTTGCCTGTCTGTGTTTGGTGCTGGGCAGGTAGCATACATTTCAGACACATTATTTCAGACACATTACAAAATTATTTTATTTTTTACTGAAAACAGCTGCCTACTGATGCTGCAACTGATGTTAATGAGTGAGAGTAAACAAAACATTAAAGTTGCGGGCCTTTAAACCAAAACAAAGAGCTAAAGGAGACACTAGAATGTGGATGTGAACTGCAGAATCGGGTAATAATTCTCTATGGGTTTGTCACTAGAAGTGACCCCTCTTACATTATACATAATCATTTCATCCATTGGTTGCATCAACATTTTGATTAGTGCAGCTTTAAGACAACGCACCCACACACACACACACACACACACACACACACACACACACACACACACACACACACACACACACACACACACACACACACACCTGTGCAACTTTTGTACACCACGATCATTAAATCCTCCTCTTACTTCTTGTCCAGGTTCCAACATGCTGATGGTCGGTGTGCATGGACCCCATACTCCTTGCGAGGAGGTGTATGTCAAGCACATGGGCAACAAGCTCTATAATGTCACCTACACCGTCAAGGACAAGGGCAGCTACACCGTCATCGTCAAATGGGGTGACGACAACATCCCCGGGAGCCCTTACAAAGTGGTTGTACCCTAAAAACAAACTGCACCGGTGCCCTGTCTCTTCCCCTCCACCGACCCACCACCTTTTTCTCATCATGTGCACGCTTTAATCAAAATCCCTGGTACTTCTTTTCCTGTGCTGCTCTTCGCTCTTCAGCGGATTACAATATACTCAACATGCACTAAATCCTGCAAGGACATTTGCTTACAGTTTTTCTTGAATAAATCTATTGTGCCAAAGTTTTGAATTAACTCCAGAAATTATATGCATTCACATTCAGAGTGATGTAAAGGCAAACAGTGTGGTTTAAGAGTCTTTGAATGATGTTTTGCTCGGTCCATAACATTTCCTCTCTCTGTTCTGTTGTGTTGTAAACACAGAGATGTTGGGAGTTATCAAGTGTGATGCAGTATGGTTTTGTATGGTTTAAGAATGAGATATTGACTTTTGTTTTTGTTATATTAAACTATTTTGGTAAGCCTTTGCAGACCTAATAAAAATTGAATTGCAAACTTTCCAGACAATCATTTATTTAATTTCTCACAGTGGTGGCAGACCATTCGCCAGTTCAGCAGAAGGCATTTCTTAGTTTTTAGATTTTCATCGTGTAGCTATTTTCTGACCACTGCTGGTTCCTCCGTCTGAGCAGCTGTCAGGATATTTTCTCTTGATCACAGTCTCTTGACTGAATATCCGGCCAGTATCTTTTTTTATTTTTTTGTCATCTGGGAAACTCATGATAGTGAATCTCCTATAGTTCTTTATTTACCTTTGACATCAATTAAACATTACGGATTAGTATTGCACTAATGAAGCAATCCCGGATAGTCTTCCTCTCCATCCAGTCTGGTTCAGATGCAATCACAAGATGGCAGCATAGTCAAGCTCTCCTTTACGTCTCAACCAAATACACCAGTACAAAATCTCCATTGTTCCCAGTGAAGATTAACTACTCCATCCATAACACAAGGGAGCCTGCGGAGCATAGAAACCAGAGGCATCAACTTCCATTGTGCGTGTAATTAATCCTGTTGGTTCAGAGATGGAACACAAGTGGTTTCTGTTGTGGCATCCTCGTGGGGTGGGGTGGGGGGACCCTGCTGAGGCACAAATCAACCAGAAAGAATGGAGTTTCAGCCTTTTGCTTGTGTGTGTCCCTGTACATATGTGTGTGTCACCACTTGTGTCTCCTCCATGGCCTGTGCATGTGTTCTGTATGTCCTCTGCGTGGTCCACAGGCCACAGTCCCACAGTGAGTCAACCACCCAGCCTCCACACACTGACACACACCACCAGCACCAGTACTATTCTTCACAGAGAGGAGCCTATAATTAGGTGCTAATTTTCTCTGGTTCCACTGTGACATGATGCTGGGGGCCATGGCGAGGCAAGACAGAGCGAGTGGGTGCATTTGATGAACAGTGGCAAGAGCTCAACTCCGGACCATCTGGCCAAGTGGCTATCCATGCTGACGTTGGGACCTGGGCAGGGCCCACCCACGTCAGCCTGCTCCTCCGGACCGGGACCCAGGCGTCTGTCCACCACAACATGTTTATCACGAGTGGCTGCCAAGTGAATCACAACCGCGTGGAAGATACAGCTCCTCGCTATGCAGACAGCAGCGATCAAGCAAGCAGAGAGATAGAGGCAGAGAGGGGGAGATAGAGAAGTGTGTGTGTGTGTGTGTGTGTGTGTGTGTGTGTGTGTGTGAAGGGAGGGAGGGCAAAGGGAGTGTGTGATGGGGAGAGGAAGAAAGATGGATTAGAGGAAGAGAATGGGATTAAAAGAATCCAGATGGAAGAATGCGAGACAGACAGGCACACAGACACACACAAAAACACAGAAACAAACAAAAAAGTACATTGAAACACACTGCATATGAGTCAATCACTGCTCCAAATTCTTTTAGAACATGCTAATGCAGTGTGTAGTTTAACCTTCATAGCAATCATAAATGTTGGACTTAGCAAAATGGGTGATGACTTATTAATTCTGTTCCATGGAGGATCAATGGGGGCGTTGCCACGGAGATGCTTCTGTCTCTCTTACATCTCTCTCTCACACACACACACACACACACACACACACACACACACACACACACACACACACACACACACACATTCTCAGAATTTTGGATTATGTTAAGAGTAAAATTGTGTAAAGGCATGCCCCCAAAAGCTTTTGAAGTTGTTGCTCTCAGTGCAAAAATCTCATTCTCTGGCTTGCCCCCATCATGCTGACTCCTGCTCTCCTCTCTCTTTCAATCTGCTCTGATCCAGCCTCTCCCTCCATTCCCCCAATTTCATTTTTCTTCCCTCTCTCTAAATTCCAATCAATCCAAGCCTCTGCAGATCCAGTGGTTTATTTTTTCATCTCACTACTTCTGTCACCACAAGCATGGTTCCGGGGCCTGTTTTCCCACCTTTGACCTTTCTTTATCAATGCAGCTAGTCCCTTCAACTCAGATGGAAATCTTTATAGATTGGGTCACAAGACATTGACGTCTCTTGAAGCAGATAAAAAAAAAAGGGAAAACTTCCATGGCTGAGCGAACAGACAAACAAACAGCTAAATGAATGTTTGCACAAACAAATGGCCGCCTGGCTGGATTAATGAATGGACATGAAGAGAGTGGAGGGGGGGATCGTTGTAGGAATTCATCCATTCGTTTTCTATCCAAGCCTCAGGACCTGGTATGTAATTGCTTCATGCATAGTTGATACACTGCATAATCAACCAAATACACTAGATTTTCCTCTGTGTTTATGTTGAAGGCTGCACTTGCATTTAGAGGCCATTTGTGACGTTTAGATTCAATAGAAGCAGTCTTATAATAGAAAGGCTCATTCATATCTAAGGGCTCATCTTTCCGCTTTAGAATGGACAAATTCACACGAGACCAGTGAAAGGTATGTTGTCCTGTGGTTGAATCAGGAACATGTTGTGTTTTATTCATATAGAACAAAGATGAAATATTCATAGCAGAGTGTTGTTGCTATGCTTTCTTCTGTGTCTCTTCCCTCTCATGTACACAAATCCTGATTGAAAATCAGATGGACTATGACCACAAATTGGTTCACTTTGCATAGGAGCGTAAAAACAATGCAAATGGACGAAAGAAGGTCCCACTGGGCGTCAGCAGATTGTGTTCATGCAGCATGCAAATGCATGAAGCATGAAGCCAGTCCAACCTATCTCAACCCAGTACAGGCAAGCTGAACAGGCTGCACTCTATAGAGGGATGGATTTCTGTTGATAGAAGTCTCGGACGAGAGATGCATGCCAAAGATCACCCCAACATAGCATTATCACCCTTGTGCCAAAGAGCAAGCACACATACACAATATCACACACATTTTCTCCCATAGACATAAACACACACATCAGTTTGACCAGCCATTCATATACTCACAGGCAGCCCCACACACATGAAAAGAAAACAGCATGGTGCGAAATAGTTTGAGGTGAATGAACAGCAACAGCTCGATGCAGGAGACATGACAGGAAGGAAAGCCTTCCTTTGTATGAGAAAGGTGTGCTCACACTTCTTTTGTGGAGCAGCAGGGACGTGTCAGGGGCAAAGTCCCCATGTCTCCATCTCTAATTGGAGCGAATCCCTCTGCCCTGTCCCTACCACACTATGGTGGAAGCAGGATGCTGTGCTAATGGATACCCCCCCTGTGGAGTGCTTGTCCTTGATGTGCTGGGTTGCCGGTGGCCCACGCTGAGGGTAGACTGCAGATTAGAGGCAAATCAGAAGATTTGTTTGTCCTCTCCAAGCGGGGTGGGACATTCAAGGAGAGAGACCAGCCATGGCTGTGATGGAGTGGGTGGACCGGTGCGACAGATGTGTGTTAGTGTGACTGATGTGTTCTGGGTGAGCTGGCTGCGCTGGGTCAAGACACCTGGAGAACGAACATAAGCCCATCCAAGAAATGCATGGGCATACTGATGCTGTGTGTGTTTCGATCAATGTCTAAAAAGGCAAACAGCTGAGCCAAAGGTAGCTTTTTGTGATAACACCTCTGGTGAAGATTTAGGAGAAGATAACGATGTTGTAATTACCTGTGCGAAATTGGAACTGTGGAAGCTCAATGAGCTATAAACAAGGTTACTCTGGTCCCCTTGGGGTAATTGTTTCAAAAGCCTGCAACAGTCTGGTCCAGTGATGGTGAAATTGGAAGGGGTGGTATCCTGTAATTTCTCAGATCACTGAAGCATGTCCTGTGTGTGGGTTGAAACTCAGGCTGATTTGAAATGGAGGCATAACTTTTGTTCCCTCTTACTGTAAGAGTCAAAGTCATTGGTCTCAATCAGTGTTTAACCTAGCGATGATAGGGCCCTGTGGGTCACTGGGCACCACATGCACAGCTTTTTACATTTCTGTGAGTATGCCAGTTCCTATTACAGAGTATTTCTCCAGTCATGGCCGCAGTGTTTCTATGAAAATCATGTTGTATTATAATATGGGTACAGGTGGTTAAATCTATGTCCCATCGGATAGAAATAGCTCGGTTGAACAGAAATACATCCTATTTGATGCTGCTTGCAGATGGGCCGTCTGGTAATATTAGCATAATGGAATTCAGGGCACACTCACAGAAATTCACTAATTCATCACAGCATCAGACCAAGCTAAATAATGCTGTGGCCCTTGAGCTTTGAAAGGGCGACATGTTTCCAAATATCAGAGCAGATTGACTGTTTACAGCCTAAACAAGTGCTGGCCTTAATTGTTGAATCTTCATACAAGCAGGCAGCATTGCATGGTGAGATGTCGTGTCCGTGACCATAGGGAAATTTTGAACGGACAGGTTATCCCTCACCCCACATCACAACATGTAAAGGTGACATTTACAGGCCTTGATTCTGTGATCTCTCTCTGATTAACATTGCTTCTCTGCATTTTGTCCTTTCTATCTGCCTGACTAGCAGGTCTCACTTTAAAGGAGAATTCCGGTTGATTTTAACATGTACCTCTGTTGTTTGTAAATTTGGAGTGCTGTCAGTAGCGAGAAAAACGAAAACAATATCCTCCTGCTAGCGTTAGCTCCCAGGAGACTGAAACAGGGCAAATTTTAAACGTGTTTTCCGCCTCTTAACATGTTCAAAATGTCATAACAAGTGCCTGCCCATGTGAAGCGATTCCTTCCGAGTGAACACAGTGAATCTGACTGCAGTAGAAATGCTTAAAAGTTTTGCTAATTCAGCTCTGTTTAGTTCCGGTGTTGAGACGGCAAGACAGTGCTTCGGGACCGTCTACAAAGTACAACACCGAAAAGAGATACAAAAATATTTATTAATTTAATGATTAAATAAGGTAGTGTCTCCAAACTTACCTCAATTATAACTTGTCTCCTGCTAGTTGTACTACAGCACTTACTTTTAAAAAATAAGCATATGCCTATTTTTGAAAATATTTTTGTATCTCTTTTTGGTGTTGTACTTTGTAGACGGTGCCTAAGCACTGGTCTTGCCGTCTCAACACGGGAACTAAACAGAGCTGAATTAGCACAACTTTTATGCATTTCTTTCACATGTACTGCAGTCAGATTCACTGTGTTCACTTGGAAGAAATCACTTCACATGGGTAGGCACTTAGAATGACATTTCGAACATGTTAAGAGGCTGAAAGCATGTTTAAAACTTGCCCGGTTTCAGTCTCCTGGGTGCTAACGCTAGCGGGAGGATAACATGGTGTAGGCAACACCAATTGTTTTTGTTTTTCTTGCTACTGACAGCATTCCAAATTTACAAACAACAGAGCTACGTGTTGAAATTGACCGGAATTCTCCTTTAATGCATGCAGTAGAGCCATAGCTAGTTTTGTCAAAGTTTGATTATAATACAGTCACTCCCTTTTGAATGTACCAACTAAACACTGGGCTGTCTGTAAGATTGAAAGATGAGAGGACTCACAATAAATGTGCTGCTGGGAATGTCATTTTTGACTGCTGTATGAGAAAATATAATATAATGCATCATTGCCGTGTGCGAATGTCACAAGGTGTACATAGATTAAAACACCCACACAGATGGACACCCACACACACATGCAAACACGCATGCACACACACACAAAAAACACACACACACACACACACACACACACACACACACACACACACACACACACACACACACACACACACACACACACTTATTTCAAAATGCATTTGTTGCAGGCACTCTGTCTTCTAGACATGCTCTCAGCTAGTGATTAATAATGTGTTGCTTACATTATTTAGAATCTTTAAACTAGATGCCTCTTTATTAACATGCATATTACATTATCATGTAGGTTCAGGCCACATTAGTGTCATGTATAAGCCCATCTCGGGCCCCATAAATTTACAGTAATCAAGCATGTTATCTTTAGTGTGTGTGGGTTTGCTGCAGGCTGTAATGCATAATGTCCAAGAATATCATTAACATTTTATGTACATCAGACAACCTATCCCATTAGATACATACAGTAGACTTGTCATTACTTAAGATTGGAAAGATAAGGATGTAAAATTTGACTTTTTGGAAAAATTGAAAGACAAATGCGGTCACAGAAATGCTCATGACGGATCACAGAAAAATAAATAAATCCATGATCCATCCATTTTAAATCCATTTAATGAAAGCAAGTTCTCTTCCATATAGAGGATCCTATAGTTAGCATCAAATATCACAGGTCGACATTTAGATAGAAGATATGAGATGATACTGTGCCTATAAGAATTATTAGTTCCAGGGGCCCAGTATAATATGTCAGTGTTGTGATTACAGATTGTTCCGACTTGCCCCTAAGTCGCAAAAAACAGCAATCAATTTTGCTCTATGTATCAGTATTAATTTAATGTCAGAATAGAGAGATCAGTCATATTTTGTCTAACTGATGCCAACTACTCCGGTTTATCCTGTCACAGTAGCCAACTTTATAACACATAATAACATGGGTCAAGGTGGTAATGTGATGTGGATCAATCTTTTTTAAATTTATTTTACAACATCAGAAGCCTCATCGTCATGTGCATACATAGGCCCTGTCCCTATAACCAACATTAAAAGAGAAGGGGATAGGGAGAGCTTACAATAATGCTATTATTCTCAGTGTGTCCTTTTAGGCTAAATACTTCAAATCCAGCAGAAAAGACATTAATTAATCTGGTTCATTTGAATGGGACAATAAACCCTGTGTAATTAGCATTTTATATACAGTATGAGTGAGTGGCAGCTTGTCTCCTGGCCTCTAGGTGTGTGTTGGAGAGAAAAAGAAAGAGAGAGAAGGGGGACATATGTGCTTGTGTGCTGATGTGTATGCCCATGTGTACATGTGTTTATGTGTTTATGGATTTGTAACTCCAATGGGGGGTGCAATTTTGTCTGTTGTGATCCAGTCCCAGCTGTGTCTCATTAACTGCTGGCATTTTAATCCTCTTAGTCAAATCCCATAATTTTGTCCATCAACAAAAACATAAGCAACAGGGCAACGATTAAACTACCGAGTTTCAGCCATTCAAAATGGAGAAAGTCTAGATGGGGTAAACCCTAGTTCAGTTACATCCACCCTGGTGTTATGTAAAACAATGGGGAGGACTTTCCTTTAAATCTTCATTGACTATTTGGTGCAAAGCTACTGTTAATCTGGTTTGGACTCTGCAGAATTCTGGGAGCTGAAAGGATTTGTTGCTTGTAGCTTCACTCTGCTCATCTGCAGATTCTCTGGGGAGGATGAGCAGTTTGGTTACGTTACGTACAACTCTGGATTCCTGCAGTCAAATTCTTGTTTACCCATGTGAATTTATTTGAAAATGTATGACTGATTCAGTCTCTGCCCGACAGTCCTCTCCCCTCTGTGATGAAAGCTATTTTCTTCTCTTTCCCCACACTGGCAGCTGGTGTGTGCTATTCACCAGCAACACTTCAGCTCAGACAGCTCTATGTATAGATCGCCATCATAGAAAAACCCTATTTCAGTGGTTCTTGCTGCTATGAATATATGTGCAACATTCTGCAGTGCTTTATTTTCAATGCAATTACCTCTTTCTCTCCAAATGAGTCCAATAATGCTGCAATGCGCAAGCTCTTCAGGGTACATAAAATCCAACTTCTTTCGTGATGAGAAACTCGACATGATTGTCCAAATGTCAAGCTGTCCCCCGAGAGGTATTGTAATGTACACAGAGCTTGTGGTTGGTTTTAATTGTGGCATTTATGAGATGTGGGAGAGCAACATTTGTGCTCCCTTTTTCCTGTGCCGAATCTACCCAGAGGATTCTTTTTTCAATGAGAGTGAATCGTCCATTAATCGTGGGTACAATTGGTAAATCGATCTGTCAGGTAGTTTTTTCCCAAGCTGCAAATTAGTTTCCCTGGAAGCTGTTAGACTAACTATGAGAAGGTTGCAGTGTCTTTGCTCAGTGTATGTTAATACCACAGTGTTGCCATAGCTTCCCATGATGCCCATAAAGTTCAAATCAACACATTGCAATTACCATCTATTCTTCGGTGTACGGGTGCCCGTAGTGACTGCCTCCACCAGGAGAGTTAGGACAAGCTTCACTGCTTTATTCTCCCGTATGTCATCCTGGGCTGAAAAACAAGATTAAATTGGTTCTGCTCAACTATTTGCTGTCAGCTAAAAGTAGATGGTTCAGCCTCAGAGAAAAGGGTATCCTGCGAATCTGCGACCAAACACTCACTCAAACAGACAATAGAGGTGTGCATGCACATATGCATGTGGATGCAGATGCACGCGCACAATCTCGCACACAAACACACCAAAGAATTCAAAGGCAGATTCAGAAAGCACTCACGGAGAGATGCTTGCACACACTCATATACAAACCGTAAAACACATACAGACCGCACAGTGAAATATTAGTGGCGTGTCAGAAGTCTGTCATTTCTTGTTTGGAAGATGTGAAGGCGTGGGCCGTATTTGTGACCTTTGTTGTGACTGTGAGGCGTGCTGCTCCCTCTTTGGAGAAGATGATTAATTTCTGTTATTTACATTACTGCCCTGAAGGCTCCTCAATAGGCTTCACACATTTGTCATTTCCACTGCACTGTTTTTCAAATGGAAATGAAATAGAATGTACAGCCTCCTGGGTCTGCCTCACCAAGACTCTTTTAAGTAGAGAAGGAGCAGGAAAAAACTGTATTTGCTCATAATAAAACAGTCGTGTCAACATGGCGCTGCAGCAGTCACACAGTGTAAAGTCTTTTGGCTCTAGTAAACAACAAAATAATCTTGAGGGCTATTAAGTGCTATGCTCTCACCATTCCCACACTGCTCTTGCTTAATTAGAGCTCTGATTGGATGGGCACAGTTCATAAAGCAGCCATAACACTGGTTCAATCCAGCTGCGGATATGCACTGCTTTTTTAACGTTGGTTTATAGCCTGCAGGAACCATAACATCCACAGATGTCTGTCTGTGTATCCCCACACCCATGTACAAGCACACAAATGTCTTAGTGAAACACCTAGTGTATTAATGTTCACCCTGTTCTCACTTCCTCCTCTTCCTCTCTTCCAACTATTCAGGGCTGGTTTCTTTCACCTCCTGGGAGTGTGGCGATGGAGTAAAAGAAAAGTGAGAAGAAGAAACAGGGAGTTAAAAGGAAAGTGAGAAAGACTTGAAGGTGTCCTGAGAGCGCTTTATGGAAAACGCGGCAGCTAATCCTCTGAGTGTCACTGCGCTCTCCGCATCCTAAATGAGAACCTTTTTGTACGCTAAGTACAGACACTTCCTAAGACTTGAATATCCCTGTCCCTCCCTCCTGTTTTCCGTTGCTCCGTCTTGGAATGACACTAACAATCAACTGCATGAGCTTTGCTTCATCATGACCATCATTGGCTTTCACCAAAACAATTAGAATTTTTATGCAGAAGCACAAAATCACTGTTTTCATTATCAATGAGTTTCACTGAATGGTCTGATTGGGAAACAGCAGCCACTGGTGAGCCACAAATGAGTTATGGTCATTTATGCTAATCGAAGCTACACACTACACACACCTCGTTCTATGCTAAACAAACACTTTATTTCCCCAATGAGAAGGGCTGGCATTTGTTCCCCAGGGTTGTTCTACTACAGCTGGCCTACAGCTGTGATCATAACTTAATGTCTCCATAATGGGCTTGGCCCTCTAAGCAAGATGACCTGTTAGGCCTGGGACTGCTTGACGGCGGTAATTACACATGTGAGCCATTTAAATGAGCATGATTAGCTAGTAACAAGCTGAAAGAGTGAAAGGAGGTGATTAGACAACTGCGCACTGATTCATCCGCCAGTGAGAAAAACCAAACCGCTGCAGGTGGATATTTGTGTTGCTTTATGCAATAATAGTTGCTCTAATGATGTTTATACTCGTGGTGGTAAGCACAACCATGATGAGAATCTTAAATTGTTATAAAATGTGGTTTTACTACTATAATTTAGACAGAAGGCACAATAAAATGGAAGTGCTTTAATGTAGCCATGTGTGCTCAGGCAGATCAGAAAGTCAAAATATATTTAATATCAGCAGTTCAATTTTGGTTGTTCACCTTGTGTTTATTTCAGTCTCCTGTTTAATTTATCCACCAGCTTGTGCTGTCAGTGTAGCCCCTGACTTAAGCTCAAAGCCCCAGCATTGCCCTCTGGCATTGTTTTCCCTTTGCAGATAAAGGAACCCCTGGCTTAGCATATCAAAATATTGCACTTTAATGTGGCAGGTTTATTTATAGAAGGACACATTTATAATTATTTTAGCATCAAATGATATGCTGGATTGTGTCATTCTAAAGCTTGTATGTGCAACTTGCCATCATAATATCTGACAAGCAGCTCCAGGCCCTTCACTGTGTACTGTGTGAACAAGAGTCCAATTCTGACAGTGTGCTCGTGAGATTTCAATAATGCTCCCTGTCCAAACTTTTTGCCATTTAGATATTCATGAGTTTAAAAAAAACAACAACAACATACCTTTGCAATCACTTTTACAGCCCTCACAGTCGCTCCTACGGGTGCACAAATCTTTAATTACCCATGAAACATAAATAGATTTTTACCATTTTACCATTTTAAAGGGAGTTGGCTAAATCACAGCAGCAGAACCAAAGAAAAAAGAGCAAGAGAAAACCAGGCACATAACATCTCGAATGCTTTGGGTGACTGATCTGCACTTGAAATGGAGTGAACCGCAGAGTGTGACTCTACTGTTCTCTTGCAGGCGACCAAATAAGATCAAATGTTGTATTAAGTACAACATGACATCAAATTAGACTCACTGATTAGTGGCCTTACTATAGGTCAGTAATAAAGCAGGACACATCTTCAGTAAACGCTTACAAATGCACATATCCATGCCCAAACATACGTTCGATAATGATCCTTCACTCAACTTGAAAAACCTCTACAGCAGCAGGAAATTTCCAGCAGCCATTGCCATTAATAACATATTAACAATGTATGTCTTCTTTAAAATTATAATATTTTTGCAGGGCTCAATTTGAAATCCATCACGGGTGTGGGGGGCTCATTACTAGTATGTAGCCGAGGAATTATCATAGTAAGGCCCTTTGCTGCCTGTCTGTCATTACAACGCTGTCAGATGTGCTTTGGCTAGGGGGGTGTTAAAGGGAGCAAAGGGACTTATCTGCTCAGCTGTAAAATGATTTTCTGTCTCCTCAAGAGATACCGTAAGTGTCTGTGTGGGGGGGGGTGTATCAGTGATCTGAGAGTAATTAAGATATGGGCTCACATCACACAAGGGCTTTGCACGTAGGAGACGAGAAGATAAAATTGAACGTGAAATAGTTGAGTTTAAAAGGGGGACTTTGATTAATTACAAAACTCTCAAAGTACGGTCCATCCCCTCTTAAATTGAACTGCCATCCAATAGCAGCTTCTCTGAAGCTGATGACCTCAACACCTCCCTTTTATCTTTAATAGGCAGGTTATCTCATTATTCATTGCAGCTCACCCGTTCATTTGCTATATTGCTCTTTCTGCAAGACTGAAATACATAATTATCTTTGTAACAAGCTGTTCCATGTAAAGATTTTCTTTTAAGGGTAAGACAATTGTGTGCTTAAAGGAATTTCCATTGAGTTTATAGCAAATATCCATATCTACACTGGTCTTTTCACTTTTACTGCACACACTCTCATCACTAAAGATGGCGATTATGGTTTTGACATTATTACATTACTCTAAAATAGCTGCTGCTGTAATTCTTAGACCTCAATACATTTAAAGGAATAGTTGGGCATTTGGGGAAATACGGGAGTTAGATGAGAAGATTAATACCACTCTCATATCTGTCCATTGACTAGTCAGCAGCTGCTTATCTTAGCTTAGCACAAAGACTGGAAACAGAGACAAACTGCTGGTATGGCTCTGTCTGATTGTAGCAAAATCTGTCTACCAGCACCTCTAGATAAATAATACGTCATAAATCATTTGTTTAATCCATACAAAAACTGAATTGTAAAAAACAAAAATTCTTTGTTCCACGGGGGTTATGTGCCAAAACAAATTTGGGCTCTGTGTAGTTGCCAGGCAACCAGCAGCGACTACAGGAAGTTATTGCTCCCAGCCAAGAAATAGTCTGCTACATGATCTTTTTTTTACACTTCAGTTTTTGTATGGATTAAACAAATGATTTATGACGTATTATTTATCTAGAGGTGCTGGTAGACAGATTTTGGACAGAGCCAGGCTAGCTGTTTCCTTTTGTGTCCAATTTTTATGCTAAGCTAAGCTAAATGGCTGCTGGCTGTATCCTTATATTAAACAGAAAGATATGAACTTCTCATCTAATTCTCTGCCCGAAAGCATATTTCCCAAAATGTCGAACCATTCCTTTAATTGTCACTGGCGAAAACATCAGCTTACAATGTGATGCCGTGTGCATTCATTTGGTCAAATTCAGGATTGCTTGGGCTCAGTTCCCCACAGAAAATAATTGTTCATTTATAGTCTGGTGGGTTACAAAACAAAAGCAGTGGGAAGCAAATGTGGAAATAATGAAATATACAAAGAGATGCAGCTTGCACTGGGCTTTCTTATGGAATGATCACCATGTGCATTCCCTGTCATGGTCTATCTGCCCATATGATGTCCTGTGACTCTGTGGTTTGTGTTCTTTCTAGTACAGTAAAGCAGAAACCACATGACAAATGCAGCTCAAAGAAGCTTTAGATTAAAGTGCTGATGCTTATCGCAGTTTACTGATATGATGTATTTAGAGAAAGCCCTCCTTCATTTAGTCTTCCTCAAAGCTGCGATGCTCATGATTGAAAAAACTTTCAAAGGGAGTAAATTGATTTGCCTCCTCCCAGCAGGATTAATAGGCCACACTTATATACACCTACAAAGTGTTGAGTTTTGCTTTTCAACCATGGGCCTCTGGACTACATCACAAGATATCTGGTTCAATGACAAATCTCAGTTCGCTGTTTTTTCCACTGAATACTATTCACAGATGACTGACGATTCCTTCACAAGGGACTAAGGAACACAAGCAAAAAAGGAGGGGACATGAGACAGAGAGCAGAAGAGAAACTCATTTTGCAGTCCATATAAAGGAGAGGCGGAAGTGCTGTGTGCTGTGCCTTTAATGATGATATTTCAACCTAAACAAACAAGCTGAGCCTCACAGAGAGAGGAACACATTGATCTACCCGGGTCTAATCATAATACATCCACTTTTCACCAAGTTTACTTTCTGGCATTCTATCAGGACTTTATAAATTATTTTGGGTGACGAATCGATCTGTTGCTTTGCCCCTCTCTCTGCTGAGTGAAGGGAAACTAGATTGCAGTGTGTGTGTGCTTATGTAAATGTGTCTGTGTGTCTGTGTGTGTGTATGTGTGTGTGTGTGTGTGTGTGTGTGTGTGTGTGTGTGTGTGTGTGCGTGCGTGTTTGTGTGTGTGCGGATAGGCCCGCATGACTGTTTGTGTGTCGTCTGCTTTGGAGGCATCATCTGCCATCTGGCCTCAAAGTACAGGGGCAACATGGTGGGAAAGCAAATGCCACTGGTCAGGCTAGCCAACGCCAAGTCCCGACAAATGACGTCAGGAGAAGCCCTCACTGCTACTGCCCAAATAAACAACCCTGCATCAAGTCATGTCTGATCCCCTCCTGACCCTTTGTCTCACTGTCTGTGGCTTGTAATGATGGCGATGGTGTTCTAGGAATTAAAGCTTATCCTAGTGTGGCACTTAGTGACAGTCTCTATGGAAAAAAGCTGAATGCCTTAAAACAAGTATAATATAGCTTTAGGGATTAGAGAGAAGTTTAGGGAGTGTGGAGAAAACACTGATGGCCTGAACTTGTGGGCATTCATGGACTGTCACCCCACTCAGACAATCAAAAAAGACAACAAATTGAATATCTACATCTGAGCCAACTGTATTGAAGCCAGTGACACTTAAGTATCAATCAGCTGAAATGGCAATAAAATTCTGAACACGATCCAATGAAGTGGCCCCTCACATCTGCCAAACAAATATGATTTCAATGCTGAAGCAGATTAGATCATATTTTTTCTACCTGTGCTCCAACATAACTGTCATACAAATCTAGGTGCACCAATGATGGGCAATGAACTCTGAATGTGCTGGTTAATGTCTGTGCTGATCCTGAGCTGCACTTTACAGCTAATTTCTGCATTTTAGCCATCACTTCAGTGATTAGAACCAGCTGGAACATAAAGGTTTCAACACTGTTGAAAAAAAAGAAGCGTCCTTTCAATTTGGGGGTGTGACTGCACAGACTGTGTGAACCTGTTAAAAGCGTTGTGTTTAGAAGTTCACATAGCATCTGCTCAACACCTGTGCAGTACATGGGGATTGTTTTCAACAGATGAGGCCGGTAAACAATACAATGTCCTTGGAAAATAATTACTATTTCAATAAGGGTTTGCCAGTTGGGTGCCATGCTGTCTTTGGTTTTTAATTACACACCATGAGATAAACTTACATCTGTATTTTTCTGTACTGCTACAAGGCCAAAATAAATACTACAAGGCTGAACTGACAAGGCAAGGTGAGGAAAAGTATGGTTCAGTTTAGTTTCATGGCTGCACTTTACATTTTTCAGCCGATGTGCCCGTGTGCAGAGTTAAGGGACTCATGGCTGATCATTCACTGATGTACTGTACTTGAGGAGTTCTCAAAGCCCCAGACAGATGCTGCAGTGTATGTGCTTTAGCTATAGGCACAAGCACTCACAGTGACAGACACCTCCCTTTCTGTTCTAATCCCTTCTACACCTCTTCACCAGATGACAAGAGCTACTTTCCCTATAGACACAGTGTGAACGAGCTAGGTGAAAAATAATTAAAAAGGCACTAGTGGGTGGAACACTTGTCCCCATCTCATTGTTTTCCATCCAGGATGTAATGTATATAAATGATAGAATGATTTAATGAGTAGGACCATATTTAAACAACACTTTTGTGTTTTTGCCAGCCTGTAATGGTGCTAATAACACAGGCTTTAACATTTGGCTCATCTCTGAGTTACAATAATGAATATGCTTTTAAGGCTAAAAAAGAAAACACAGGTAACATTATGAGTGCTATGAACCGCACCCATATGGCCCATTTGAAGCTTTCTGACAAGCAGCAGTTGTTAAATTACAGATTATCCCAGCAATCCTGACAGGGATAAAACTAGTCATACAGTCCTCAAGCACAAACATCAGCCTCCCACTCCTGGCAACTCCCTTCCCTGCAGTACATACAGTAGCCCACACACACACACACACACACACACACACACACACACACACACGGACTCAGAGATGCAGACACACAAACACACCAGCTGCTATGTGCAATAAAAAACCAAGAGGACCTAGTCTATTTTACACATCCGCAGGGGTCAATAACTCATTAGGGTGGAGGAAAGGCAGAGGCAGCTGAGGAAGATGACGTGGTGGGAGATGGGCTGTGTGGCTGTGGGCTGTTCACCTGAGGGTATCAGCATGTCATTGTGCCCAGAGGTCACTAGGACGATTCATGACTTCATTAGCAACATATCATAAAACATGTCCGGGTGTTCGCATGCCTGAAATAGGGTACTGTGTGTAATTTGCCTGTTTTATTCGTCTCTAACCTTTTTCTGCCTTTCTGGGATTTTTATTGCTCATCCTATTGGCTTTTTATTTATCACCCTTTTATCACTTGTCATGAACTTTGCATCTCGTTGAAATGCTCCATAAAAATGAAGTTTATTATGAGGTTAAACCAGACCTATGTCCTACTACCAACACAGTGCAGAGCATTGGCCTATATGATTGTCTTTAAAGGCATTGTAGGCATTGAAGCAAATATTTGTACTGCAGATGATTCATCCTGTTGTTATTTCTGCCTTAAACTTACAAAATCGCTTCAATAGTTTCAAATGTTTTGAGTTTCTTTTTCTTGACCCGAATCAAATGGCGGCTGCCCCTTCACTTCGACCTTAACAAGCCCTGCCATGTCTCCACTGAAGGGGACTCATCTGTTTAATCATCTCAATCAGTGAGCTGGACCAGACTAAATATAGAATACAGAAAACAGGCGGCAGTGTGGGCTGCACCAGTGTACTACAGTGGACAGACTGTTACTGTCAATGCATCAAATGCAAAAAATATGTCTGTGTGTGTTGTCAGAGCCTACATGAAAGTCTGAAGGTTTATCATACAGTCTGTGTGTGCTGTTTTGAATGCTTGCCTGTGAGTTACAACACTAAGCACACTTAAGGACCTGTTTGCAAAATGTATCCTGTTACACAACCTAATCCCAAAGGCTTCAACGTCACTTCAGTGCTACAAGTTCAAAATGTTGACAGGCGCTATCTGGCTGTACAGATCAAGAGCCTGGTTATGTATTTTTATTACTGGAAAACACTGAAAACCATGTCTGCATACTTTTTGAGATGTATGCATTTATCGTCTCTACATCCAGATCAGCAGTTTCCATCTTTGAACTGTCCACGCAAAATACCACAAAAATGCCAGATGAGTTGTTCAACCTTGTTGAGGACACATGCTAATTACTTGATCCAAAGAATAAATCCATAAACACACAGACGATGTAAGTAAAACATCTGCACAGCTCTGTGTCAACACCAATCATCTGAAATGACCTTGGAACTTCTTGGAATGGAGCGGCGTATTCATGAAGTATGTCAGCACCTTGAATGGAGTCATTCTGACCATCCCACTACACCTCAGACCACAACCATACAAAATGACTAGCCCTATATAATGTATCTGTCAATGTACTATGAGAAAAACAGGATAGAACTGTGGTTTTTACTTGTAGAAAGATCAAATAATAATGTAGAATTAAAATTTTAGATAGTTTAGAATTTAAAAACCAAAGCCAAATGAAGAACAAAAGATTTTAAAAAAACATGTATTTTTTTCTGCCACACACCCACACTCATTTTCTAAAGCAAATATTACCATATTTTGTAGAAAAATCTGAAATTCAGAACGTTTTTTACAAATTGCTTTTTACATTGCAGGATATGTTAAGGCTCAATAACCACTTTGACTACCTTTTAAATCAAAACACTGTGGCTATCTGTGCTCTGACAAGCTTGCAACTAGTCTGGCATCCAACTCAGCTGGGATGCCTGTGTTTGGTGCCATTTGGCAACCGCTGGAATATTTAAATGCCCTGATGAATACATAGCCCCTGGGCCTGACTGCTCAAACTGAACACTGGGTGTGCTCTGACATGCTCAGCATACACTAATGGGACTTCTGACAGTCCTGTGCATTCATCCTACAAAAACTCAGCATTGTGCCTGAGGGGGCCAGAGGCTGGGTGTGAATGTAATGCACTGGCTGAAGATCTGCACAACGAAAGGCCACAAGTCTGACTCTTACAAGGTTTAATGTGTCCATCAGCAACCACTTATAGTGTCAAACTGTCCTTGAACAAGACACCGGGACACTTCCTTCTCTCTTGTTGCAAATTACAGTATTTTGAATAAGATTTGTTTTTAAGAGAATGAATCTACACCTAATTTCTGTTAGGATTGGATACTGTGTCAATGGTCAAAAAGAACGTCCATTTTCTAGAAGCTCAGCAGCTGTGTGTACTTAACCATGACTCTGAACCCATGTGTGTTCAGTTGAAGCTGAAGAAGATCTACAGCTAAGTGACTACAGTTTAAAAGATACCAGAAAACTGTAACCTGCACGCACACAGGGGCTTAGGAAAGTGATGTATGCCAAGATGTTGAAAGCTTTGGTGCTGTCCATGGTGCTGAAAACTTAACTGTTTAAAACGGGACCGAAAAAGGCTCAGTGGGAACGTGCTCTGCATGTCCTAATAAGAAAATCTGAAGCCAAATTCGGTCCCCGCAGCAATACATGCTTCACAGTGTACGCATCTGTCTCAAATCCCCTCGGAGATGTGTTGTGTTATAGAACAAAAGAGACATTTCATTGATTATGGTTATTTTGGAAAATGTCAGTATACAGTGCTCAATGATGTTGACCTTTCAAGCTGTGTAACTCCGTTGAGCAGCATCACAGAACGATGCAATCCAAGAAACAATATTCATCACGATTTGTTGCAGATTTGAAATCCGTATTTATGTCTCTTAAAAAAACTAATAAGCCCAAATATTGAACTTAAAATACATATAGCCAAGCAACCACGTGCATGGCATCCAAATAGCAAAGCAAACAACGATATTGCTCTTAACTCCCCACACTTAGACTTGTTTTTTGTTTTCTGTATTATGGATTTTCGAAAGAAAAAAGGAGGAAAACTTCAAAGGATTGTGTGCATTAATGAGGCCAGAGAAATCCCACATTCATTACGACCAACAAACAGAAAATAAGACACCTTATTTATTTCATGATTTGTATCATATACAGGGATATACATTTGGGGTAAATCGAACTGTGAGGGTTCACGGTGTGCAGCGAGAGAAAACACAAACATAAGCGTTAACTTGAGGCTCAGGAGATGCCGCCTACTTGGACTACTATTACGCATTGATTAGTCTCCCCACAGTGAAGAAGCAGAGGAATTTCTGGGTGCAGATAGGACCACTCCTCTCTCTGCATATGATTTTCTCTCTTCTCTCCACAGTCGGGGCTCGGTGATGAGGAGGGGGAGGGTGGTCTTGCAGTCGACGAGAGGAACAGGAGTTTATTGAGGAGTAGCTGCAACGCGAGGAAAAACGCATGCAACTGAGCACCGTTGCCTTGCGGATGGAAAGAAGAGAGAAAAAAGATCGCACTTGGACGACTGACCACTTTGCTGAGAAACTGCTACTCGAATTGTTTAACTTGTTGATGCGACGTTATTCTACTGTTTTTCCTCTATCGTCTGGCTGCAGTATTCTATTCCGAGGATAGGTATTTTATTAAACTCACCGTGGATGCAGTTTAAATAGCAGCCTTTCCTAAGGTGGGTGGTTTTCTTTTACTTTCAATCCTGCTTATTGATGGGTGATGTTTTCGAAAACCAATTCATATTCTGCCGCAATTCCATAACTGAACAGTTACAATGAGGAAAAGGCTTGAGAGTGATACTCAACAGTGCTATGCGTAGTGGCAGTATAAGTAAATGGGTTTGTGTGTTTTCTTCACATTTTGTTTAGCCTTGGAGCTTCAGAAGCCTAACCACCAGTGTCTCTATCTGCTGTTCTTCCTGCAGATGCAATTCATCTCTGAACCATAGCACTGTAATAACCGGAGCAGGGTTGTATTAAACACTATAGGCCAGCATGGCAGCAGGTGTAGCGGCATGGCTCCCATTCGCCCGAGCGGCGGCCATAGGATGGATGCCCGTGGCGAGCACCCCGATGCCCATCCCTCCGCAAGAAAAGACGAAAGGCAAGGACGGGCTCATCATCCTCAACGTGAGTGGGACCAAGTTTCAGACGTGGCGAACTACTTTAGAGAGGTATCCGGACACTTTGCTGGGGAGCACGGAGAGAGACTTCTTTTTCCACGAAGAGACAAACGAGTACTTCTTCGACCGTGACCCTGACATCTTTAGACATATCCTCAATTTTTTCCGCACAGGGAAACTACACTATCCGCGCCAAGAATGCATAGCAGCGTACGACGAGGAGCTCGCTTTCTTTGGTATAATCCCCGAAATTATTGGTGACTGCTGTTATGAGGAGTACAAGGACCGGAGGCGCGAAAATGCAGAGAGGCTTCAAGACGACGAGGAGATGGACATGAGCAATGACGCACCGCCGGTGAACCTCACGTACCGGGAGTTCCTGTGGCGGGCTTTTGAAAACCCTCACACCAGCACCTTAGCTCTGGTCTTCTACTATGTCACAGGCTTCTTCATTGCCATATCAGTGATGGCCAATGTGGTGGAGACGGTTCCGTGTGGGGTTTTGCCCAACAGGTCAAAGGAGATGTCCTGTGGCGACCGATACGCACTGGCCTTCTTTTGTTTAGACACTGCTTGCGTCATGATATTCACGGTTGAGTATCTCCTCCGTCTAATAGCAGCTCCCAGTCGGTACAAGTTCATGAAGAGTGTGATGAGCGTCATTGACGTGGTCGCCATCATGCCTTACTACATTGGCCTGGTCATGACCGATAATGACCAGGTGAGCGGTGCTTTCGTCACACTGAGAGTCTTCCGGGTCTTTCGGATTTTCAAGTTCTCCCGGCACTCCGCGGGGCTGCGCATCCTGGGCTACACCTTGAAGAGTTGCGCTTCCGAGCTGGGCTTTCTACTATTCTCCCTCACCATGGCCATCATTATTTTTGCAACGGTCATGTTTTATGCAGAAAAGGGCTCCACAGCCAGCAAGTTCACCAGTATCCCCGCAGCGTTTTGGTACACCATTGTCACCATGACAACACTGGGGTAGGTGGCTGCATATATTGTAAGTCCATAAACTATAATAAGCTTTTTTAACTCACCATTAATCACCGTATCAAACAGCTTATTGCCCCTATGAAACACCCATATTTATAGCAAAACACGGTACAAACCAGTAAAGTAATACCATGTATTAATCCACAATTTCATTTCATTTCAAAATATTTTTTTCTAATTCTTGAGGAGTAGTAAATTAGAGTACAGCCTAATTAGCAAACATGTTCGGCCATTATTTGAACTAATTCTCGTGCGGCCACAGGTGTGCTCTAGTGGGCATATTAACGGCCTCGAGCGCGGCTCAGCCAATATGATTGCAGGAGTGGTCTGTTTTATAGAGGCTTCTGTGCTCCATTCACTGCCTCTCAATGAGCCTGCACCTCACAAGCAGCCCTTATCCGAAGGTTAGGCCTCGTCATTGTCTGTTTTCAAGGTTCATTATTGGACGGGCTCTTTTGGAAAGGTTACTGCAGTGAACAAACACTGTGGTCAATAAACAGACAGTGGAGGGGTCTTTTTTATTTTTTATTTCCATGTTACATGAGAGCTCATGAGACCAAAAAAAGCTCCTAACTGGCCAAGATCCTGCATACCGCATTACAGGCCACACATGTGCAGTGATTGAATTAAAGGCTGTAGTTTACAAAATGTATAGACTACACACACACACACACACACACACACACACACACACACACACACACACACACCCCTCCCTACATCTCCTCTCTGCCTCTCATTCTTCTCCCTCTCTCTCTCTCCCTTTAACGAGGTATAGTAAATATTTGAATGCTAATTTCATGCTCATGAACAACGTCAGCTGTACTGTGTGCTGATGTGGCATAAAATAATTAAAAGTGGTTAAAACGATTACATCAAATTAATTTGTATTGATGAATGCACTCAACTGCTGAGATGCTTGTGTGGGTTATTATTATTATTATTAATATTATTATTATTATTATTATTATTCACTCACATTCTGGAGCAGTGCACTCTCCAAGGTGCTGAAAAATAGTTGTCAATGAGCCGAATGGCTGCCATTTGGTTTTTATCTATTCAAATGAATAAAGTGAATGTGGCGTTTGACTGCCTGAAGCACTATTATTGAGTTATATAGTGGGAAATAATAAGCGGACCGTTTCTAATTTGTGTGTAAAAATATCCTGGTGGCTTCTTTTCTCGCTGCTGCACGTATGATGTTAGCCCTCACGTGCTGCTCTTCACTGATGACACAGAAATGAGGTCCTGTTGAAATAATGTTCTCTTTTAATTTCAAAGTCATAACATCACAGATCAAACATTGCAAAACAAATTGCCACCGGCTGTGTGTACTTGTGTATGTGCTTGAGACGTGTCAGGCATAATTATGTGAATATAAAGTTTAGATGCAGACATTTCTGTATTATTTTTGGTTTAACTGATACAGGAATGTTCAAGCTTCATACAAACAAACTGAATTATATTTGTGATTTTTTATGTGTTTGATATTGATCCTCTCTGATCCTCATATTTGCATTGGTGCAGACACCTGGTTACCATTCAGCTGTGCAGGCAACATATCTTCTTAATAATAATAATAGTTATTGTTTATTGTCACTACGCCAACCTCATCTCTATCAACCCTCATGCAACTGGTGACACTGAGTTAGTGGATTTCCTGTCTTCTTAATGGCATACAAAGCTACGCACTCACTCAGTACCAGTCAAACTACCAATCACCCTCGAAATGACCAATGAGTACATAATCAGTGATATGCACGATTCGGTGATTGAAGCTGCCAGCTCAAACGTAATGCTGCATTGGTCATGCTTTCCATTCAGATTCAAAGTGCAGATAATAGATGAGTTGTGTAAGAGTGTACATTATTTATCTTTGGGGAGCTGGTAATCCTCTTTGTGTTGCTTAAGATGGATTTGAAAAAGATGTTCTGCCGTGGGAAAACAAAACTGAAATGTCCTTGGTAATGGGAACGTTTCCGTCACTCCATTGTGAACCATGACAGCCAGGCTGACAGATTTGCAACCTGAACTGAAGCCTTGCAGTGGTGCAGAATGCTGCATAGTGGACCACCAATGGAGAGGCTGAATACCCATCACTGAAAGACAAAGTCGGCTCCTTCTCATGATTTTTCATTGTCTTGAGTTGTGCTTTCAAAAAAACATACAACCCTACAGTAGAGCTGAATTGTGGTTGTCATTGTCTGCTGAACACACTGAAGTGAGGGAAATATCTGTTGTACTCTCCTCCAGTAACCTTCAAATGGTTGTCTGAACAGGGGAAATGAGGTATTCTTATGGTTCGTTTCAGATCTCAGCATACAGAAAAATGTATCCATGTCTAACAAATACTTACTTAAGTCAGAAATGAATGGGGTAGTATTTCCATTCGGTCGCAAATAAGCTCTTTAAAGACTAGCGGGGGTGCTGCTGGCTGTAACCTCCATTTGAGGCATTTGATTTCATTCTGATAGTCAATGATGCTTTATGCCTGCATGGTATCATGATGCCTTTCCACTACATATATTTTCAATTTCCCTGACTCACACCCTGTGGAAGTAAAGACAGTGGCATGTGTTCTCTTCCCCGCTGATGGTCCATTGATTGTGCTTAAGCAGACATGCAGACATTGGGAGAGCAGGGACTCCTGTTCAGAGACACTTGGCAGGCAGCCTGAATGAAAAGGAAGGGTGCCTGGAGACCAGCGGAGAATCAATAGCACTGTGCAGCTGCGTGTCACGCCTCTGTGTGTCTACTGCTCTGTGCCACCAAACACAGGACAAGACCACTTATCCCTCTTTATTTATTGAGCCTAATCTCTGTGGCTGCTTTCGGAAACCTAACAAAGAGGAATCTGTCTCTGTCAGAATGCTCCTGCCAAGATCTTCAAGAATTGTGTGACTGGGTGTAAAATATGAGATTTTTATCCGTGCTATTGCGTTTTGCAATAGCTCTGAAAACTGCACTAAGGTCTGAGAGTATAATTTTGTGACTTGATTTAATTCTGTTTAAGGCAGCGATAGATTCCAATATAAAGATAGCATTCCACTTTGTCAGGCTGGAATCAGGTGTTGCAGTGTTTTCTTGCTCTTGTTTTCTCTGGATGATCCACACAGTCAGGGTAAATTAGCTGCAGAGGATTTTTTTTTTGTTGCTTCAGATCTTTTAAGTGATTTAAGGTGTAATGGAGTGCACTGCTGAGAGCAGCTGTGAAAACGGTGGAAGTCAAGCGCAACCCACAAGGGAAGAGGAGTGGGGAGGACAGGGTTTAGTGTGGCACAGAGGCACACACGTTCCTCTGGACACAAACAGACATTACCTTTGATAGATATAATAGACGTTAGCATCCGACACAAACATTTCTTTTTCAAACACACAGACTTTTCTCCCAATCCTCACATCAATATCCTTCTTTCAGCCACTGCCTCCAAAATAATTCTGAGAAGAATTATTATTCAAATTACTGGCTTGTCATGACATTTACTATGTGCATTCTCCTGTGGTGCAAAAAAACCTGGCTGTACATTGTAGTCACTCAACAGATGCAGAATTTATCACCATGTCGTTTGTCTGTGCTACAGCTCCACCCACCAAATACGACTGGAAAGGCCTGACAAGTGAGACCTATAAACCTCTCAGGATAGGATTTATAAGACAGAGGAGACGAGGTTAACAGACATGAGGGTCACTGTCGGCCTATAAACCACCAGAAGTATAACCATTATCTTGCTTTCCAGTTTTGACACCTCAACCCCATTTCAATCAAAGCCTTAAATGCAAGGCATTTACTTCATGCTTCGATATAGTGCAGAGCAAATCTTTTTGAAGTTCAACCCCTTTACTACATGTCAAATGTAATGGAAATGTGCAAGAACAATCTGGAGGGCCTTTTACTGTTTCTGTACCCATGAGATAACGAATGCATTCTTGATGATATAGTACTTGTGTTGTTGGATAAGTTTTCATGCCCCTTGCAGCCAATGCAGCGGATTTTCACTCTGTTTTTTTCTTCTTAGCACGACAGTCAGCGAGAACATTTGGTGCGTTTGATTATGTACTGCAATGGGTGTAATTTTTGTGTTCAGTAGAATACATTACACCACTTGGCATTGTGTATGTTATGCACATTATGAAAATCAGCAATCCATTATGAGCAATGTGATGAATTACTGTGTAAAGCAGAAGTGGCTGATGTGAGATGTGTAGGCTGCCATTAGCCTGCAGGCTCAGAGTGCCTCTACAGGTGCTTTATTGGGGAGGAGAGGTGATGCTAATATGAGGCTGGTATAATGGTCCTGAAGTGACAGGTGACTTAATGAGGGGAACCTGGCACTGAAATGTGTTCTGTGCAAGCTACTTTCTGCCCATTCAAATGATTGCAAAATGAAAGAGTAAAAGTGAGGGCGGGAACAGGCAGCCTCAGAGGAGATTACGATCATTGTGAAAGACAGAATCTGTGAAAAAACAAACAGATATGCTCTTTCTTTCCGCTAAATTGAAAATATGCAAGCCCCTGCATTTTCTTTATTCTCTTTGTTTTCATCACACTGAAACAGTTTCACACTGGCAGCTAGATATTTAAAAGGGTGTTGTGGAGGTGTGAGTTGAATGATTGATTAACATTTTATAGGCATTCATATATTACAGATTTATTACATCATATTAATAATAGGTAGAAACTTCAAAGACTTTCATTTGCACCTTAAATAACATTTTAATGGTAGTACATATATATATTTTTATTGAATAATACAATGTCAAAAAGAAAATGTATTTGTGGTCAGTCAACCCTGAACTGAAAAACAGATTATGGCCAGCTGGTAGGTTGATGTGAGGATACTGTGTGTGTGAACTGACTCTAAAAGCAGGCATGCGTCACTGCGGATGGTCAGATTGATAAATAATCTATATGGCAAGGACAAAATGCCTGTCCCTCCATTTGATTTTATTTCTTTGACAACCCGTCTTTGAGGCAGCACCAATAACACTCATTCCATGTGGAGGGTTTTTCAATAATTCACTTTGAATGTGCTGCATTAATCAGGGAAATAGGATAGCATGGTCTGCACTTGGGTCAGGGTAACGTAGTGTGAGGACATAAAATATGGTATCATTGTTTTTTCCACTGCTCAGTATTTTCACATTCTTCTTCGTATTGCAAGCAACGTCAACGATTAATGGAATTTTCCAGAACAAGATTAAAGTTACTCCGAATGAATGCAGCATTACAGCATTAGGAAATAAGGAGATATGTGAGAAAACACATTGCCTCGATTTCATTGTTGTTAGAAAGTATTCGCTCTGCCTGATTCCACTTCCATCCAATCTAACAGCCCAGAAACCCTGACCCAGCTTGAGAGAATGAATGAAATGGGGAAAAATTGCCTATTATGTGACTGTGTCCTATCTTGAAAGTTGATATGTTGTAAAAGATACTGAGTATACGCCATGAGATCAGTGGATCAAATGGTGTGCAAATGATAAACCCAAGCCCAACAGCTATCTTCTCCTCTGGTGCTGCGTGGCTTATTTACATACTCAGCATTTACATACAGATGAAAATGGCTTGTCTGGGCATGGAGATTGGTATGCAGCCACACATAATGCCTCCTCATCACTTTGTTGAGATGTACAACAGTATTCTAAGTGGATAACACTGTGCTTAGCATTAGATCCATGCAATTGTCATGTCAGGATCACAATAAATGTAATCTACAAAAATTACTGTCAGACTATATGCTGAGTTTGTTATTCTAAACATTTATTATTATTATTATTATTATTATTAGTCTCCATTGACACAGGTGCATACTTTTTTAATTGTCTACAGAGGCTATGCTGTGGTGACTGAGAGATACACAGTGGGTGACACCACAAAATTTGGTTTCAATCAAATACCAAGTAATACCAGGGCCAGAATCACTGATATTGAAATCTGAGACCTTTCATTATTAAAGGTGGTAATGTAATTTCATGTAGGGGAGGACCACGTGCCATGATTTATGAGGTGAACATTATCATCATGTCGTCATCAATAGGCTACTTCTGAATATATTTCCATCAGTTTTTAATGGTAAATAAAAACGTGTGCTGTGTGAATTCTATAAGCTAACAAACTGTTCACCATATGCATGCACACAACAACAGCAGAGAATCAAAGAGTCTATGCATTAATAAGAGTGTTTATTCCATTTTCTTTTTGTATCAATCTTATTTATGCAAGTATTGATACCCAGAGTAAGACTTTGTCGGTATTCTCAATCCTTTAGGTGCATCGATACCTGTAGAGTGGGTGACCCAACCCTACAGCTCAAAATATCTTTACCACGCTACAATACATACACAACATACAGAAATGCACAATTGCGAATACAGAAACACAACAAAAGTGATGTCTTTCGAAATAACTAAAAACTGACAAACACAAGAATTATATTTATTTTAGTTTAAATACTGTGATATCACGATTTAAATATTATTGGAGAAATTTGCTAAACATCTTGCATCAGTAGGCAATTTGTTAATTTTTAACAGGGGGGACCAGGTTCGTTTCGTTTACCCCCGACAAGCGAACCGCCCCATGAACGACTCTTTTGGTTCTGTATTTTTTAATACCGCCCCTCTAGCTATATAGTTTAAAGAATATAATAAATCTAAGATGAATTTGGCAGAAGGGACTCAGAGAAAAAGTTGCAATTACAAATCTGTCTGCTATTTCAGAACCACGAACAACGCCATGGATTTCTCAATACACATTTAGAATACTGATATTTCAGGGCCATGGTCGGGGTCAAACTTCAGTCAGATAAAGGATCAATGAGTCAGACAGACTAGACTAACATATTCAACTAAACAACCCCTCTGCCCCTAGATGATGGCAGACTAACAAGGGGTAATTGTTTTTTTTTTTTTCATTTGCAGCACATTTCTTTATATAAATTATGTGTCAAGTTAGTGAATGAGTTTCTTGATTTGATTGTGTCTATTTGTTTGCAGTGTCTTTTTTAGTTTTTCTTTTCTTAATGCCACCTACCTGTGCCAAGAAATCGTTTAAACCTTTCGTACATTTTTACAGTTTTTGTATAGATTAAAGCTCCATTGTGTAATTTTTTTAGTTGATTTTTAGCATAACAAAACCTTTGTTCTTTCACAAATATGTTCTCATTCATGTGTAATTACTTCCACCAACTAATCAAAGTATTCTCGTAAGCGTAGAATCTGCCATTCAGAATCATTCAGAATATATGCAAGCGACTCGCGTGAATGACGGACGCAATGTTGCGCCTCCATCTTTAAAATACATTAGCCAAAGAGGGACATACCTCCGCCTTTCACACTTTTCACTCAGTGGCACCGTGACAAATGCCAGGGAGGGAGGGGGAGAAGATTATTTGCGACTGCCAGCAGATTTGAAGGAAGTTAAAAAGAGAATTAAAACGACAACTCGACAGGCAAAGCAACAAAACCAAAGTTAATATTGGAGTGGCTTTTCCAAGATGGAAAGATCTCAAAAGGAGCAAGGATTTTAAAAGGGACACCGAAGTTGCCTGCTTTCTTCACTACAGGTAATTCTGCCTATTTGTGTAAATTCGAAGTTTTATAGTTTCTACTTGCTTGACTAACTATAGCATGGTTGTGCATAACGCTAGAACGACATCTATGACACTTTTCCTCGCGTCAATGATTGTCTACCTTGTAACATAAACGTAATCATATGTGTCGTGATTTCCCTGCCAGACAACTTGCATCATATGCAGTTGTAACACAGACTTGCTACAGCTAGAACAGCTGTGTGTAAATGACGGAGATACTAAGAGCTAATTTCGGTTTCATTGACATGATCGTTCATACTGCTCAGAGAAATATATTAAAAACACAAACCTCTGTTGCTTCTCTCCTACGCTGTAAACATTGCCTGACACTATTAATCTCGTACAATATACAGAATAACGATAGCACTGATACTTTACATTAGCTTGCATATGTTTGGGAACTTGATAGCTAATGTTAGCAATGAAATGGTACCAAAATAATGTAAAACTATTATTACACTGGAAGGAACACTCACGGATGAAGTCATTGCTAATTTCAGGTTCGGCCACCGTAGGAGTTACAACGCGCTCAGAATCGGGGGGAGGGGCTAGAAAGTAATATTCAGTTGGTTGTCATATAGAATTTCACCGCTAGATGGGAGAAATTCTTACACAATGTAGCTTTAACAAACATTAGTCAGCTTTATGCTAAGCTAAGCTAACCACATGCTTGCTTTAGCTTCCTAGCATTAGTCGTTTCAGCAAGTGCCCCAAAACAATATACATTCACGTTGGAGTGACAAAGCCCTCTGGCACCCATAGTAATTATGACAGGAGAAACAGAGGAAGTCTGGTGACTATCATAGGCTAACAAAATTCACATAGGGAGGAGGTTGGGATGGATTAATGGGTCAACACATTTTTTTTTTTAACCATGACCATGATTGTTTCCTAATCTTAAATAACCACAATGTTTCTATAAACCTATCCAAACCCTTATCAGAGCATTGTCAAATCGAAAATATATATATATTTTTTTTCAATAGGGATTGAGTGCTCTCCCTCTTATTAATGTGAAGGTTATGATCTCATGTCCTTTCATTTTAGTCAGGCCTCACTTTCAATACAACATTTTCACATACTGCAGAAACCCATTTTATAAGTTCAAGTTCAGCCACTAAAAGTTTCCTTGGAGAGAAATACTGTAGTCACACTTAACTGTTTAAATTTTCAAGGTTTAGGGTTTCCCTATAAGGTCAGAAAACTAATTATCAACTCAACATGGTGTTGAAACAACAGAGGAATGAATTGATATGAATAATTTCCACACGGTCACATTAGCATTAGAAAAAACAACAACTTGTAGAGTTAAACATATGCAAGTCACTGGCCTTGCATTTGTTACTTCTGTGTTACACTTGAGCTAATCGGCATACAAAGAACAGGCCAACATTTTAATGTCCGCTATGCCTGTCTAAACATTATGCTGCACCCCGCATTGGAATCTTATGAGTGCTGGTTGAGGGAGAAACAGTTGTTCTTTTATTTTTAGATGCCACTGTCACTATGGTAAACATTGACCTAGCATTCATAATGCTGCATTTCCCAGATTCTATACAGCCTTTGCCCCCTTCCTGACCTCGAAATCCATTTATGCAGCACAGATGTGGGAACAAAAGTTATGAGGAAGGTGATGATAGTCCAAACCGTCAATGTGAGGAGTTTGGGAGGGGTGAGTTGCACTTTGCACTGATTTTTTCTCTCAGGCGCATGGGACAGCATAGCAAAACACAATATCTTGAAACAGTGCCAACTTTTATAATGCCAGACTGTGAGTATCCCTCCCCCTGACATTTGTCTCTTTATCGAAAATGCCCCTCAGCCAACATCTGTGATCAGCAGAGATTCAGAGATTGTAGCTAACAGCAATCGTCAGTGTGCTGTGGGAACTAAAAAGAATTCAAAGAGTGATGTAACTTCTGCTGGTCTGACACCTCATCTGAAGAGTGATATCACTAGATAAGGCTTTAAAATGAAAGTTGTTTTTTTTTTAAAACCGCTCAGCAAATGAGAGAAATCCTTTACCTTGTCAGTTACCTTAGTTTTAAAGTTTGTACCCTTAAATGTGTAGCATACATTTAATTCACTTTGACACACTTTCATTGTATGATAGTGTGTAATGTTAACACCAGTTACTGTCTCGTATCCTGTGAGAGCGTTGAAATCAATATAGACTTTCATGCACCAAAGACAAACAGAAGGCATAGCTTGCCATCAGTTTCAGAGAGAGCGGTGAAACTTTGATGTGAACACATTAATTGAAATTTGGTTTACAGCCCATTCATAATATGTCAACGTGAACAGCTTCACAACAAAGTCACGACTATTGATTCAGCCTGTTTGTCAGCTTAAAGCTCGGTTTCACTGATGAACCGTCTCATTTTTGTCAGAGCTGAGGCATCTTGTGCCAGTTTACAGTGCCAGGATACTACAATAAAAGCTCTTCATGATCAATACTGATCCCACTTGAATGAAATCCACAGCGTTCACTGTAAGGCAGAATACAGATCTCTGTAGAGCACACAAGTGTGGCTTCAAGTCGAGTTTCCCATACATGCCACTGTTAACCCAGTTTCATTGTTGAGTCTTTGCCACAGGCTCCATAGAATATTAGTTTCTGTATGCAGTCTGAATGATAAGAGGCTATGTCCCATTTCAGTTGAGGTATAAAGAGCTTCCTCTTGCCTGGCAGGGAGGTCCTGCTGAGATGAGGGATGTCAGCCTGTCACCCTGACGCATGGCAGCTGTTTCCTGTCTGCCCCAGCTTCTATAAATAGCTAAATATATCACTTAATATAGGCCATTTGGTCAAACAGAAACTAAACAGGGCATGTGCTCCGGGGCTATATTATTCTCTTTCACCTCAAAGTAATTTCTGATTTACAGGTGTATCAGCCTTTCTTGATATTCTCCTCTTCTTTACCTGTCTTCATGTGGTCTCAGATGGATTCATGACATATTAATTGGCGATCATATAGTGCTATTATGTTATGTCAAGTTCAGACCTTCAGACACGTTCAGCTGACCATTTCTGCTAATCTAATGCAAGTGCAATAGACTTTGTAGAGATAAATATAAATATATCTGTTATTATTCTGCTATCAATCATCATTACAAATATCAGTTGCTATTATTACAGTTACTATCATATGCTACTGTATATTGGTGGTGGACACAATACAGCTTGTACAATATAAAGCATTCCAATACAATTGCCCTGCAATAACTACCTGCTTGTGAAAAGTGTTCTCTTTTTAGCTGTTGGCTCTTGTTATGGAGGTATTCAAAATGTCAATCACACAACCATAAGATGTAACTGAATTACCACAAACTATGGTCTTAAAGAATTACCACAGTGTTAAATCAATACTTCACTGCCAGAGTCTCAACAGGGATTGAGCATTAAATCTTCACAAAGGGAAATGGTGATGATGCTTTTATTGTGCCCGCCACCTGTAAATTCAGAGCAGCCACAAGGCAGGTTGAAGGCTTCACATATCAGTGTCTGTCTTTTGTCTGTATTTCAGCATAATTTACTATCCGACAGTGATAAATCATAGCATTTTTCAGGGTTTCTGCATAAACATCAGCATGGTTCTATGAATGGTAATGTTTCTGTCGGCTGGTTGGCCCACCACTTTGGTCCAGACTGAAATATCTCCACAACTATTGGATGGATTTCCATGACATTTTGTACAGATATTTATGGTTCAGAGAGGATGACGCCCCATGACTTTGGTAATCCCCCGACTTTTCCTCTAGCGCCACCAAGATGTTGACATTTGAAATTTTGGAACTGTTGGATGGCTTGCCTTGAAAGTTTGTACAGACCTTCATGTTTCCCTCAGGATGAGTTGTAAGAACTCCATTAATGTTTCATCAAGTGGCATCAACCGGTCAAAATTTTAATTTGTCCAATTTATGTTTATGACCAAATACCAGTACTTTGTATTTAGTGCGAATTAGCAGATGTTTGCATAATAACACACTAAAACTATGATGGTGAATATGGTGAACATTATACCTGCTAAAATCAACAATCTAATATTGTTAGATTGCTGATATTTGCATTTAGTTCAAAGCATCCCTGTGCCTGAATACAGCCTCACAGAGCTGGACTGTCAGTAGTAGTAGTAGTAGTAGTAGTAGTAGTAGTAGTAGTAGTCTATATCCTTGACGTTCCACTTCCAGGATTGCTCCGGTGCTGCAGGAAATGTATGTTCATTTCCTTCCACTTCTTCAACTCCGGTGGATTTATGATGACTATGGTCCTCAGATCTCTGTAGGGTAAATTTAGACAGCTAGGTAGACTATCTGTCTCTCGCATGCTTTTCTCATATCCCAGAATGCTATGTGGACTGGAAAAGCGAGACTATAGTAATATTGACAGTCTGTTAAGGTAACTGTTCGACAAGTCTAAAAATGGTAAGACCTACTACGTCTTGCTCTACCATTACACTGGATGACTTTCACATTTGATCGTGCTATCACAGATCATATTATATCACTGCTAAAAGATGCTCAGTTCAGGACAATTTGCTGTCATTGTTTTGTAGCTTTCCAGTTTTTATCATTTTGTCACACAGCAGGATCTTGTGGTGGAAAGTACATTATTTTATTATTATACTCTATTCACCCAAGTACAATTTTGAAGTATTTATATTATTTATGTTGCTTTATACTTTGACACCACTAATTTTCAAAAGGAAATAGGCTTAGGGTTAGGATTATCTGACAATTATTTGACAGCTGTAGTTATTTTGGAGATTTGGATTTTACATACAAAACATTTGATCAACAAATAAAATATGATACACAAGGCTACATTAAAATACTCTAGCAGTACATACAATAGTTAGAATTAGGCTCACATTAACCAGCATTGTTAAAATACTGTTTACACATCAATGCATGATAATAAAAAAATTCAAAGGGGCCATTCTGAAAAATGAATAATTCTTTTTTTTTTAAATACATTTTGTTGAAGCAAACTTTTGAATTAACTTTTACTTGTACAGAGTATTTTCCATTAAAGTATTACTACTTTGACTTAAGATAAGAACCTGAGTACTTCTTCCAGCACTGGCCAAATCCTCCCAAGCCGTACTTATAATAAATAAAATTAAAAATAAAAATAATTTGTGTATTCGGTTCAGGTATTTCTTTTAAAGCCTATATGCAGGTAGTGAATACACACTATAAGGGGGGAAGTTAGGCTACCAACTAACAAGGTCATACCAGGTAAGCATATTGAAGCCTTGAAATGACAAATCCTTATCCTGTCAATGCCTTCTAAAGCTGTAATGGTGGGATTTCATTGACTTAAAAATGGCAACATTTTTTTCAAAAAAGCTTTATTTAGAATGGGATAGATGATAGTTACTGTAGATTGATATGTTCACTGAGGTGTTATTGAGGTGTGGGTTCGACTCTCATCTAAAGGATTTCCTGCCTGTGTGTCTGTCTGTAGCCATCCTACACAGGAGTATCTCAACTGCTTAAGGATTGCATTTCCATGTGGGGATTTTCCGTTCTTTTTAAAGGTATTAGTGAAAAACCGTAAACAGTTGATTATTATTTGTATTTTTCTCTTTAGCCAATTGTGCGTAATCCCTGTGGGGGAGCTTAAGAGTTAGATTTCTGGCATAGCTTTATCTTTACATAACGGCCACAGACAAATGTAGTTTGTCTCATTATGACTATGAGCCACACATTTGGGTCAAAAGGCAAAGACAAGCAAGCGAGTTGAAAGAGACGAAAGCAGCTCAGACAGTTAGCATTAATAAAGCCAGGCACTGCAATCAATTCCAGATCCAGCTTAGTCTCATTTACTTGCACATGCAAGGAAACACACACTATGTACATCCGTGATGCTGTTAGCATGTGTGGTGATGTTTGATCCTCGGGTCCCTGCTGTCCTCTGGAGGTCACAAGGGAATCCTGCCTGAGCTTCCTGGTAGACAGATCCATCAACTTCTCTAATGTGACATTCAATTACCTCCAAAGGTGAAGTAGTCTCATTCAGATGCAAAAATCCATTTTGCATGGACTTTGCTACCGTTAACTTTTTGTGTACACATGCTGGTGAGAGAAAACAAGCTGCGTCTCTGCCATTCCACCTCCCAATGTCTTTTCTATGAAATGGCATCCATCAAAGTTAATGGGCTGTAATCATCACCACAAATACACTGTCACACGTCCCACTGCTCACTCCTGAGTATTCAACTCCCAGTCAATGGGACGTAAAGAGACAAGCGTGGGGAACACAATTTCCCATATCATTAACGACTTCAAGTAAGAATTGGAAGAGAATCCAAAAACTTCCCATTTTTAAAATTAAAACATATTGTCTTTGGGGACTGCAGAGGAGAAACATTTATCAGATGTGCACGAGACATATGTTGATACTACTGACATTTTATTTCAGGAACCTTGTCATCTTGTGAAATAATTCTTATTAAAGTATGTCACTCAATAGATTAGACAGATTGGTAGATTAATTTTCCAAACACTCCAATTTTTCCAGGTTTTTATGGAAATTCATGCAGTTCAATGTCTTATTGTACTCTGAAATGAAAGAATAGAACAAATAAATAATTTAAGTTAAAAAAGAAATTATGGAATCAATTTATAAACCAAAATGTATTCTAAATTTTTGACTCATCAAAGTAGCCCCCTTTGGCAGATATAACAGCTGAACACACTCGTGGCATTCTTTCTACAATGGAAATCAAATATTCTTCAGAAAGTTCTTCCCAACCCTGTTGCAGAAGTTCCCATAAATGTGTGGCACTTGTAGGTTGCTTTGCTTCCACTTTTCTATCCAGTTCATCCCAAACCAGCTCAATGGGGTTTAAGTCTGGTGACTGTGCTGGCCACTCCATGTTTTTAAGCTTACCATCTTGTTCTTTTTTCCTAAGGTAGTTCTGGCATAGCTTGGACTTATGTTTTGGGTCATTATCTTGCTGTAGGATGAAACCCTGACCAACTAGGTGCATACCAGAGGGTACTGCATGGTGCTGCAAAATGCTGTGGTAGCCGTTTTGGTTCAGGGTGCCTTTCACTCTGTACAAATCACAGACCCTGGATCCAGCAAAACAGCCCCAGACCATCATGCTTCCTCCTCCATGTTTGACAGTTGATGTCACACACTGAGGAACCATCCTTTCGCCTACTCGACGGCGTACAAAAATCCTGCGTGATGAAACGAAGATTTCAAATTTTTATACATCAGTCCATAACACCTTCTTCCAGTCTTCAGTAGTCCATTGGCGATGTTTCTTGGCCCAGGCAAGCCTCTTCTTCTTATTCTGACGTCTTAGCAATGGCTTTCTTGCTGCAACTCGACCTATCAAACCTGCAGCTTGAGTCTTCTCTTTACAGTTGAAACTGAGACTTGCTTATTACGACCACTATTAAGCTGTGCTTGAAGCTGTTGTCCTGTGAGCCGCCTATCACGCAAGCTGTTGACTCTCAGAAACTTGTCTTCTGATTCTGTTGTGGCTTTGGGTCTGCCAGACCTCTTCCTGTCAGAGTTTCCCCCAGTTTCTAAGTGCCTTTTGATGGTGAAGAATACTGTACTGACTGACACCTTGACTTTCTTCGCAATTTCTCTGTAGGAAAGACCAACATTCTTAAGTGTTATGATGGTCTGTCTCTCTTCCATTGTTAATTGCCTTTTTCACGCCATTTTTATGACAACACACTTATTACAATACTGTTCAAATAATGCTCACGAGGGTATGGTACCACAGTGTGTTCCAACAATACTTTTATACAAACAGAGGGGGTTGTAAGTAATCCAGACAAGTTGGAACACTTGTGGGAATTGCATATAGCACCAACTTTCAAAGCTTGATCAACCACCATTGCTGCAGAACAGCTTTACTTTGTTAACCCATTTCTTGTTCCCTGAAAAAGGCCTTTTTGTAAAATTCTGAAATGTACATTATTTTTCAGTTTGGTTTTTTTTTTAACCTCAGGCAGTTCATCAATTACCTTTTTACCATTTCAAGCTATTCACTGGACTTGAACTTGAATTTCAATAAAAAACTAGAAAAATTGGGGTGTTCTATAACTTTTGACCAGTAGTGTATCTACTTATCTCCAAGCTGTATGCTGCTGGACATCTGTTTATAGGCTACAACACACAGCAAATATACACACACACACACACACACAAAGACTACTCTTTCAGTGCCTGGTATGGCAGCACTCCAAGAAGTATGTCCCTGAAGTATTTGTGTGTTTGATAGGATGTTTTAGCTTTAGCATCCCCAGAAGACAATTTGTAGACCTTAACAGATGGAGAAGTCCAATTAGAAAGCGGGCGAATGAATGGGAGAGATGGGAGACAAACGTTCCAACTCTTTCTCTCTCCCTCAGGAAAGACTGCTAATCTTAGAGTACAGGTATAAAACCAACATCAATTCTGTTTTGGAGGGGACACATTTAAAAAAAGAGAGAAATAAAAGCTAGAAAGCAGGCTGGAAAAAAGCACCTGTGATTTGATTTCTTAACACCACACAGTCAAAGAGGAACACGTTGAATTTGATACAGCTTGCTCTCACTCCACATCTACAGTATGTAAAAATATCTCCTTCTGTTGTCTGATTCTTCAAGGGCAGACGTCCCACAAAGCAATTGCCTTGCCATGAGCCAAGACCAAAAAAAGGAGAAGAAATGAAAAAGTGCTTAAATATAGCATTCCCCAGGGATAGTGGGAGGGAGGGCGTGCTGTAGTGTGATTAAAATGAATAACCTTCATTCAGTCACGATTGTTAACGGTACATTTGAATGCGCTGTCTGTGGTTGAGCCAAAGCTGTGCCTTTACACCGCATAACTTCAGAGTGTTACTGTAACATCATTATTCATCAGGAGGCCTGTCCTCTGCAGTGACGAAGACGTTATAAATAATGGGAGTTATGTCATTAAATGCACATACTTTCTCCTGCTGGCCCAGGCTCAGTTTACTTCAGGCTTCAGCCAGCCCCGCTGTGCAAGCAGACATAGCTATATAGGCCCGTTGATGACTGATAGATTGTGTGGATGCAAGACCAATTTTCATCGGCAAAATGACCTTTCGGTTGTGTTGTTCCGCCCATGGCCCTGAGTTATTATTTTTTGTGTTATTTTTTGATTTGACAGGAGAAGTCTCGTGGAGTGAAATGGGAAAAGTAATGATGTCCCCATGTGCATGAAGTAGCGTGGTGCAGGTGGGGAGATGGTGGATATGGCTGCAGCTAGCAGCTCTACTCTGCCCTAGGGGCCAGTCAGCAGCTGTTAGCAGAGATGCTGCTCTTCCCAATACTTCCCCACAGATTCTCGCTGGTTCCTGGTACTCGTTGTTATCTGGGCTCACTGCTGTCACCAGCCTGGCTGCTGTCCACACTCTCTGAGAGAGCGCTCAGTACATTTTTACGCTTCACTACTCTTTCTGTCTCATCCCAACCTCTGCCATTCCCCTCAGCTTCACTGTGAGATTTTGAAGTGTTCCTTTGAACTTGCAGCTGTTTTTTTTTTTTAAAAGGATGGAATTTATACCTTGATGTTTGTTTTGAAGACAGGACTGAGGAATTTAAAATGTATATTTCACTGGTATGACAAATAATCTGAGGCCATTTCTGTGTTGAGTTCTGTATCTACTTTCTGTACTGTATCCCATGTGATGCATTACTGTATACCTGCATGAGAGTGTACTTTTGCATTTACAGGAAGCAAACACGAAGATGAGGGGCTGCAGCTGTTTGGTGTAAAAAGCTGATGTAGACAATTTAAAGTTGCAACTTAAACAGAATCTAGAAGTTTTCTGGTGATGAGCATGAGGAAAATCGATCCTTTCACCTTAACATGTATTATCCTATATATTTGGCTGCTGGGCATTACTTTGTTTGCTTACCTTAAGTCTTTTTTAAGCTTTTATAATAACATTGACCTGTACAGAGACTGCAGAATGATAGTCAAGCAATCATGAAAGTTAATTCTTGACTTTGGGAATAGTAGTTTGACTAAACAATTCCATATGATGTCCACTTACTACTTTAGCTTTTTTCTTCATCAGTGGATGGAGTTTGCTCAGTTGTCTGAGAGATGAATCTGTTGGCACGCAAGCTCAGTAGTTTTGATATCAAAGCATTCACAGGTTCCATCTTCTCAAATGAGAGGAAGTGCTGCTTTTCTTTGTCTTCTGTAATTCGCAGTTAAATAACCTTTTAGTTTTGATGTTGGTCAAGACATCAGACTTCAGGTCTGGTGATGGGCATTTTCAATTATGACATTTACATTTAATAGTTAAAACAGTTAACAGATTGAAGGGGTATTTCCGCGATTTATTGTGGCATTTCCATACAAGTGTTGGCAAGTGAGAGACAAAAAACAAAAACCTTCCCTGACTGGTGAATGCCCACTTCTTTGAGACTCCACATTTCTAGTTTGTAACTCAGGACGTGTGGTTTCAATTTAAAGACACCATGCACAGATAACCCTGATGACCCTATGACAGCATCAGGGGTTATTTTCTTAGTCTTGAGAAAGCTCCTCCAGAGCCACAGAAGACATCATACCGTATGGTGTTTTTGTGAGTACTCCTCATCATGAGGAAACTAATCTTCATGTGTAAAGTTGGTGGAGTGCCCTTTTAATTAAAATTGGCACTCAATAGATGAATCGGTACTGAAAATAATCAGTAAATACAGCTCTAAATGCTAAAACTGGCACATTTGAATTAAACACTATGTAAATGTTTCTTTATGGTAGGTGTTATATTACCAAGAGCACAAATTCACTGAGTCCAGAATCCAGTGACTCTGTTCTGTAGCCGTTAAAAAAGCAGATTTTTAGATACTGTTGCTGAATGCACACGCCGCAAACTCAGAGTTAAGAGGCCATTTGGTGGAGGGAGCTGATATCCAGCGGCTGCTCTGTGTGGAATCGCACATCAAAGTTAATCTTGCACCGTCTGCTCTGGCACCGCGGAGCACTAATCTGCTGTCAGTGTAATGAGGCTCCTGGACCAGTTCCCCTTTCCAATGCAGAGGCACTAATCCGCAAGAACTTTCACATTTTTCCTCTCCTCCATCACCTGAACACACAACAAAAGGTCACAGGGGTCACTGTGAAATCTCATGTGGCCGATACTAGTTGATCATTTGCATTGATCCTTATGTACAGCATGCGCCAGTAGGAGGCCAGTTTGGTCCATGGTGAGGAGGAACATTGCATAATACAAAACAGAAACAACATTATGGTAAACTCAATATTTTTGAGATTTGAAGAAGTCACATTGGACCTTAGAAAACTGTGATGAAGTTTTTTTTTTGTTTGTTTTTTTTGGACCAAATGATGATTCAAATATTTGAGAAAATGATGGCCAAAATAATTGACAAAAAAATTAATTATTTATTAGTTGCAGCCCTAGGTGTGATATCTTGACTTTTAGTTCCTCAAGATGACTTTAGAAATCTCCCTTTAAAGCCATAGACTTTAGACAAATAATAATAGCATTTATCAACTGCTTTGTTGGCGGTGTGGAAGCATGTTGTGATGAGTAAACTGATCTTGTAAAATAGCCAAGGTGCCTCTTTAAGAATGAAAAGTAAGAACATCCCAAAGTTAGAATTGTGTTCACAACTAGTAACATGGTGATGACTTCACTCCTCGCTGTCAATCAGTAGCTCTGACTCAGCAAACAAAGCTTTAATCAAATCCCCACATCAAATCCTAACATATTACTGCAGTGTGCCAAAATTAGGTACAATTTCATATAAATGAGGTTTATTGACCATGAATTCCAAATAATAAGGGTAAAACTAGTGGTGATAAGTTGGAATGAAGTTGGCTAGAAGATATTACACAGAATTGGGTGATCATTTAAACCATATGCTTCATAAACCAGCAAAACAACAAGTGCATGGTGGACGGCATAAGACAAGGGTTACATTTTTTAAACTTTTATTTATACTTTTATTTACACTGTTATAGTTTTATTTATCCATAGCGTAACTTGCATGAGCTTCTTTCACAGACGACACAATGTTCTCACTCAGGAGAGGTGTCATACATAACTAATGCTGCTATTAACATAGATGTTTTTCTTATTGGTCATCTATAAATGTCAGTGATTTCACCTTTAATTCCACCTCATGTGAGGTAACTTGCCACCTGCTTGATCAAAGCTTTCTGTGTTCAAGATAATGCCACCACTCTCTCACCCGCGTGCCGATTAATCTATGATGAATACGGAATGAGTTCATTAGCATAATCGCTTGAGTGTCTGATGATTTCATTTTATTATCACGTTCTCTCATAATCCATAGCTCTGGCGCCCATTCGTGCTTTCAGCCCCTCTTTCATGTTCCTTTGCCCTCCCCATTCAGCCATGAAGCAGTGTAAATGCATCATCAAAGTATTATACTGACATTATGGGAATATATTTTTAGCCCCTGGCTTTCTAAACTAATGTAAGGAGGATAGCAGAAATCTAAACATGGAATGACAAATTAGACTGTGAGCAATGCTTGACTCAGTTTACCTAGTTTCATCATGTCCTGACTGATCGAAGACTTGCATCATCCCGACCTCCCCCTGACGCACAGAAATGATTACTCTCACATCTGCTGTGTGCAGGATAGCATAGTACAGTATTTGATGGGTCCATGTGGATACTTAACCCTTGTAAAAAACTTATATTCATACAGAACAGCCATTCATCTTGTAATTAAAAGAAATGCCACAAGGAATTGGTTGTAATCATGACGATGAAGAGCTGAAGTAAATGTGACTTGGCACAAAATAGCAGTGGAATAGGGCTGTTTTTTTGCATATGACAGCAGTTGTTTCTCAAGTATCAGCAGGTGTACAGTAAACTGAGAGATTGGAGAAGAGCAGAAGAAAAGAAAAATGTCAAGCAGGGCTGTGCCAGCACTGCAAGATAATAGAAAAGGAGGCGAAAAAGAAAGAGAATGAAGCGTTTCATCTCCATCTCATAGTTAGAGGCAGACAGGTCCAGGCAGAGGAAGGGTGAGTCAAAGTCAAGAATGGAAGAGCGCTAGAGAGGAAAGCTTTTTATCATCCCTGACTCTTAAGAAGATCTCCCAAATGAGAGAGGGCGTGCATGCTAATGTCAAAGCTGCGGTGATAACTAGCCGCCTGGTTTCGCAGGGTGAGGGTTAAGCTGGGATTTGGAGGGCTGAGGGAATACATGTTTGATATGTGAGCGAGAGAGAGATGAGGTGCCTTTGCCAAAGCTATACGTGGGGGATTATTCTATAGGGTTTATCTGTGTGTGCAAAAAGAAACAGGAATTTAACTGGCCTTTATTGGTTCTGTGTAGTTCCTGAGACTCCATGGTGAACCTCCAGCTGGAAGATCAAAGCCACATTGACACTGCTGCATCACAAAGTCTTCATTTACAATGCATTAACACCAACTGTCATGTAGCCGTGCATGCTAGGGCTGTTTCCTTGAACTTCACATGCTAACCTTCAGCTCTACCCATCGCCTTTCACAAATCTGCAGAGACTGAATCCCAGTTGGACTGGGGTAAGCATAAAAAACAAATCTCTTACATCTGCTCTGCACTTCATTTTACTGCATTTCAACATCCAGTCAGAGCACTGTAGTCTGTGCATTTTTGTGATGTTCACCTATCTAAAAGTTGTCCTTCCCTGTAGCTATTGTTCGCAGTTGCTCATACTTGAGTGCTCTGTTTTTCCTACCACACGTATTACACCAGGCAGTGCTGTCCTCCGGCTTCCTCCTATCTCTGCTTTCCCATCTCCCCATTATGTTGTGTAGTTCTGCCAGCCTCTCCTTCATTCCCTTATCACCTGCAGTGAAAATCTAGCAGGCTAATCCCAGCGCCTGTGGGATTCCCCCCTCTATAATGATGTACAGTATATCTGAGGGATAACATCAGAGCAGTGTCCTATCAGCCCACACACTCTTAATCCCATCAGTCTTTGGTGTCCAAACCCAAGAGAGGCAGCGTTTTGGATGCTGCGCTCCCGGGCTTCAGCCAGAGATGCAGTGCAGAACATCAGGAATGATACGCGGTGTTTAGGGATCATGTTGGAGATCATGTTCATTTATTGTGCTTCTGATTCTTGAAACCTTGTGGTGTATCTCCCCCAAGGATTGTATTGCAGTGGTACATACTGTAGCCGTGCCACTGCATTAAAAAATTCCTGCAGGGTGATACCCACCAGTGATGCTGCCAGTCTCTCTGGCATTACACAATTTTATTTTACAGTCTGTTTATGGTGGAGATAGATAAATATAGAATGTGCTTAATATTTCAACATGCTGACCAAAAACACAAAACAGATTTGCATTTGCTTCATCAATAATATAGATTTATGGTACACCAGAGAAAGTTTTCCTTTACTTACCCTTGTTTATCTGTAAATGCAGCAGTCTCTGTTTGCTGCATTTCTCTTTTCTAACTCTGTGGTCAGATTCATGATGCCTATTGGCACAGAAAAGAACGATCATATAGCCTTTCCTTTCTTGTTTTTACACACTCAATTTTTTATGAGAGTTCTTAATATGACACAACAACCCTCAAGACCTCTCCTCAATACTCCATAAATCTTGCGGTCTTCCCAAATACACCTCAGAAAATTGATATCTTTTTGTCACTCATGTTAGTATACCTCATGCTGACATACAGGCAGGGTAATCCGTTTTTTTCTGATTCTTAGTTCATAGTTGTATGAGCATGATGGAGTTCAGGAGGAAAATTACATTTTTTTTTGGTACATCTATTATTTAACTGTCTGCAAGGATGGATATTGTGCTCTTTCAGCCTTGTGGAGAAGGAACAGAGAACTGTCTTGTCTTGGAGCATTGCTCCATTTGCTCCTTGTCATGACTCGTAAAGAAATGGAGCCTTTCTCGGTTGGTCAGTGTAGAGCTCCATCACTTCTATGTCAGGTCCTCAGATAACATTTTAATGTTGTGTCCACTCTGACGCTCTTTGATCCTCTGCTGTGGCTTCACATTTTACATCACGTCAGCAGGACATCTCACCAATTTGAAGGATATCCAATACTTCCTGACCTTGCCACTCTCCCGTTGTCCCTGCACTCTTTCAATGCCTCTCTTTGTCATTATCAACTTTTGATTGGTGCAGTCAGTGACAGTATCAGAGTTTCAGGACAATTGACAGGTTTTGGTCTCACAGGTTTGAAAGGCTTGTCTGTGCTGTAGAAACCATTGAGCTATGAAACTGAGCGAGTGAATTACCTCAGGAAGCACTGATAGGGAGCTTGTGTACGATTGGATGGTTGGTGAAGGTCAAACAGGAAATCATGCCTTCACCGAATTATCAAAGACATGCTGATGACATGTTTAGTCTGACAAATGCTAAAGCCCTGTCAGACTAAAAGTGGTTGACCTTGACATTTCTTTCCACAATAAAGTTGTTTTTTTCAAATGAATGTCTCGTTTTAGCATCTCAAAGAGATGTAAGTCAGTAAGGCCACAGTGACACAACACGCACAACAGATGCCAGTGGGTCCGGTGAATGTGCCTCACGGCGATTTCTCTCGCTTCCAGATAATAAGAAACAAACGCAGAGTGAGGTGTGAATTCAAATCAGTCTCATGGAAGAAAGTGAGATTAAAATTAATTTGGGATTCAGATTATCTGATAGCAGGCCCCTGAGCAATTATTGGCATGAAACAACTTATAGATGATGCATGAGATAGTACAGTGTTCTTAATTTGTCTTGATTCTAATCAGCTGACGAATCAAAATGCTTAATGTATTAATCTAATTAATTTCATTCCTTTGCTTCTCATTGAAATATCAAAGTGGAGTAGATCAAAGTGCAGTTTGATGAGATTCAATGTCTTTACCATGACGGATTTAATAGAACATCACTACACAGTTCAGCAGCTCCAGTATCTTTATCACAGGGTTTTTCTTCATTTGAACACTTTGACCATCATTGCTCACATCAGTGAAATCAAATGTCGTGAGGCCATTCCTTCCCTTTGCTTTTATTATTGCACGTTACTACAGTGACTTCTGCAAGAGGCAAGTTAATTTCACGGTAAAACCCAGGAAGTGGAAGCTAGAAGTAACATGACAGAGGTGCCAGTGGATGATTGGATTTTAATGCTGGTGACAAAGCCCTCTCAGCTGAAAGATCTGCCACAATCCTTCTTAGATCCTAATTGTCAGCCCTGCTAAGCTGTTGGCGTTCATCTCAACAGGGGTGTGGTTGGTGGGACAGAAGGACAAAGTTTAGACCTCGATGATTACATCAGAAACTTAAGCCTGTGCTCTCCTCACTTAAGAGGGGTTTTTATGTAAGTGTTGCCTTTCTCCTGCCAACCCCAAACTCTTTGATAGGTTGGTTTATTTCTTTGCAGCAGACGCAACAGTGCAAATGATCAGATGAGGTCAGATTTTACAATTTAGGCTCCTGGAAATATTTCATTTCATTTTGTTTGATTCAAGAAAAAAGAAAACCTGCCCTGTCTCTGAGAAGAGAAATAAACAAATGACGTGTCTGTAAAGTCATCCAGATTTCTTTTTTTTTCTTCTTTGCTCGCTTCCCACTAACCAGATGGCAGTCGGATTTCAGACACAGGGTTCTGGAATACAATCAAGGAACAAGATTGCTTGTTTAGGAAGGGGGATTGGTTTAACTAGATGTCAAATTAAAGGCCTCTTTACTCACGCATGCACGCACGCACGCACGCACACACACACACACACACACACACACACACACACACACACACACACACACACACACACAAGCGTATGTTCTTGTGACTACTTGTGACTACACATGTGTGTGCGTGCGTGCATGCGTGTGTGTGTGTGTGCTCCTGTGTGTCCAGGCGTGTCCATGTCTTTTGGTGTCGCCACTCGCTGTGAGGCGGTGAGGTCATGTACAGAAATCTGTCTCAGAGCACCCCCTGATGGAATACCACACCGTTTTTAAGGTCAACCGCACAAACTCTGCCACGCAGGTTGATACAGGGACTCATGAATGTTTGATTGGTCTATTATCTGAGCCGGGGCGGGGACATTCATCCCCCGCTTCTGGAATTCAAATATTCCTTTAAGTCTGACATTTCTCCCACACCGTCTGAGGCGAACCCCCAGTTTCCGTCTCTCTCTCACTGCGCCGGGCTTCATCTGCAATGCTGTCATCTCACTGTAGGACAATTGTACAGAATGCGCTGTTTTTAAGATCGGTGCGAGTGCGAGCGCAGTATGGTTTCAGGTGGGTGAAACTGGGGAATTGATACTCAGTCATTCCGACACTCCTCTTCCTCCTCTGCAGGGTGGATAAGGATCTGATCATCCATCTTTGTGTCTCACCCATGTCAGCTCAGGGTAGCAAACGTGGGTACCTGGTAGTCAGAGACAACAAGAACAAAGCAGCAACATTACTTTAATCTCTCGTTGCTGCTAATTCCTGCCTTTGCCGTCATCCAGGAGGCAGAGCTTTGTGCATCTCAGCTTCCCCCATATGAACAATCCATCACTGTTAGGGTTTCTCTCCAGAGTGTGCTTGCTCCTTTCTTTTTTCACCTGCTCACTGCTTTGCTTCCAAAAGAAAGGACCACAATTTACTGCATTCCACAGATGACATATTTTTACATCCAGCAGCATCTTGCCTCTTCTCCCATTAGAATAAAACACATGTGAGCAGTCACTTTTATGTGAGAGAAAGCTTTGCTGCATTTTTTATGTGGATCTCTTAATATGTTTTCAACAATACATCCGGAATCTATAATGGACACCTGCTGTCAGGCTTCGTCGGTAATTACATAGGAAAATTACTTGACCTGTAATGAACTGTAAAACAAATGACATCTGTGTAAGATTACTCAACTCGAAAGCAAACTGTTGTACATGAAGTCCCATCAAGCATGATATTAAAATGTCCACTTTTACATCTTTCCGCCCAAGCTCTGTAAAAGCCCAGGCTGTTGGGCCCAACGTGATGGAAACCTGAGGCTAATGACTCAAGCAGACGGCCGTGGGCATTAGACAACTTCATTTATGAAAAAGTCAACCTCTCGTGTAGCGATACATTCACATTACACTGCCTCACTTGAGAGACACGCGGCTGTCACAGCCACTGAGCAATGCTGATGTCCTTTCCTACCTGCATTCATCTTACTCTCAGGAGGTAATGGTCTTCTCAGGTCATTTGCGCATTAGGGTCTCGATCATTCATCTCACCCACCTGCAATCCTATGGATTTATATGGATTGCAGGTACAGCAGCACATAGAGGGAGGTTTAGAAGACAAGGAAAACATACATGCTCTAAATCATTTATTTGCACTCTCTTTCTAAAGTCCCAGTGCTGCCTGTGGCCTAAAGTGTCTGCAGAGGGCCATTCATGAGCATGCAGGTTATGTTCAAATGATTTGTGGGTATAATTTGCTTTTTTGTGCCTTGGAGAAGTCAGGGTTTGTTCTCTAATTATTTTGTGATGTTGAATGATAATCACCTTTCTATGTGGCAACAGACTGTCTAAATGCAGCTAAGTGTTATCAATGTTATTTTGTTGGTTTTGGTTGTATTGGCTGGTAAGTGGTAGAGGTGTTTAGTACGAACATATCTTAAACACTGAAATTCAAAACCAACTTAAATTGAACCAGCTTTACTGAATCACCATTGGCACAAACAAATCAGTAGCTTTTAGTATATTTAAAGACCACAAAGTCACAGAAACAATCACAGTACGACAGCAACATACAACGAATATTACTACTGAACAGAATCAGTGCTGAACGTTGTGTCACTATGAACAGGGATTGGTTCATATACTGTTGTACGCACTGAAGTGCATTTTAGCGGTATTACAAGTTCTTAGTGAAGAAAAAGTAAGCAAACTACAGTATAGTTAGTCACTAAGAATCTTTGAAATAACGAATAAACGAAAATTCAAAGCAGGGGTTTTGTAATTTCCACCACTAGAAAGTGGTACTGGACGTGTCGGCAAATGTAAAGAAAGTAAGATCATGAAGACAGTTTGATTTTAGCTTTACCTTGAACGCAGACAGGTCTGACTGCCTGATAGAAGACAGGCACATTAATCTCTTTAATGGGGATGATTCAGTCCCATCAGACATATGTACAACCATTAATCTGCTCATGCTGATGTAGCCTGTTCAACATTTGTATAATGCTGAAAAATGTCATGCTTGTGCTTGTGCACAATTTCCAAAGAGCTGCTTTTTGCTTTATCTCGAACATTAATTGTTTTGATGGTTTCACTGCATATCTGCATTCACTATTCAAGGTCCATTTTGATGTGGGAAGAAGAAGAAATCACACGAGTGCCTGTTACTGAGGCCCACACATTTAAAAACCTTTTCCTCCAAGGTTCGGCATCACACTGTTCCCTTCCCCTTTTGCTTTTACTTTATGTGATACTAGTCCCTGTATCTTTCTCAAGCTGTTTTGCTTACAGAGGTCACAGGGGATATGTTGCACATTTGGTCATGATGTGAAAGCATTAGTCGGTGCCAGCAGGTGTGTAATTATATATGAAACAAGGTTTTAAAAGAGGAACATCACGATGGCATGTAGAAAGTAGGCCAGGAAGAAGAGACTTCAGAAAAGTCCTATTTATTCCTCACCCACTTCAAATGTGTGACTTCGTATTTTAAGTTGTGAAATAATCCAAGGTCACTTCAACTATTTCAAGACTATTAAAAATAACATTAAACAGACAACAACTTAACATGATGAAACAAGCCTCCAGGGCGGATTCTTTCAAAGGAATATTGTTTTTCTTCTTGTTTTTCTACCCAGTGTGCTCACTGTTGTCTGTTTTATGTATTTCAGGTATGGTGACATGGTGCCAAAAACAATCGTGGGGAAGGTGTTTGGGTCCATATGCTCTCTGAGTGGGGTGCTGGTCATCGCCTTGCCTGTCCCTGTCATAGTGTCAAACTTCAGCCGTATCTACCACCAAAGCCAGCGGGCAGAGAAACGGCGAGCCCAGAGGGTACTTACTCTCCCCCTCCCACGGCCTCTCTCTTCCCTTTTCTCTCTATCTCTCTTTATTTTGCTTCTGTCTGCCTCTTTCCTCTGCCCCTATCTTATCCGCACGTAACAGAATGACAAGGCAAACACTATCTTCCAGAATATTAATTTTTTTATTGTGTTTCTGTGTATTGGGTGGGCTCAGCTTCCTTGAATGTATTTCAGTGGGAGAAGGAAATAAGAGAGGGAATGACAATGACTGAACAAATGATCTTCAGAGTATAGCGTCAGCAGCTTTTCAATAGCAATATGTGCATTTCTTTCTAAAAGTGTTTGCTGAGGCAAAAATTCCTAATCATAGAGTTAAGCATGGCCTCTCCCTACTAAATACTGTGGCTGCCAGAGGGGGACAGAGTCAATTAGTGTGACAGACAAACCGTCAGAGGCTAAAACAGAGGTCTGTTTTTTCAAACAGAAAGCTCGGCTTGGTAAAATCCGCGCTGCGAAGATTCGAGGCACTAATGTCTATATGCGCTACAAACAAAATGGGCTCCTGATCAACTCACTGGAGGAGGTAACGGGACCAAGCACCGGCTTGGGGGCTGACTGACCGGGGCCATGCTGACGCTTGCATGCCGCTCTGCTCGGGGGCCATGCCACCACACACTGGGGAGGGGGGGGCTGTTCATGCTGTAACATAGGGACTGCTGTCATTCCAGTGCTTCAGTGTATTTGTCCTCTCTCTTACATCACACCTCTTAGCTGCAGCATTGACATGCTTCAACACTCTCTTTCTATCCAAACAGCAGGAGGGCCAGGCAGGCACACTTGCCTTCTGGCGGAGCACAGCCATTACAGTCACACTAACTCATGACCAAGCTCTGCATGTCTGTCCAACAGGGTTTGGAGGGGAAGGAGGGAACCAAAGGCTTACTGGACAGTTGGTTGCCTATGGTGGCTGTCTGCTCGGCCCGCATCTCCTCTAAACTCTGTTTTTGATCTGCTGTGTGTTCTGTGTGTTATTTCTAGAGCATCAAGGTTGTAACTAACATAACATACCTTCCATCCCAGAGCTGTGCAGAGCTCCATCCAAGTGTGTAGTGTTGTTGTGATCCAGAATCTGTGATGTGTTTGGTGCAATCTGTTCGATCTGTGTCTAAGTGTGCCACTGCTGTTGCACTGAAATGAGCTCTAATTTGACTTTTTTGGTTATTCTCACCAAATCAGCGAAAGAATGGTAAAACCAGCAGTCAAACATGTTGTAGTCAGCCACTGTCTCTATGCATCTCTAAAACATCCCCATCTCACTAGGTTGTCAGTAGATTGGCTGCCGTGCTACAGATCAGCATTTCAACCCTCAATGCTTTGCGTACTCTCCACTACATCACATAGCTAACTGTTGCCTGAGACTATGTTTCTATGTAAAATCCAAACCTGTTCATCTATACTGTTGTTTTTTTTTTTTTTTTTGTGTGTTCGAAGGCCTCCAAGGAGGCAGGACGAGCCCTGGTGGCGAAGGCCCCCAGCCCTCCTTTTGAGAGCCAACATAATCACCTGCTGCACTGCCTGGAGAAAACCACGGTAAAATCTAATTTATTTCTAAAACTTAAAATCTCACTTTACCACTCACTTTGGCATCTTTCATTCTCATTGTCTTGGTAACAGACTTTAGACAGTTTGAAATAGCTCACTGTGAAAAATTGTTTATTTTATGTTAAATTGCATCACTTATGTCTGTGCTGTATCATCAGTAGTCTGTTACAGTGTGTTGCAAATTGAAACAAAGTGAGTTTTTTCATCTATTCACAAACTATACTGTACTGTCCAATCTATTCTATATGCAACACAAGTTAAAAATAGCTGTAAATGGGGCTGGGAAATGTTGAGTCCCCTTGCCAGCATTACATGCTAAACATAACATGACTCAGCCAGCCATTAACATTATTCCTTCCAAACAAAGCAGCATACTTCATTTTAACACCATCTATAATTTAGAGATACAGTAAGAGCCTCTTTAATGCTTGGCTGTGACATGAGTTCTACACTCCAAACCCTGCACAGAGACATGGACAGGCAGTAAATCATTGTCCCTCCTTATAGATGATCCTCCCCCCAGTGAAAGGCTTGCTGGTTGTCTGGGAAAATATATTAGGTCTCTCATGGTGTGCCTTATAGATTGCAGGAGTGACAGAGGGGAGGTATAAGAAAGGAGTCACGATGCATCTGATTCTGCATAGTGTCACTCTGCCACCTGCTGGCTGAGCCTGAAACACACTTGAAGCCTGACCTTCAAGTCATTCTCATTTGTCACAGGGATAACAGTTGTGAATGTTTTCACAGATGGCACTTAATAAGAACATCTGGGCCAATATATTTCTATTCCCTTGATGATTCATTTTCCAATTATTAAACAATTTTGCTGTGGATTCTGTTCAGTCTGTTTAGTCTTTACTGTGAAACATCTTTAGTCATTATTTAGCAGAGCCAATCATTGATGTAATAGAGTGATTCATAAGCAACATTGAATCAAAATGTCCCACCGTCTTCCTCTGCAGAACCACGAGTTTGTGGACGAGCAGACGTTTCAGGCTAACTGCATGGAGATCTCTGTGATGAACAAGTCGGGGTCTCGTGCATCCTCGCTGTCCTCGTCTCCACATGGCCTCAGCTCGTGCTGCTCTCGGCGCCACAGGAAGAAGAGCAGCTTCAGCCTGCCCAGCACAAACAACCAGGAGCTCAGCACCATACAGATAAGAGAGAGGCCTGTGGCCAACAGGTAGTATCTCAGTCTAGCTCTTTTGTCTGTCTCTACATCTCTGTCTCTCTCGACTCACAAACACCAAATACACACATATGCATGCACACAGCTGATCCTGTATTATAAGACAAGATACACTTTATTGAATCCACGCTGGGAAATTAAATCATGGATTCATTTATACAGATATATAAGTATATATTATAAGGAAGTAAAAAACAACAACATATTGTTGCTATCCAATGAAAAGTATCTCCATATTTAGTTTTTAGGGTTTCAGGTAAACAGAAGGTTTTTTTGTGGATTCTGACATTTCTCTTAATTCTTAGGTCGAATGATCGAAAATGCTTTGTCATGAACCTTTAAACAAGGCTGTTTTTCTTATTTAATGAAATGTTTACATTTTGGAGATGCATGGTTTTGATTGGACAGTGACCACATGTAAGTTCAAAGCAAGTGTGACTTTTTGACATGTTGGGTTTCATAAGTGAAGTACTTTCACATTGCATGTGATAGTCAAGTTCAGCCAAATTATTTATTTATTTTACTTACACCTCTACCTCTATTGGTATATTTTTGGTTTTATTTATTAATGGTTGTCTCTGGGATTTCTGCTTCCAAGACATTAAAAGTGAACTGAATTGTGTTTGTTTGACAAAGAAAAATAGAAACAACAACATGTCCCATCACTGTTAATCCAGAGACATTGCAGTTTTCAGTGGAACTACTTTCTACCAAATAAATAGTCCTTTCTCTCTGTGAAAACAGCTTGTTCTGTGGATAATCCACTGCAACTAGGACACTGTATCTGGTGTTGCTGTTGAATGTTTTTTTTTGATGTTGTAAGTAGTTCAAATAAAATTCAGTTCACATCTATTACATTGGGGCACAGCATAATTCTCAGAGATAGATATCTCAGAACCAAAACCAAAACTATTATTTCTTGATACCACGAGCGGTAAGTGAGAAAACTTGTTACTTCATAAATTAGGTGAACTAACACCCATTTATCATAGTGTGAACAATTTCATACAGGTGAGGATTCTTTTGTTGTATTTGATGTATATAGTCTTTAGTCTCAACCTTTATATGCACAGTCCTCCTGTACAGTATTCTCTTTAGACTCTGACAAAAGCTGAGGAGGTTCACACTGAAAACTGATGAGCAACATAAGCCAAAGCTCCTCTATATTTTTACTCTGTACAAAGAACGTGAATATTTCTGTATCGTGGCTTTTATACTGTACAGTATAAGAATAAAGAACTCTGTGAAATAAAGTCTTGTGTAATACATTCACAAGGTCACCCTCTTTCATCCTGTGTTTCTTTTACAGCCGCTCCAGCCTGAATGCCAAACTTGATGAGACTGTGCCCTTGAAATGTGACAAACCTTACATCACTCCTTCCATGGTCAGCCTATCTGCACCGGTGGTGACCTCATCGGACGGACATGGCTCCATCACCACCGCCGCATACTCTCAGAGCAACATTGTCCGAGTATCTGCCTTGTAGATGTCATGCTTATCTGATCAGCTAACTGGTCTCAAGAAACACCAGATGCTGAGGAGAGGGACCACCTAGCATCAACCTGCCATAATTTAGAGGGATTATAAATATAAAATCTGGGTTTTTGAAGTAGTGATCTCATCTGATGTCACACTCTGCATGGTATTAAAATGATGTGGACGGCTGCCTTGGAAATTAAAGCAAACCAGCACATCTTGCGCCATTAAGCACAGCAGAGCAAGGAAGTGTTGGTATTGCGTGGTTATCGTTGTTGCCTAAAAATACTGAGAAAAATTTATTTTTGAACATGTAATGTAGTTGTATTTGTTGTCTTCTGATACTTAGGAGGAAAGGCAGATGTTAAAAGGTCATTCTTGATAGCCTCTGATGACAAAGCACACGTATTCATTAACTGAGGACCATCTTTGTGAATATTAAATCATCTACTTACATATTAGAAACACTCACCACCCAGTTAAATACATTGTTTTGAAACCCTTCAACTACCCTGTTTCTAATAGTCCCCTCATTGTTGTAAATTCAGAAAACATGCATCCACTGGAATGGATAACTGTTGTGAATATTCATTAACTTACTCATTAACTGGTTGATTTCATAGCTTGATGAGTAAAAAATACAACGCATCCACATGTTTCTGAAATGTGCAAGTGAACGTCAAAATGACAAAATCTGTGTTAACTTACATATTTGACAACCTGGTATGGATCTATGTGAAAGCCACTGTCATTAATTAACAATGGACATTGAGAAATATGCAGGGTACATATTAATTAGGTCACAAGGTAGAAATCTAAGTGACTGTTCTCCACAACACTCAACTAATACTAACCCTAATGTAGACACAGATTGACCTGGAAAACCATATGAAAGAGTGTTGAACATCAATTCCATTGCACTGCTCTTAAATTATAATATTCATTATAATAAGTGAGACTTGGTAGATTTCACTGTGTTAAAGGGCCATTTTGTACATTTTTCATATTGTAAATATCTAATTTAGAACTTTATCAGCTGCATTTGAAGTTGGCTCCTCTTATTTCTAGATTTAGTTGACAGTTGTTGGCATACTATTTCTGTCTGTTAACTGGTTGAATTAAGGATTTGCATGCTGTCATTGCAGAATTCTGTTTTATTAAAAGTATGTCTTCTTGTTGGAGGTTTGTCAGTAAAAATGAGATTGATGGAAGGAAACACAAAGAGACTGGTATATTATGATGTAAATTCTGCAAAGCTTTGCTTTTAATGAAATGCAAACCTTGTCATGGAGTACATATATAAGAGGTAAGGAAAAAGGACAAATGATCACACATTGTGCATTTGGTGCAGTGGTTAGAATAAATACTGTAGCTCTACTGAAACATCCATTAAATGACCCATGTCTTTTGTTTCTTATGAGAGCACAATAAGGTAGATCTCATAACGTTTTGCCTGATTACTCAAAGATCATCACCAATGAGAGGATAGGATAATAATTAGGTGCCGCCAGGACACGTGAGGACTTGACTGGCCCAGTGGTGGGTCCTGCCTACAGGGTCTCCGGAGACAGACAAGCAGGCCTCAGTGATTGTTTGACAACGAATGCTGGCAGCGCCCCCCTGCTGAGCTGATTGCGTTGGCCCAGGCTGTTTCTCGCAGCATGCAACACCTCTGCTCTGCAGTGTTAAGTAACTGCTGCAAAGTCAGCCTGCATAAAATCTAAGATAACACAGCGGCATATAACATAATATACCTCCTATACCCAAATCAAAATTCACACTTTGACATCTGGGGTTTCTTTTAGTTAATATTTTAACAATGACTAGAAAAATGTTAACCATTTTAATATTCAGTTACATAGTGAATATTGAATATGGTAATTTGGTCTAGTGCCACTCAGTAGTAGGTAGAAGTAGAAATATTATAATTCTTTATTAAATATGGACATAAACTTGTTTTTAAGCCTATAAAACTCTGTCCGAAACTGAGGGTTCACTGCAGCATATATTATTGGGTCACTTAGTGATGTGATGCAGGCAATAGAGACCGACAGAATCTGCATGTCCTGAATGATTGTTATCTGAAAAAAATCATAGAAAATGAAAAATTGTTAGAGAACATTAGAGAAGACTTTGTGTAACAGCTATCAATATACAGTATATTACACAGCTTTTAAACCTAGTGTTCAGAAAATTAGTTTGATATAAAATATGCAAATATATATATATATATATATATATACAGTATATGTGTGTGTGTGTGTGTTTTTGGAGCCTTAAGGTGAGTTCAGGGGCCAGAAACAGTTGAGAGGCCTTACTACACACTACAGTTTAAGGCTAAGTTATACTACAAAGAAAAACTTTACATACAAAATCCCAGTAAAATTTGCATCCTTGTCTCACAAATACTTACCTGTGTTCTGTGAACAGCATTCATCAGGATAGTTGTGATCAGTGGTAACCAGAATAAGACAAAGGTTATAATAATATAGCCAGCACGCTTCGCCATTTTACTTTCCTTCTTTTTTTTCGCTCTCTCTTTACTTGCTTTGGAAGGCATCATGCAAACAGCACCTTCCACCTCCATGTTTTGTTTTGTAGCTTCTGTTTCAGGGACATTACCAATGAGGGGAGGTAATGAAGACACTTGATCTCCAGTCAATTTTTCTCCTCCATTGCTGCTCTTAGCTTGATTTAATTCAATCATTAAAACAGGAGTGGATTCTGTATTCTCTAACTGTGCAGACGAGGGAACATGGGGGCTGGTTTCTTTCATTTCAGAGGGCGTTTTGTCAATTTCTACTCTCTCTTTGGACTGCTTTTCTATGTTGAAATTGCTTGGCTTTGTGGTTGAGCTCTGAACACTAGCAGCAGCATCTCCATTTGATGGGTTTGCTTCAATGTTCGTGCCACAGGGATTGGACTGCTCTGTTTTAAAAGGTTTCTCCTCAGTCTGCACTGTAACCGGCATTGCAGGAGGGTGATGTTGTTCTGTTTTCAAGTCAGTTATCTCCAATGTATTTTTTAATTCTTTTTTATTCTCTGAACTGATGGAGGCACATTGTGGAGTTTTTGTTGAGGCCAGTAGAGCAGCCGTAGAATCTTTCTTCGATGAATTTGGTTCAGCTTGTGTCACTAGTTCCACCTGAGCAACACTTTTGCTCAGCGTCAGGTTTTGCTCTGATTTTCCGTGTCCATTTTCCACCGCTGTGGTTTCTTCTTTCTTCTGCTTATCTTTTGTTTTGTCTGTTTTTGAAAGACGAAAAGTACCTTTGTCAAATATTTTGCGATTGTGTGATCTCACAAGGATAAATATGCGAGCATAGAATCCAATGATAACACTAAAGCAAGCTGCCCAAAGTGGGAACAACATGTAAAGTCCAAATGTGTCATAGGAAAAGGATGTTACTCTTGATAATCCTTTGCATTTTTCATACACGGGTGAGTCCTTCACAAATATCACACAAAAAACAGCCACCAGAATAGCCAAGGCCCATGTGAGAGGAATCAGTACCATAATCCGTCTTCGCCTTTGACTAGTTTTGGAGGGTCGGGCAATGGCCTGGTACCTTTCTGCACTTATACAGGCCAGTGTCAACAGTTGGATGCAGCAGCTGAAAGAGAAAAAGGCCACTTGTATATCACAGATCAACTCGTCCACATATCCTCTTTGATACACAGTTGTGACGATGGTTAAGAGAATGGGGCAGTCAACTACACATCTCAGAATATCTATGACTGCAAGATTCACCACCAGCACATTATTCATAGTTTGCAGTGATTTTTGGTAATGAACTGCCAGTAAAACAAAAAGATTTGCTGCAATCCCCACAGCAGAGGTGATCAACAGAATCAAGCTGTTTGCCACAACAAAGGCAATGTCAGTGTATTCCTCCCAAATGGTGTTGTTCCCAGAGTCCCATGCAGGTGTATGCTTGCCTCTCATCTCCAGGTTCAAAGAGTTAACATGTTTAGTTCTTCATTTCAGTATCTTCATTCTCTCTACGCCTCCCAAACATACAGTAAGCCTAGCTTCGCTTGTTGGCAAGAGATTCTTCACTGAGTGAATAATGTTAATGGATGAACCAGCTTGGACAAGTATCCGCCCTTTTCATTATCACTTCACTGCAGCAGCACGTCACCTGGGAGTCCTCACTGTTCAGATTCATTAAAGACTGTGCTGTGTGTGTTCACAGCATAGACAACTGGGAAAAAAGGATGGTTGTTAATTGAAAAGTATTTACGTCACTATTGTCTCAATCCTGATTCCGAACTTTAAAAAGCCAACAAATGGCTTAGAGCAGAAATGCAATAATGATGATAGTATGGCATTGTGATACATAGGATATGCATCACAGTATGTGTATGAAGTGAACAGCTGTCCATTCAATCTAATACTGTACCTCACAAAGAAAAAAGCTTTGCATCAAGTATGCCAGATGGATGACTTGGGAGTTCTTGAATTGGCTCAGGAAATAAAGCGAGCATTGCTGCTGGATTATAGAATGACACTATGTAATCCTGTTTGGAGATAAAGTGTGAAATGCTCTTTGCTTCAAATGTGCAGACTTATGGACTATGCCAAATCTGGGATTAGATCAACATAATACATGTTCCTCCTGACCATCCTACATATTAGACTGATCCAATGTCTGTTAAAATCATGTAGGTAAAAACTAGAAGTTCTAGAAAATAAACTGTGGGGAAACACAAAACCATGCATCAAACGTCGTGGTGCAAAACAAACTGTAAATATTTTAGGATGCCATAAACTGTGACAACATAATGAGCAACTTGTTAAAATAGAAATGAGAAGACAAAAGAGTAGTTGCAAATGAAAAAGTGCTTTATTTAGAAACAGATTACCATTTACAATATTTAGCCTAGATCAGCGTGCCAAACAAGTGGGAGGGAAAAAGGCCTAACATATTATTTACAAAAGGTGTATGTAGAGTAGCCTAATAGAAATCACTTTCAGTGCATTAAGAAAGTATTCAGACCACTTCACTTTTTTCACATTTCGTTATGCTGCATCATGATGCTAAAATTGTGTAAATGAAACCCCATAATGACAAAGCAAAATAAGGATTTTATAAATGTTTGCACATTTATTAAAAAGAAAAAACTGAATTTAGTATTCAGCTATGACACTTGAAATTTAGCTCAGATGCCTTCATCTCAACATCTCAAACATCTCTCATCAAAAATTCTCTGGAGCTCAGCCAAAATGACCATTTTGGTTGGCCCTCTCTCTGAGCTCCACAGAATTTTCCAGAAGGCTAACCATCACTGCAACACTTTACCGAAATGGGCTTTATGGCAGAGTGGCCAGATCGAGCCTCTCCTCAGTGAAAGACATGACAACTTGCTTGGAGTTCGCAAAACAAAGCTCCTAAAGACTCTGAGAAACAAGATGTTGGCTGATTGGAATCAATTCTTAGCATCATGTCTGGAGGAAACCAGGCATGGGAGATATTTTTTTTGTCAGTTTTTGGAAAAATAAGGATATATTGCAAGGTTTATTGTGACAGAATCATTAATTAATATTAATCATAGTTTAATAAATATAATCAAATAATTGCCCCCATAAATAAATATGAACCAATTAAAAAAACATATCAATGAAATAAAGTAGAGTAAATCAATAAATATCACTCTTAGATCAAATCATCAACTATTGAAGAGTGGATTAAATCCTCAGCCAAAAATGAGTAATCCTAGTTGCTAGCACCAACTTAACAGTTACAACCCTCTCCTAATTGTGTCCTCTTACTTCATCTTTATTCAGTGATGCATATCAATCTTCAGTTCTGGTGACTCAGTGTGAGCTCAGGCATGTGCCATATAAGACACAACATCCTGTGTTTGAATAATGCTCCTTTTCTGAACTGTCTTCACAAATGTAAAAATAATAATACAAATAAGAAATTGACAGACCACAGAGTAGGCCAGGCAAATCTTCTACTGCCTGACTGACTTCCCATTGTAATGCACAAGCTGAGATGTGCAGCAGGCTCACTTAACAAGTGCACCTACATTTCCCATGTTTTTGATTTTGTAGGTTTTGCAGAACTGATATATACTCATGTTATTTGTATGCATTAGGACAGCTGCACAATCGGAGAGAGAGCATATTATGTTTTGCAGCTTCCCTGCAACTGATAAATAATTGTACTGAGTAAATCCTGTATTCACACAGGTACTTATGTGCAATGTGAGTGGACACAGAAATAAAACCATCTTACTGAATACTTGTTCTAGAAAAATGGGATGGACAATAAATACAGGATTACCTTGCAATATAATGAAATAATACAATGCCAAAACAAAATAGTTTCAGATGAATCAACCCAGCTCCTATATAATCCTAACAAGTTAACAAAATAAGCACTTTTTTTCCGGATGGATTGGATTGCATTTATTTTGTCCACCTCCTCAATATCAGCTAACAGTCTCTGTGCCGATTCTGTTCTCACTGGGTTACAGTGAAGACCTCTCTGAGAGACATGGGCCTGTAGATGTGCAGGTCTGCGTGACTGTGTCCGTGATGGGGCACCAATAAACACTGACAACCATGGCAGCTTCTTGTTTTCCCTGGAGAAAGTCACAGAGGCAACACCTTGCTGTGCGAGTTGACGGAGCGCATGTTGATGCTGGCAGTGGGGAGCACATGGGGAATGTAGCGGCCGCACGACAGCACCTCCAGAGCGGCTTCACGGAACTGTTGGACACAACATTTAGGAAATATTTGAGCATTGATTTCACATGCAATTCTAATCTTTTTTTCTTGTGCCTATCTGTGTGCATTTCAATTTCACAGAAGATATACACTTCAGCTGCTTACCTGCTTGTTGGAAAGGAAGTAGATGATGGGGTTATAGACAGGGCTGGTCTTGGCAAAGTACATGGGCAAAGTGGCGACCAGTGGAGGGATGTAGAGCTCTGGATCCACGACTACCACCACTGACAACGCCGTGTAGGGCAGCCAGCAAACAAAATAAGATATGATCATGGCCAGGACCATACTGATGGCTTGATCATTCTCCTTCTGGCTGGAACGCCCACCCTGGAGCTCCACGCTCCTGTTCAGCTACGAGTAGAAAGGAAATTTGACACCCATTAAAAGTGAATAGCTTGTTTAGTCTGTAGGTGGTAAATTGCAAACAGATAAGGATGGGGGGTATGCATTTTAAATCTAGCCTAGTTCGAATGGTGTGAAACTGTAATAAACAGAAGCCATCATGAGCCCACCTTATTCATGGATGTGAGCACTTTGGAGTAGCAGTAAATGATGACTATGGTAGGGAAAATGAAGCATAGGAGTGTGTAGAAGATGAGGTAGCTGTAGTTGTTCCACGATCTCTTCTCCCAGGCCAGAGAGCAGGAGGTCTGGATTCCTTCAGGTCCGTAGGAGCTCCAGCCAAATAACGGAGCCACCGCCCAAAACAAGCAGAAGATCCAGACAAATAGCAGCCCGGCGATGCTTCTCCGCATGCTCAGCTTTAGACCAGCTCTCGGCTTACACACCAAGTTGTACCGCTCATAGGCAAGCAGGGTCAAAGTGCAGAGAGACACCAAACCTAGGAAAGGGAAATAAATTAACAAAACAAAAATGTCAGCTAAAGGTCCACTTACTAGCTTTTTCTGGAGATTTTAACGACATCTCATGGTCTTTCTCAGGGTATGGAGCTTGTTCAGTTGTCATAGCAAGCATCTCCAATATCTCCAGAACAATTGAGCAAACTCCATCAACTGAGAAAATTGTGGTGTACCCAAGTGTACTTTGAATTACGGTTTGTGTCCAAAGAATAAACTTCAAGTCAGCAAAAAAAAATGTTTCCAAGAAATAAACATGACATTTGCCAAATCTGATAACAGTATAGACATTTTCAAAAAGCATCAAACAGAGCCCTACATAAATGTGTGTAAACATTCTGAGATTAAGTGCAGTGAAATAACAGGATCAATATTTTAGCTTACAATTGTGTTTGTTGTGTTTTATAATGACAGACCTCAAGGCACAGAGAAAAGAAAATTTCTCTCAAAAAGTGTATACAACATAACCTGCTCTATCACAACTCCACTTACCAAAATAATTAACTGCAAATCCTTGAAACACGCAGGCTGTGTCGCCAATAAAGAAAAAGCCGTGGTAGTTAGTGATGGTGACGACCAGGGATCCGCACAGGCCTATCATGAGGTCAGACACCGCAAGGCTGAGGAAAACGGTCATAGGCTGGAGTAGAGACGGGTTCCTCAGCATCACGGTTATGACGAGACAATTGTTAAAAACTGTTAACAATGTGTTGATGAACATGAGGAAAGAAATTATACTGTAGCCCACCCGAGGGAAGATGGTGGGCGTAATAGCCACCACCTCGGTGTAGATGGGTGGATGAGAGCCAGAGCTGCTGTTGCTGTCCATGGTGCCTAAATGAAGTCCAGATTTGGTGAAACAACTGTGAGGGCAGACACTGAATCCATGGACACTCAGGAGTACACAGCGTCATTGATCTTATCATTTCTGATCCCTGTTAAACCACTCAGCTCTGATCAAATTGTGCACCTGCCTGATAAGAGACAATTGCCCCAAATGCAATATGGTAAATTGGTCTGTAACACGATTTGAATGGATTAATCCTAATAAACCCACTGCTATAATGGTAATTGGAAAGTTGAGGGATATAAAGGAGGGATGAATTAGTCCTGAAAACTAATTTTCAAATTATAAAATGTTTCTTCCTTTTGTTGTTTAAATACAGCTGACAGAAAAGGAAAAAATAGCGTAGTATGCAAATAGTTACACATTCAATAAACAGTACAGTACCTGCTAATTAAATCTTATTACATAACAATTATCCAACCATATGAATTTGCTTTAAATTCATGATATAAGCACTTGGCTCAGATCATAAAGCATTTCTATTTTAATAAATAGCGAAATAAGAACACACTTCAACACATATTTACTAACTACTACAGAAATGCAAATAAACCATGAGGTTTTGGCCACTGGTATTTAAGAATTCCCTTTTTTCAGATTAAACATCAAATATATTCATCTCAAGTCTTCGTTCCAGCACTTGTGAAAACATTTCATGCATTTTCTGCAGAAGTGTCAAACCCATGAAAGTCAAATAGCAACAGTTGCTAAATGCTAAATATAGCAACGATGCTCTATTTTTTGCTGACAAACGGACATTTCTCATGTGCTAAAATAAGACATATAGAGGCTGCGTTGTGTGGATCTGGTTCAGAGGTACAAAGATCTTAGAACATAAATGTGCAGTGTGTATCACATTGTACAGCTCAAAATGAAAATAACTAAGATGCAAAATTTAAAAAAGCTAGATTACCATATATTACATTAGACTACTACAAAAATATATGCATTGGAGTAATGTGAAAAATACATTAAGGCAACATAGTTTGTAATGTAAATGTCACATCTGAGTATTCCCATTTTACTGACAGTCTCTTATTGTTTTACAGATGCAAATGACAGAAAAAGCAACGATAATCTTGTACAATTCATACAAGATCCATGATAGACATGATGTGTGACTGCCCCCTATTCTTTAGACTGTGCAGCATGCAGCATTTTTGCATACTTTAGCAACAATCAGTGCATTCAATGATTCAAATTCTTTGTGATTAAAAATATAAAATACAAGGTGTCCATGTTTTAAATTAAAAGGTCAAAATGCTCTTTCGGTCAAGTGTCATTTTGCTTAAAAAGCACTAAATCTACTGGTCCTCTTTAGGACTGAATTCTTTGAGAGGAGAGGAGTAGTTTTAAGCTTAATAAACATTACCAGTTTGTACATATCTTAAAATGTGGCATGCATCTTCTAAAATGCCATATCTTAAAACCTAACAAATACTAATTAAATCAGCAATTTAGATTATCCAATCCTAGTCTTTATTTTTTAACCTTGTCTTCCTCTCTCTCTCTTTCTAATCGGACTCTGCTTTGGTCCTGCTGAGCTGTGAGGGGACGCGAATACCAGCAGGACTGTGTTCAGGCCAGAAGGGGGACTCGTGCTGCAGGGGAGTACGGCGAGGGAAAAAGGTGTGCTGGAAGTCATAGTTGAGCAGGCAGCTGATGGAGGCCATGTAGATGTCAGCAAAGCGTGAGAGTCGGCGTGAGAAGTATGTGGGGTTGTGGTACGTCCGGAACAGACTCCCAAATTGAGAGTTGAAGATGTCCTTTGTCTGTGACCTGCCATGAAAACATTCATACCATCAAGATACAGTTCGATCAGTTCTACAAGATCTCAATAAATGATCAAAGCTGCTCTTGATTGCTTAAGTAATGATCTCCATTACCTCATGGCTTCTCTTTCTCTGATCCACTCCTCAACGACAGCTTGAGATGCTGGATCCCTATGTACCTGTTTGGGAGCAGTGCAAAGAAGTTAAGCACACCGATTGAGGATAGAGGCAAAAAGGGAAAAACACAAACGTCTTTAGGAGTCTCCTGACCTGCATCTGTTCGATAAGTCCAGTCAGTGCCTGTAACCAGGCCATCATGTGCACGTACTGCTCTGTGTTCATGATCTTGATCTCCTTTCTCAGCTCAGGGATGATGGCGCCTGTCCTCCAGCCATGTTTCAGCGTTAGATCCTACAACACAAAGGACCAGAATTGTCAAAAATGTAGGAATTTACCTGTTTGTGATAGTGTCTGAATCATGTTTTTACATGCAGGAATTAAGCAATAAAAAGGGAGTGCTACAAACAATACACTGGAGTTGGAGGCTTAAAGTACATATCATACAATACAGCCTGAATTTGAGTGTATTGTTGCTATTATACCACTGTCATTCATTTATGATTACCTGTTGAGACAGCTATAAAAATAAACCTTATATATACCAGCCATGTAGCAAACAGCATGTCAGCAGCACAACTGCAATGCCACACTAGATCTATATGACTTCACAGTCACACTAGGCCTAGTGTTGCTTACTTGGATGTATTTAGAAATGCAACACAATCAATGCTGTTGTACTAATAAGATGATTTTTTTTTATTGAAATTGGTTGCAGTTATGTGCCTAAAGCTCAAGTAAATGCTGTACCAGTGCAAACAGCAATAATTAAAACCAGGTTTTCTACAGGTTTCATCAAGTCAAATTTAAGACTTTTTAAGCCCGTGATTAATAAAATGTAAGACCTCAAACAGACATAAAAAGATTCCAGAAACATTGTCTGAAACAATTCCCAGATTTTCTTGTTGGCATTATAGGACTGGTATCTAGATTGGCTGCAAAATAAACTGCATGTTGGTCTCATTTCTACTGGTATTTGAACTAGCGAGAGAAAAAACTTCAACCCCACAGAAAAAAAAAAAACATTCTAAAAGTGCTGCGGGAACATTTCAATGAGCATTGGAGGTAGCGTAGGAAAATTAAGACCTGTTGAAAATGATTTAAGACCTACACAATACAAATTTAAGATTTTTTAAGGCCTAACATTTTTATTTGGAAATTGTAGACTTTTTTTTTTTTAGGCTTTTTAAAGACCCTGCGGAAACCTTGTAAAACGGAAGTGTGTTAGTGAATGTAGTTAGTGCCAAAGTACTACGGCTGGGACGGTTACCGCATTACCGCAATACCGCGGTCACGTGACGCCTACCGCGGGTCTGAGCTCGTCACCGTCATCACCACACATTAGCCTAGCAGCTAGTGGAGTTTCCTTCTGTTTATAGCTTTATCCCGATAAAACAGAACGGTTGAATTTCAGCCTACATGCACGTTTCGTAGCCTAAAACAGAGTGGTTTATATTGGTAGAGAGAGCAACAAGTCAGCGAACTGCGAACTCACCCTCTCTGCTCTCTGTCTGCTCAGCTGCTAGACAGGCTGCACTTGGCATTGTCGGCAGACAATTTTATTTATATTTTACTTTATTGACAAAAGAACTTTCTGAACTGTCTGTGGAATGGATCAACGGAGATGAGAGAAAACATTGTGGCCCTAAATGGCAGCAAAACTCAGTAAAGACTGAAATGGAAACACTGTGCTGCAATCTTTACAGTCTATGGCTGCAACGTATGTTGTAAGGTTTAAGCTGAGGTTTTTTCGAGGGTAATGCCATCCACTTTACCGGTAGTATTGACAATAAATAAAGCCTCCATGTCTTGAGAAGCTCTAGCTTGTTGTTTTATTGTTCACTTTTAACTCACTTTACATCAACTTTGCTATCTCTTTTTCCTCTCTCTTTTCCTCACAGTGGCACTCATACGCTACTCTCTGTCACTGCTCGCTCTCCTTGCGTGACCACACGGGCACTGATATCACTCACTTAAGGCACCCTGCCATTCTCGCTCTAACTTACGCTACTCTTGTGGGTTGCGGTTAACCGCCATACTGCAGTGATATGTTGCTTCTTCACCGCGGTAAGAAAATAACTACCGTTACAGCCCTAGACACAACACCACAACTTTTGTAAATACTAACAAAAAAAATTGTTTAGCCTTTAGTAGCTGTGTTTTGTTGTTCTACGAGCCCAGGTTAGTTAAGCCTTGTATCAGTAAGTAGGAAGTATGTAAGACGGGCCATTGACAAACTGTGCTAAAATGGATCCAGGAAAGTGAGAATTATTTTGGGGTTTCTTTAATAAAACTGCATAAAGCAGAAATAAAATACTGCTCCATCCCTTCCTCCCCTTAAGTCCTTAGTAACTCAGAGATGCTTCTGTCCATGGCCACTTGCAGTAACAATCTCATCCTACAGCCAGAGAGGCTGACTGTAAGCTGCAGTTAAACCACAAACGCCATGTTCCATTTTTCTAAATAAACAAGTTGACATGTTTGACAGCTGGCTGCCTGACACCAGCAAGGCATCTGTATTTAATTACCATAATGTACAGTTGATCAGACACATGCATATATCTAAGTCATAACTCATTGTAAAAACAACTAATGCTAGTTTGAGGGGCAGCGGTTGGCAGGTTGCTAGGTATAAAAAGGTAAAAAAAGGTGCAGTGTATCACTGCTGTAGATTTGATAGGTGTCAATATTACAAGACACTAACTAAAATGCCTGTCAACCAAACAATGCAGAGCTACAGTAACTGTGGTTTAATGCATGAAGAATTACATCCTCAACCCAGTTATTTAAGTATCTTTGTTTTCAATCATTTACTCAGCATCGCCTTATGTGCTTCTTCTAACAGAACATTAAGATTTAGACTGTTGCATATGAAGATTAGCGTCAACACTTTAAATTCAGGAAAAACACACATATCTTAAATCGGGCATGATCAAAGCAGGGTTTCCCTCCAATCGTTCATAAAACTGTGTTTTGTGTAGTTATGAGTCCTTACTGCCAAGTCACTGTAGATGTGATCACCAAAGTAGAGCACTTTGGATCCTGTCCAGCCTGTGAGTCTCAGGAACTCGTAAAGGTTTCCCTATAGAGATCAAACACATGTTTAAAAAATAATGAAACATGTATTTTATAAGGTGTATTCAGGAGACATTTTTCAGGAATTTTAAACTGGCATGAATGGCACAACACCTGTTTGTAGATCTTTCCTTTTTCCAACTTGTGAATCCTGTCCCACAGCAACGCACCTTTGTCTGTCACTCGCCTGAAAGGTCTAGGGAAAAATACACAAGACACATCTTAGCCAATATTGGCAGCTCCCAAACAAACATACACTACACTGGTAACTGCTGGCAGTGTGGCCCAGTGAGGCCCCTAGTGGGATAAAAGAGGCACAGCATGGACGTAGTATAAGCCAGAGATGTACTTACTTTCTCCTGTCATTAAAGAAACCAGGTTTGTCGGCCTGAACGATCACAACATCAAACAGGTCCTGCCAGTCCTTCCCTACAATGTAGTTCATTCCTCGGTCCCTGAGAAGGACAAAGATTCACACTGTCAGCAAAAAAAATGTTAAGATGAATTTATTTGGGCATTTTAGGCCTTGATTTGTGATAGGACCGCATAGTCAGCAACATTTTAAAGCTCATAAGAAAGGTACTATAAAAAAAGACTTGAGGGCTCAGCAATTCACCAGCAATAAAATAACCATCTCATACTATGTTAGTACCAATATGGATCCGGGAGGACGTCAAGGTTGAAACATTGCATTGGTAAAAAGGACACAGGTTTAATGTTTTTGAGTTCTGGGAAGCCTTTTTAGGTTGGATATGCATAGCAAGTCATTTTGTACAGTCAAGCCTGACTTCAAAAAAGGGTCATGGTCAATGACTTGAATGACAAATACTTGCAGATGGAAAGCCTTTTGATGTGTGGAAGTTGAGGCATTATACAGTAGCACCCATTTAATATTAGTACACTGATAAAAGACATGTTTTATTAATCACAGCAACAACTACTTGCGCTCTGTTTGCTCACACTTACACAAAGTCAAATGGGCTGTTGGTAATGAGGAACATCTTTTTTCCATGCTCTGACAGCTTCTTCAGCACAGCGTGGCTTTGCTCACCATAGCAAATGTATTTCTCTGGGAAATGGCAAAACAGAGAGAGGGTGAAAGGTGGGTGCTGCTGATTTAATTTGCACAGACAAAACAGTTTTTTATTATATTATATATTATTATATCACATCCTCACTATTTCTAAATTAATTGTTTATGTCTTGGCAACAACTAAGTATAATTGCTTTTATCTCAAACAAAGTAATATAAATCAAAGAACATTACCAATATCTGCCTCCACGGCTCGGTACATAATGCCCTTGACGTGAACATCTCTAATGGCTTCCTGTGAAGAGGAAATAGTAAACAGTCCTCAGCCAGGAAGTCATGACTTCAGTGACACGATGTTAGCATTCAGCTCCAGTAGCAACACTTTTCTCTGTATATAAACTGTTGACTTGGAAGCACAAAGAAAGTGCATCTCTGAATACAAATTCAGTATGAAGAAAGCAGACCCTCAAGTTTAGTTACTTTGGTGACACAGTGAGTAAGTTTCCACCACATTTTCAAAAGTGTAATCTGTGCTTTTGAATCAGTGAAAGAGTAAATAGACTCTCCCTTTCAAAGTCGCACATTTAAAGGAAGTTTATCATATACAAAGAGTATTTGATGTACTCAAAAAAACAGGGTTAATGCTGAATAATAAATCAGGCTCGGCAGGAAAAAAAAATTTAGCGGGGTGTCCCTGAAAACATGTAAGAGGCACTAATGGAAATAAGAGCGTAAGAGCGAGTGTGAGGGCTTTTTAATGACAGTGATCTGTCAAACACACTACAGTGTTACACAGAATAGACAGGACCAGCATGACAGCTGCCCCCAAAGGGAGACGCAGCACTGATTTCTCTCCCCTCTCCCTTTGACGCAACAGAGCCACCAGAGAACAGACGCAGATGGCTGGAGGCGGGCTTACTCAACTAAAATTAGACACCGTTTTCAGAGCTAAAATTAAGATGGGATCAAATGGCTTGAGCATCACAGCACACTGCAAACATGTAAATACATTAACATGCATGTACATGTGGCTGGATTTAATGTCTCTACACACATTGACCCCTTGGTGATACAATCATGAGTGAGTGCTGCTGAATGCTGAATCAACTTGTCAGATTTTGCAAATATTGTATGCCAAGTTTCCCAAAGCACTGATCAAAGACGGTAGACAAATAATAAGATATTTCACCTTTACGTCTTTGTAAAGATGCACTGGCTCATAGTCGATATTGTGCCTCATGAAGAAGTCATTGACACAGGACAAGAGGCTCATCTCAGGCAGGGAGAATATGTCCATGAACTGTTTCATGGTGTGGCCATGGGAACTCTGCAGGACAGTGATAAACATCATTATATTCTGTTGTTTTTATTTCTGTAGCGTCCATCTTGTCATAGATAAGATAGGAAATGATCATTACCTTGCCATAGAAGTCGCTCATGTTCTCCAGGGGTACATGACAACCGTCATACATGGCAATTACTTCCTCATCAGGAACTGGATGAAGACCCCTGTAGAAGAAACATTAAATATCAAATCCTTTGACATTAATAGAATTAATACTAATGTAATGTGTAGCATGTGCAACTTCCTAAAAGTGATGATAAACTCCAGAAAAGCTGTAAGATGTGTAGTCTGAAATGTTGAATGATTGCCTTTAACTGTCTAAATCTATAGCCTGATGAGAAAAGCATAGTGTTCTCAGTGTATTACTTATTATCCACTACCCTGATGTGAGAAGTAACACAGTGCACATATACCTGTATACAGTTCCCAACTGGATGTAGTGAAAAGCATCTATCTTCATCAGCAGTGCCTGTTTTAAGTCATTAAATATGTCGACAAAAATGATCATGAATAAGCAATAAGCCTAAAATATAAAACTGTTAGTTTTTGAGTTAGATAAGGAAAGACCTTCTCACCTTCTGAACGTCATAGTGAAGTCCTCTGACAGCAAAATTAGGAATATACTCATAATTTAGCAGACCCTCTGGATACTAATATAAAAGAAAATCAAAAATTGGTATAAGATTTGCAGTGACAACAAAACAGGGCATTAGGGTTAGGGATCTACTGAATCATTAAACAATTGGATTGCAATGGAGTACACCACAAGGCCCAGATCCACCTATGTAGGTAAAAGTAGCCCAGTTTCAGCCTTAAATGTGTGGTGATTATACTATCAAAGTACTACTTGGGGTGGCAGTAGCTCAGTCTGTAGTGACTTGGCTTGGAAACCACCAGTTCAAATCCCACTCCGAAGTATGTAGTGTGGACTGGTAGCTTTCAGAGGTGCCAGTTTGCCTCCTGGGCACTACCAAGGTTGAGCAAGGCACTAAACCCCCAAATGCGCAGGGTGCCATCCTATGAGACAGCCCCCTTGCTCTGACATCTCTCCATAGGTCCTCTTTTTGTAAGTGTGTGAATTTCCCCTCGAGAGATATATAAAGTAGGCTTTCCTTCCAACCCATTCAGCCATAAACACAAATTTCTACCTGCATCGTGTTTCTACTCTCTTAGCAGCTCTACTCAAAATGTTTCGGTTAAATGTCTCGCTCGATGGCACAGTGAGACTATTTTTCTAGTGGGATACTGATCTTATTTTTATGTTTTGTGTGTAGTTCAATTATTTTAAGAATCAATTACAGCCAAGAAGAATGATCCTGTCTGTATCTAGGGAAAAAATAAGTTTCAATTGCCAGGTTTTAAAGGGTCACACTGTTCACACACCCTGTGGTTAGTGATGAGAATGTCCCGTGCTATGTTGAAGATGAGGGTGTGGAGGTTCCTGGAGTAGAACGCCAGGGTGTAGTCATAGTCGAAGCCATAGATCTCTGTGTCCCGCAGGCTCATCTCATTGTTTGCAAAAATGGTGTCGGGGTTAACTGAGTTGGCAGAAATGGCTGGGATCAAACCTAAGAGGGAAGAACGAGGTTATTTTGCTGTTTCCTTGCATCTGGTAACATTATTTGTTGATATGACATATCTTAGGACAGAAGTACAACTGTCTTGAAAGTGGTGGATAAAGGCTTTTGATTTGGTTTCTGAATAATGCCAGTATACAACGATATGGAGTACCTGCACATTAGATATTTTGCAAATACTGTTACTTATTTCTCAGTACCACCGCTTTCTAATAATTACGTATTCATGGTGTCTGAACTTATGATGCGTCTAGAGTTCAGTCTCTTCCTGCTATCCACTAAACAGATGCAAAATGTTACCAGATGCATGCATTAAATATGCATAATCCAGGATTATCAGTTTATCTTTTACCGTGTTTTATGTTGAAAGTTTCTAATTTATTAAATACTTGTTTATAGCATTTAAACAAAGTTTTGTGTTGGAGTTTGTAACATTCCAAAAATCTTAATTTTGACTTAAATATTTTTATTTTCACTGTAAATGCATATCGGTTCAAAATATCGGTTATCGCTTTCATTAACTACTAATAATCGGTATTGGCCTTGAAAAAACAGTATCGGTTGATCCCTACATAATAATAAGATATTGGAGGTAAATCTTAAGTTGCATTATATTTTACAGGTGTATAAAGTATCATAGGCTATAGCTACAATGTATCAAGCCCACGGTATGTTCAGGGCGCGTTTTTGTTTGAAATGCTGCTAAATGTGAGGCTGTAGAACTGGTCGGTGCATTAGTCTGCTGGAAACATTAGTCATAACAGGGTTATAGATTAATGGAATGCTGCTGTTTTACCAGTGTCCATACCTTCAGTCTGCCTTTTGGTCTCATTGTAAACAGACCACAGCCTCTCTGGCATGTCCTGACCGTCTGAAGAGCTACTACAAACAGATGCTGCGTAGCTTTTAGCTCTGGGTTCTTGTGACAGGAATTGACCGACTCCATGGGCTAAAGCACCAAAATTCCGTTTCCATAAGCGAGGTGTGAATGGCCGGTGGTGTAAAGTCTGTAATACATTACAGAAAATATTCGCCTTCTGCAGACAGTTCTTGTGCTTCAGAAGAGACAGGGGCAAAGACAAGGGCGCCATGACTCTAATCTTTAGGGTGGCAGCCCAGCGTCGCGGGGGACTTTCACAGACGAATGCATGCAGTTGACGCCGCGCTCGTCTGTAAATAAATACCAGTGTCCTGCTATTTACGTCACTTCCGCGTTTGACAAGCCCCAGCCAGCCAACCAGCGAATCAGAGGCTGGTGCGTCTGGAGCAAGGATGTATTGATTATAAGACTTGTGTGGAGTTCAGTTGCTTCCTACTGTCCACCAAACAGCAGCGATATGTTACCAGATCATAGACATGTAAATATTGTGATATAATTGAATTATGTAATAGGCCTATCATATTTACAGCCTATGTACCAGATACATTAAATATGCATTAACCCAGGAAAGGACCCATTATACAGAGCTACTGTATTAAATCACTTTGTGCTGCCTTTTTTCTATGAAAGGTGCTATACAAATATAATTTATTATTATTATTATTATTGTTATTATTATTATTATTATTATTATTATTATTATTATTATTATTATTATTATTATTATTATTATTGCTGTAAAGCACCGGCCAGCAGGGTTTCTCTGGATATTTTAAAAAAGAAAATTATTTCAGAAATAATTAAACTTATGGAAGCCTAGAAATAATATATATAATAATAATAAGAAGAAGAAGAAAATAGATAAACTGTTAGGAAATACATCATCATTCTGGGTGCCTGGATAGCTCACCAGCGTGGGCCCCATGTACAGAGGCTCAGTCCTCGCCGCAGCGGCTGCAGGTTTAATTCCGACCTGCGGCCCTTTGCTGCATGTCCTCCCCCCTCTCCCCCTTCATGTCTAAGCTGTCCTATAAAGGCCTAAAATGCCATTCTGACTGAATCTCATAGGTTTGACTTAGAACGTCTGCATTATGAGTTAGTATCTCATGACTAAATCAAAATTATGAATACTTAGTCCTAATAATGAGATAATTAATCAAATGTTAGACTTTTTTAAAGCAAAATTATGACAGATGCTAGGACATCTATTAGTTTTTTTGGCACACTTATGAGATGCCTCGTTCTAATCTATTGTTATTTCTAGCATCTAATATATAAAAAAGATTTATATCTGACAGAAATTAAAAAGAATTATGAGATTCTAGCTCATAATCTAGGTTATTTAGAGAGGAATAGCTCTAATTATCTTAATATCACATAGGTTTGACTTTTAAAGTTCAAAGTGACCTAGTATCACTTTTGTTTTGATAAGTAAAAAATTTATAACAAACCGTTGACTATTTTATAAGTTTGACATAGACTTTATGACTTAATCTTGAAATTGGCTTCCATATTTAAGGGTTTGGGTTTCTTTTGGAAAAATATTATGCTTTGTTAAAACCATTTAGTGCATCAAAGTGCATAAAACCATAGATGTAAGCACTGGTTTCAATAGTGTTATCAAAGGGCCAATAACGCTCACACACACACACACACACACACACACACGCACGCACGCACGCACGCACGCACGCACACACACACACACACACACACACACACACACACACACACACACACACACACACACACACACACACACTGTACTGTAACTGTAACTATAACTGCTATTTAGCACCTCTAACCTTATCCTATACTCACACAACCGTGGTACACACCCATCAGACAAGACTTTTACGAGCAAGCAGCATAATCATGTGCATATTTGTATGATAATGTTACACACATATTCATCCAACCATTAGTGATTCCAGTATGACACAATCTCAGTTTTAACAAATTGTTCAGTGTGTATTTGTAAAAAAAAAACTTTAATAAAAACGGTTTGCCATCATCTCACTAAAAGCGACACCTTGTGGACAGAGATCAGTGGTGCAGATAATGTGTAGTCATCATTAGTGAGTGCTTCCATTGCTGCAGATATCTAAGTACAATTAATCCACACTTTGAATGGGAATGCATTCCAGAAAGTCTAAATACTATACCATATACATATACGTAAACGCATTATATAAATTTGGCTAATATAGACTGAAACAGACATAATACTACAGTCAGTGACAAATAATGTCAATGTCAATATAATAATCATTATCATACAGCTTCAGAGGCTGTGACATTGCATAAGAAAATCAAAGTTTAACTAACGTGTTGACAAAGATTTTTTTCCCCATAAGTAAATTTTAGGAAGTGATGTGCTGATTATTCATTCTTGGCCAATGGTGTCCAGCCACGATTTTCGGGTATTGACTTATGTTGACGAATCTGATTGGACAACATGTACAGGAGACTCGGCTGTGATTGGTCAAAGGTTGTGCGTGGTGCGCAGCCATTGGTCGGTTGTCACGGGTTTAGTAGAGTGGGCTCTTTAGGTGGAAGAGGTAGCTTGTCAGTCTCTCTTGTTAAGGCAGTGCTGCGTGCACTTAACTCCCAGCTTTTGTTTCAGGAGCTGCACATCGGCAGTCGAGCAATAACGTTAACTCAAAATGAAACGAGTCTGGGTGATAGGTCTTCTTTTCGCACTCTTTGCCTTTGGTGAGTAACGTTAACGGAAAGATTTTGATGTATCGTCTCACTTTTTATTACCCAACATTTTGGCTAACATTAGCCAGTAAGCTAGCGTTAACTTGCGTTTGTGCTTCTTTTTAGCTCATTCATTAATAATGTTAGTTTTCATATATTTATAGTTATATAGCTTAATGTTCTCTTTGTTAATGAGAGACAGCATGGCTGACTTGGGTTCAACACGTTTCTTGTAACAACGCTAGTATCCGTTATTGTTATCGCCTTTCCAGACGTTTCTAGTAGAAACACCATGTATGGTAACGTTTTTTGATGCTAGCTAACATCCACATTAAAGTCGTTGCTGTTGTATACATATAAATCCATATTCTGGCTAAGAAATAGCCAGCCTGTTTAACATTGCGCCTTACTTATTTGGTGATTTCTATAACGCCTTTGCAGAGCTTCATTCTAAATGAAATGTTCTGTGTGTGAAATGTACAGAATATTTCTCCAGATACACCTGCAGTAATTTGTAATTAATATTCTTTTCAAACCAACAACTTTTTGTCCCTTGGCAGCTGATGTAAAGGCAGAGGATGAACTTGACATCGATGGGGCAGTAGAAGAGGACTTAGGTAAAAGCAGAGATGGCTCCAGAACAGATGATGAGGTGGTGCAGAGGTAAGTGTCACTTCAAATCTTTTCAGAATATGCATGTTGAGTGAAATGTGGTTGTCCCTATGAGGAAAGGTCGACTACACCTAGAGTTAACAGTACAAGGTCAACATGATCAAGCTTGTGCACACAAATGCTCATAGCAACCCATGAATTGTAGTGGCTTCGGCAAGGCTTTGCAAAGTTTACTGCACATCCCTCATTAAGACAAGGGAATCTTGTGTGCCTTTTAACTAAAGATGCAGATCCCTAGAGGGGAGAACAGATTTGCATGTTGTTTGTTGGCAGCTATGATTTGTTGTTGTGCACCTCCCTGTTCTCACCTGTCTGTGTGTGCATCGGTCTGTCCCCAGAGAGGAGGAGGCTATCCAGCTGGATGGATTGAATGCAGCTCAGATCAAGGAAATCCGAGACAAGTCAGAAAAACATGTCTTTCAGGCTGAAGTCAGTCGTATGATGAAGCTGATTATCAACTCCCTCTACAAGAACAAGGAGGTAAGCAGGAACAAATGGCATCTTTATGTACAATCGCCAGACTTGCAAACTGATTTCGGTGGATTTCCTTGTATCAGAGAGGTGTTAATTCAATGATATCTTTATAATTGATGTCCTAGTTAGGGGTATATTGAATTGTGTTTCTATCTGTAATATTCTTTTCCCCCACATGTTTGGAAATGGGTTGGGCATATTATTAAAACCACCTCAATACATTAAAGTCCACCATTGCAAACTACCACCTCAATAATAAATATATAATATAATAATAACTGGGTAACTTAACGTCACACCAGTGGCTCTCTGTCATCTGATGTCACTCACTGTTTGAAATCTGGGGGAGGGGGTGACACGGTGTGTCTGCTGGTTGGAATCAGACTGAACAGGATTATTGTGTCAACCTTATGGTGGTATATCAAATGATTTTTGTATCCGTTTCAGATCTTCCTTAGGGAGCTGATTTCCAACGCCTCAGATGCTCTAGATAAGATCCGCTTGATGTCTCTGACCAATGAGGATGCAATGGCCTCCAATGAGGAGCTGACCATCAAAATAAAAGTATGCACAATAAGTATACTTACTGTATGTTGCAGTCCTTCTTGATAATGTTAGTGGTCCTTGCTCTGTCTGTAACTGTAACTTTTTTTTTTTGTGTTTTTTTTCTATTTCCAGTCTGATAAGGAGAAGAACATGCTCCACATCACTGACACTGGTATTGGAATGACCAAAGAGGAGCTGGTGAAGAACTTGGGCACCATTGCCAAGTCCGGCACTAGTGAGTTCCTCAACAAGATGACAGATGTACAGGCTGAGGAACAGTCAACCTCTGAGCTGATTGGCCAGTTTGGCGTGGGTTTCTACTCTGCTTTCCTTATTGCCGACAAAGTCATTGTGACATCCAAACACAACAATGACACCCAGCACATCTGGGAGTCGGACTCTAGCAGTTTCTCTGTTATTGAGGACCCCCGTGGGAACACACTGGGAAGGGGATCCACCATCACGTGGGTTTACATTTCGTTTTTAATTATCTTAAAATAACCTATAGCAATTTTAGCTACTTTTAACTTTATGATCAACTGCTGTTGGTTATATCACTCTTTACACCTCTCAATATATTGACTGTGAAATGCAATCCTCTCCATCTTTTCCTAACCTCAGACTTGTCCTGAAAGAGGAGGCATCAGATTATCTGGAGTTGGAGACCATCAAGAACCTCGTCAAGAAATACTCTCAGTTCATCAACTTCCCCATCTACGTTTGGGCCAGCAAGGTGATTACTTGAAACATTTACTCCCACACTCTGACACACTTGTTCCCAGCACAGTTATGTTATAAAACTGACAAAATGTGGAAGTAAACGAATGGCCCTTACATGATTTCTTCCTGTCAACATCCCAGACTGAGACAGTTGAGGAGCCCATCGAGGAAGATGCTGAGACAGCGGAGGAACCAGAGAAAGAGGCCGCTGAAGAGGAGGCTGAGGTAGAGGAAGAAGAGGAGGAGGACAAAGAGAAGCCTAAGACAAAGAAGGTAGGTTCATAAAGGGGTGGGCGATATTGGTATTGTGATATCTATTTATTTTTCTTAAGTTATGTATTAAACATTTCAAGCTTTGAAAGATGTTGACAAATGTATTTCTTACATCATTTGGACTTAGAACTATATCTTTTTTTTTTTTTTTTTTTTTATTATGATTTTTATATGGAGGCAGTAAAACATATTTGATTATGCTATAGCCTGAGCTGATGCTAATTCATTTGGTCATTTTAATACATAAATAATTTGCTCTAATTGTTTTACAAAGAAGGGTGATTTTTGAAAATGTCCTGTCTTGTTGTAGGTTGAGAAGACTGTGTGGGACTGGGAACTGATGAATGATATCAAGCCCATCTGGCAGAGACCAGCGAAGGAGGTTGAGGAGGATGAGTACAACGCTTTCTACAAGACATTCTCTAAGGTAGGCACCTAAACAGTAGCGCTTGTAGATTTTGTGTTTTCCTTGTGGGCTCAACGTGTTTAATTTGATTCATTTAAAATATGTTTTCTGCTACCAGGACAGTGAAGACCCTCTGGCCCACATCCATTTCACGGCTGAGGGTGAGGTTACCTTCAAGTCCATCCTGTTCGTGCCCACCGCAGCCCCCCGCGGCCTGTTTGATGAGTATGGCTCCAAGAAGAACGACTACATTAAGGTATTTTCCTCCAGCAGACTTCAGTAATTTTAAGGGATTGTGCTTATGGAATTCAGGAAAACCCTCAACTTGGTTTCTGTCTTTCTATCACAGCTGTTTGTGAGGAGAGTTTTCATCACAGATGACTTCAACGACATGATGCCCAAGTACCTGAACTTTGTCAAGGGAGTGGTGAGTGATTTTTTTTTTTTTTTAACTCTGCTTGAGACAATCATGTGCTAATATGAACTGTTAGGTGTTTTCCGTGATAGCATATGCACTGATTAATAGAGATTTATTTTGCTAGGTCGACTCTGATGACCTTCCTCTGAATGTGTCCAGAGAGACTCTGCAGCAACATAAACTGCTTAAGGTGAGTTTCCCATCTAACATTAATAAAACTCCATCTAAATACCAATTTCCCACAGAATAATGGTGTAATCGTGGTACAGGGGTATATTTGTCTTTTAAAAATACATTATCCTGGGGAGACCTCATGCTTACCCAGTAAGAGCGTGCTCCCCATGTAGGCTGAGGCCAGCTTTGTTTTATAACACAGAACCAAGCAAACGTGTCTAACTTTACACAGACGGCGAGGTGGCTTAAAGGCACAACAGCTTGAAAAGGCAGTTTGAAAGGGGCTTATTTCTAGAAGGTTTCTTATTTCACCACTTTAATTCTACTTAATTCTCCACCTTTTAGTTAGTACTCACAGACTACTTTAATCTGCTCACCTTGCTTTTCAACACACACACCTACACCTATGGTCTCTGCGGGGGAGTGAGTGTGTTTGCACGCTAGCAACTAAATGTATGTACAGCGCACTAGCCTCGACTATCTCCCTTTTTTAGAGCGGATCAGCATGGCGCAATCGCTTGGTGTAGCCAGTTTCATTGATTATAGTGATGGCATACGTGTACTGACTGGGCGTAACGTTAACTTGTAGCTATCCTTACTAGCTTAGATCCTACATGTTTACTAATACCTGATGGGTCTTTTGTCAATGTGTTAGAGAGAGATTGAGCAGGGCAAGTAGGAGCTGAGTGAATCAGTGTGCTGAACACGGCTCTTAGTTTGTTTTTGTTTTTTTTTAACCCATTTTTAAATGGTAAAAAAAAAAGTTGATACTGTGGTGTGCTGCCACAAATGGATCAATGTATGGGAAACTCTATATGATAATGTATGTGGTCTTTAAATGCTTTGTAAGTAGATGCAAAAAGACTATTGATATCAAGCAGGAAAGGAACCTTATTTGTATAGCAAATTATAAAAAGTCAGAAAGTGCTTTACTGGAAGAAGAAAGGGGAAGAGATGGCAAAGTAAAAAAATCAATAAAATAAAGAGGGTTAGGAATAAGGAATATCAAACTAAATCCAAGGGGAAAGTGACAAAAGATGTAAAGCTCATCTCCCCTCTGTTCAGGTTATCCGCAAGAAGCTGGTGCGCAAGACTTTGGACATGATCAAGAAGATTGCCGAGGAGCATTACAACGATAAGTTCTGGAAGGAGTTTGGAACCAACATCAAGCTGGGTGTCATTGAGGATCACTCCAACAGGACCCGTCTGGCCAAGCTGCTGCGCTTCCAGACCTCCAACAGCGAAACAACTGTGGCCAGCCTGGAGCAGTATGTGGAGCGCATGAAGGAGAAGCAGGACAAGATCTACTTCATGGCTGGTACCAGCAGGAAGGAGGTGAGTGGATGTATTTGTATACATGTATGTTGTTTGGTCAGATTAAAATGCTCAGTTATGTAAATCGCAGTGTAAACAAGGAATGTTGGAATTACACTTGCTCCAAATAAACCAAGCACTTCAAGTAAAATCAAATGTAATCACCTGGCTTTGATCATTTGTCCTAATATTTATTTTTTTTTTTTTTTTTTTTTTTTTCCTCTGCAGGCTGAGTCTTCTCCCTTTGTGGAGAGGCTGCTGAAGAAGGGCTATGAGGTGATCTACCTGACCGAGCCTGTGGATGAGTACTGCATCCAGGCACTGCCCGAGTTTGATGGAAAACGCTTCCAGAACGTTGCAAAAGAGGGTGTTAAATTTGACGAGAGTGACAAGACCAAGGAGAAGAGGGAGGCCCTGGAGAAGGAGTATGAACCTCTCACCACATGGCTGAAGGACAAGGCCCTGAAGGACAAGGTAGTGAATTATTTTTGTAATATTCATGACATAGAAAATAAACAACAGCCACAGACGTGATTAAACATGGCTGCAGCTGCTGAGTTATGTCTGTTATTCCATCGTCACGTGATTTTTAATATGATGCTGTCCTTCCCACAGATTGAGAAGGCCATCCTCTCTCAGAGGCTAACCAACTCACCCTGCGCTTTGGTTGCCAGCCAGTACGGCTGGTCAGGAAACATGGAGAGGATCATGAAGGCACAGGCTTACCAGACAGGAAAAGACATTTCCACAAAGTGAGTAATGACCCTGTGCTTTTCAGCAATGTTGATGCGTATTGTCACAGTTGTAAAATGCAACTGTATGACATGCTGTGGCCTGCCTGTTTACTGAGCTTACATGGTAATTCCTCTGTCCTTCAGCTATTACGCCAGCCAGAAGAAAACATTAGAAATCAACCCAAAACATCCTCTCATCAAGCAGATGCTTAACAGAGTCAACGTAAGTCTCTCCACTGTCACTTCTACTATCTTTGTACTATTTTAATGATTCCATATTGTGCAATTCTATAAAATAACTTAGTACTTGTATAAAGGGGCGCTGGACTTGCCTTTTGAAAGTTGTCTACCAAAAAGAAAAATGTTAGGTTATTCACATCAATATAGTACATCCACATAGTTTTTCATAGCTGCATGTCTAACATGGTAACACAGTTATTCTGTTTAGTGATATCATTTTCTATTTTGATGATCCAACCAATTAACTTGTGTAAATTAGTTTCAGTGCAGCATTTATTTTGACATAAAATTGACCAATCTGAGCAAATTGATCATTTTATTTTTTTATGTCCTCAGGAAGACAGTGAGGACCAGACTGCGTCAGATCTGGCTGTGGTTCTGTTTGAGACGGCCACGCTGCGCTCAGGCTACCAACTTGCAGACACAAAGGCTTATGGACAGAGGATAGAGCGCATGCTCCGACTCAGCATGAATGTACCCCTGGACGAACAGGCAAGTTGATGCCACCTGCCACATTCTATATTACTTTGGAAACACTTGTATAGCAAAGTTTTAGTCTTCTCTACCTCAACTTTTAGGCTTCTCTACCTGCTTCTGGTTGCCCAGTTGGGTCATTTTAAGTCAGCTCAGTGATGGATAAAGATTGTGGGGCTGTTGTGTTAAAACTGATGAACTATTCTACAGATTGAAGAAGAGCCAGAGGAGGAGCCAGAAGAGCCAGAGGAGGAGCCAGCAGAGGACGACTCTGAAGATAAAGAGGAAATTGTAGATGATGAAGATGAAGAAACGGTAAGAGGACTTAATATGCTGTGGCATCTTAAAGCAACACTTTATAACTTTAAGCTGCAGCTGTAGTTCCAATGAGACAACCTGTAGGGGGAACGTCCCCCTACAGGTTGTCTCATTGGAACTACAACTTGTGTCAGGTAGCGGGAGTTGTAGTTCCAATGAGACAACCTGTAGGGCTAAAAGTTACATAGTGTTGCTTTAAAGGTCCCATGACATGGTGCTTTTATATAGACCTTAGTGTTTCCCTAATACTGTATCTGAAGTCTCTTTCCCATAATTCAGCCTTGATGCAGAATACAGCCACTAGAGCCAGTCCCACAATGAGCTTTCCTTAGTGTGTGCCATTTCTGTGTCTGTAGCTACTGAGGAGGAGAGAGGGAGGGCAAGGTGTGGGGGTGTGGCCTTGACCAACTTTGCTCGTTTGAAAGCCATGATGGGTGGGCCAAATTCTCTGGGTGGGCAGAGCAGAGAAAGGGGAGGTAATCTTGCTCCTTATGACCTCCATAAGGAGCAAGATTCCAGATTGGCCCATCTGAGCTTCATTTTCTCAAAGGCAGAGCAGGATACCCAGGGCTCGGTTTACACCTATCACCATTTCTAGCCACTGGGGGACCATAGGCAGGCTGGGGGAACGCATATTAATGTAAAAAAATAACTTTTCATACCTTTTTTTTTTTTTTTTTTTTTTTTTTTTTTTTTTTTTTTAAGGATGTGAAGTAAAGAAATTGGGAGTATTTTGTTCTTATGGCTGTTTCTTCATAACTAAACATTTAATTTTGTTTTCTTACAGACAAAATCGGACAAAGATGAACTGTGAAGCACTGAATAGAAGAGCATGTAACAATGGAGCTGGAAATGGGTTTGAGTCTTGTTCCAGCGCCACTGTGGTCGACATTATCCTGGGTGGGATCCCTAGGTTGGGTTTTTTAAAGGCGATCATTGTTGGTTTGTTTTTGTTTTTTTTATTACATTCCTCATGACTGTAAATTTGTTAATATTTAACTGACCTGTTTATGGAAAGAAACGATCCTGTCTCTTGATCGAATAAATGTTTCCCGGAAAAAGGACGTCGTGTTTGATTAAAAATGCACAAGCAACTGAAAGTAAAGTGCTTTTGACTTAGAAGCATAAATGAGATGTTTATGTAAGTTAAAAGGGGGAAAAGCAACATTGTTTTGTTGATGAAGGTGACCGATTATTGTGGTGTGTGAATAACAACTGACAGACATTTCAGGAGAAAAGGCTTTTAGCCAGCTGAAATTTGCACTTCTGTAAGTGCATGGCAGATTCTTTGGCGGGTACAAAGAGCAGGCTGTCCATCAGCATTTTGAGTTGGCACACTTGAATATGCCAAGGGAAACCAATAAAATATCAACAAGATAAAAACAATTTCTTGCACAACCTAAAACATTTTTTACATGGATCATCTAGGGTGGAAATCTTGAATCGACTTGGAGGTTTTCTTAAAACTAAACATAATAATGGGGAACAATCTTCACTGCAGTTTATTTCATCCACTGTATATGACCTAAACAACACATTTACACACACAACAAAATGGACAACACATTTACTGTACTGTGTATGTGGTACTGTATATATTACCCAAACTTTTTAAAAAGGTGGCATTTGTCATCATTCCATTTTGTTTTGCTGTGAAATGTTTTCTTGTTTCTCAGCATTGCTATTTTGCATTATGTATTCCACTATTTTAAGGTAGAATACATAACATCTTTGATTAAAACTTGTAATCAACTGGGCACGGCTGATCACCTTTGGTTTCTTTACAGCACCTCCAAATCGAGAGGTCCTACCGGTAAGGCTTCACATGAGTTGAGGGTGCCTGTGCTGTAGGTCTTCGTTGAACAGTTTTACTAAGCTTATTGCAGTTCAATGATGGTCTTTCTCTCATTATAGAAAGTAAACCAAATCAATTGAGAGGCAGTTTATTCAGGTAGGAGTCACTCAACTGCTGACAGAATTGTTGGGCGCTATACTTTCACTGTTAATAGTTTGTCAGTCACCTAAAGGGTGTATAAATACAAGTCCAAGTTTGAATCAAGTTGTTGGAAGGATGGTCCACTCACCGCCTAGGAGCAGAAATGTGGTCGAATCAGGGAGCACGTATGTTTCAGCAGGGCTCTAACCAATACAGAGACCAGGTGTGAGGGAAAGGATGAGACTTATCAGCGTCTGTGTAGTTTGGTTACGACTCTGAAATCTGATAAGAGCAAATCATATGGGCCTATCTCAACAGCTGCGTGTTGTGGAAACTCGAAAGACATTAATGAACCCAAGCCGGGCCCAGTTTTATTATGGTTTACAAAGCATCTTTACTACAATAAAGCACAATAAGAAGCTATTGTTATCAATAAAAAATTTACTTTTGCACAATTTAAAAATGAGTGACATGGCATCTCCAGATACACTTAATTGTGCTTGTAATTACAGTCAATTGTAGCATCCTAAACTTTATAATTTTAACTTTTTAAAATTATTTCATGTTTCAATTTTAATGCAATGCCACTATACAATGAGATACCTTGGCATCTCCTGAATATTTACAATGTTGACCACTTTCCCCTGCAAGGATCTCATTGCTTGTTTCACCCATAGCTCCCTCGTGTGCTCAAAGCATCTCTTATGGAACGTGTGTGTTCCTTCCAGCACACTGTGATTGGGCTGATGTAAAGAGAAAATATGATGTACTGTGTTTAACATTGCATTACAAGATCGGCCCAGTAGATGGCACAGTCTCTCACATCTTGAAAATATGAATGGCACCATAGGGTGTGTTTATAAGAAAGAAGACAAAACATTTGCATGCAACTACACTCTGCCAGTTTATTAGGTACACCTTGCTGAAAGTAATGCAGTCTAATACAACAGTCCTGCAATAAATTCTTCATGAAGGTTAGAAATGATATACTGACAATTTCAACTCATTTATATCAATGAGGATAGGCTAAATAACAAAAACACCTCTCTGTATAATGCAATGAAATTCAACGGTACCACAAACAAACGCAGCCTCCAAAATAACCATGCAGTTGAATCTACACCTCTCTAAAACAGTTTCAACAACCTGAACATTGTAACCTACATGACAGGAGGATTTATTGCAGGACTATTGTATGCGACTGCTTTAGTACAGTGTTTACTGTAGTTCATCATATTTCACTTTTAGGTACCGGAGTTAACAGATATGCTAAAGTTAGTTACACAATTGTTACTAAAAGGCAGGATTTCTATATAAATCACACACAAAAAATAAAAAGCTAAGAAGAAATGCACTAAACAGGCTAAAGGTGTCTGGTGAAGAAGCATCCCCTTCATTGTCTTTCCCATAATAAGTATCAGGAGCTGCATTTTCTTGGCTTTATAGCAGATATTAACTGTTGAGAAAGTAAGGAAACACTCCGCATGATGTGTTAGATGTGTGGGGATTACCCAGTCAGCACATCTCCTTTGGATGTGTAAAATATTGGCAGAGCTATCCCACATTTTCAAATGAATGAGTTCCCACACCCTGTCTTTTAGAGTTTATATACCCAAAGCTGAAACATAGATTAACTGAGTCATACTGCTACCAAAAATGAGGCTATTGGAAATGGTAGATACTGTGTCCATTTGTTTTACATGAGTCACATCTGTTTTATACCTCTCAGTAGTTCTCATACTCATACATCATTTTGGTTGGTGAGAATATGTGGATCCATTAACATAGAGTAAAATAGCTTTTAAAGCTTCTGTTGTAGTTCAATTTGAATTGTAGCTTGACCCTACACTGTTTGTCTTTAGCTGCAGATGGCAGCATGTATTGTTCAGAAGAATTGAATTGTTTAGTCTTTGTGGAAAGTGTTTTAGAGAGGTATTGACTCAACTTTATTGTCACATAGTAAGCTGTATGTAGCTTGTATTGTGTTATACTGCTGGTGGCTTTACAATTGTGTTCACCTCTTAGACATCAAGGTAGGTGGGTCTGTTGAGAAGCATAAATAATCTTCAGGATCTATGGTTCAGAGAGCAGTGCTGATGCACAGTGCTTGTTTTCTACTAAAAACTGTCTCTGATGTCTTCTTACTACAGTATAGGTATAGGGGTTTGCACACGTCCATGTAAAAGGTCTTGAATGCTAAGCAGCTGCAGCAATGTTGCATTATGGGTCACTCCACGGACGTGCTCCCATATGTTCGCCTGAGTGAGAAAATGTTGTGCTTTCTTAATAAAGAGCGACAGATATGGGCCACAGCAGGGGAGGGGTCCCATAGCTAAACCACAGACAACCATGGGAGATAATCGCTGTGCTCTTTTGGTACATTGTTTTTTCTTCCTCCACTGATTTCCTGTTGCTTACCTGTAGAATTATTCCTTGATCTCTCTTTGCCCTGTGCTTTCTACCATGAAAGTCCAGTGCAGCATGATAATCCCTACAATGTGGCACACACAAAGGAGGATTGTTGCACATTTGGCAATCTGTTATTCTATTTCTCCCTGATTAGCTGTATTATGTTTAAAGTTTAGAGTTGACTAACGTGAGTAATTACATTTGGTGCTTTTTCCAGCGTTTTGGGCTCTTTTATATGCTTTTGACACTTTTAAAAAGGTTTTTGTCACTTCTTTCGTTTTATTTTTAAATGAATGGCCAATAAACCTAATTTAAATGACATTATACCTAATTTTTGAGTTAAAAAAACAGGAATTATTTTGAATAATAGTTAAGATCAAAGGATGTTGAGTGATCACAGACTGGTTTATGTCAAAGTTTAGTCACAATACTGTTTTTAAACAATTTAAAGATGTTTATAAAATTGAATAAAACACCCAAAATTCAATAAAAGTAATCATTAAGTTTACGTGCAAAGATCAGGTATATCCATGCATCCATGTTATTTTTGGGCATTTTGGTCACTCATATTTCTGATATAAAAACTCTGAAAACGGGTCAAATTTGACCCGAAGACAACACAAGGGTTAAATGTTCTCCCTCTGGAACAAGAATTAGGCCTTAAACTGCTGGTACCATAAAAGTGACAGTCCCTCTGTAATGAGCATTTGTCTTACAGCTCTTAATTAGTTTATAAATACAATTAATGATTGGAATTAAGCTGGATAATGAATGCAAGACTTTTTTACTGTTATTCCTGTACATAGCAGAGGTTTAATTTTTTTACCTGCTGATCCGATTGTAGGCTACAGTAAATTAATGATTATTTAGGCCTAGGCCTATAGCAAATATATGTCTTTATACCCCCCCCAAATGGCCTATTTATGTTTCTATGATAACACATTTTTTATATTTAGTAAGGCTATTATTGCTTGCTTGTATATGCCCTTTTTTCATTCGACTATGAATTATGTATTATTTATTAAGTGAGACATTATATAGTAGTGAAAATAAACACATTTGTTGGCCATAAAAAAAGAAATTTAAAACTTACTACTAGACAACATATATCTCATCTCTCTCGGTGAAAGTCGATCTCTCGCTGATACGAGGTTTCCCAAGATTTGTATTTTGCGACTGACTGCAGTTTCTGCGCTGTTGCTGCTGCTGCTCATACGCAATCCCTGGATAGGTGGTTGCCATGGATTCCTGGGTCACATGCGTGGGTTTCCTGTAGCCAGAAGCAGCAGAAGATGCTTGGACGAGAAATCCAGAGCCATTTTCATTAAAGGAAAAGAAAGGATTCGCTGTGGATGGCTTGCTGACTGGGTGGCCTGACTACACCCGTTTGCTGATTTTGGCTTGTTTCATCTTATCGGTTTGATTAGGCCTTTTTAAATTCGCAGCAAACCGGTTTTGTCCACATTCATAGACTGATAATAGGAATGAGTATAGAAATTCCTGAAGGACTGACGGAGCTGTTACAGAGCTTTACCGTGGAAGTTTTGAGGAATCAGCCCAGGGATTTGCTCGAGTTTGCATTACAGTACTTCACCCAGCTGAAGGAAAGCGAGACCAAAGAGGCCTCATTTGGCAATGACCAAAATTCTGCCCCAAGACTGGGAAAAGCGGTCAATTTCATTGACGAAGCCATGCAGATCGATTCGGAAAACGGAGAGGAGGAGGAGGACGACGACGATGACGAGGAATTCATAGGTAATATATTCAATGCATGTCAGGAGGGTGTGTGACAGTGGATGTCCTTAATTTATTTAGAGCAATGAGCATGTATCGCTGTGTGCACGGCTTCTGTTCAGTGGGAGAGAATAATAAGACACATTCAGCGCAGTGATGCTCCAGCGCTCGCCACCTTGCATCCACCACGGGTCTGTCATTTGCCATATATGGTCACGGAGGCTGAATGACGGTTAATGAACATGTCTTGGGCAGGAACTGTGTGTTTCTAGACAGACCCTGCACCTCTAGGTCATTTCAATATTTTCAGTTTCAGTTGCAGGCCTGATGGCCCCTGGTGTATCAACAATATGACAAAGCAGATAAAGGTGCAAAATTAACCCTCTGCTTTGATGCAAGCAATGCAAAATATGACTTTTACCACCCTAGATTAATTTGTGCTTCATCATTTGGTCATTTTCAACAGTGGCTGGTTCAGTATTGCAATAAGGTGCAGCAAAGTAGCATAGCAACCCAGAGCTCTGACACAGCATCCCAATGAGTGGTAGGGTCTGCAAGGTTGGCTGCAATGGTTACATAAGTACAAGTAAAGTATATTTAGTCATTAAACTAACTATTGTAGTATATTTGGATCAGGATTGTGGCCCATCACCTCCAGTACCTTGTCATAATGATATTCCAATTACAACATTGGCTGACAGGCTATAAATGGATGAGACCTCCTATCTAATGGCTATTTCATACTGAGACTATTGTGTTGGAGCTTGGCAATTTATGCTGTGTTTTACATTTGAATATTTTTCTTATTCAAATTAGATTCAGACACACTTCAAAGCAGCTGTCCTTATTCAGGTTTTACCCAAATGAATATGGATCCTTAGTAAGCACAGGGCTGGATGTATTCCACTACACATGTTCTACTAATGTAGAAACACAGTGCATTAACCTTACCTTTTTTAGTAATGATTCACTTACTGTGACATAGATAACTTTATAATGAAATCCAACATGTTAATTTATATACTATGCTTTTGCAGCCCCGGTAATGAACAGATTCATCAGAAGAGTATCAGGTAAGTTGTCATTTGCTGGCTGTTTAAAGCCTGTTCTGTCGAGAGGAAAACTCTGGACATTGTCAGTGCTGGAAACATATTCAACTTTTTTGACACATGAATACTGAGACTACGTCAGATTTGCTTCAGTAATACGAGTGATTTAGGACAATTCTTTTAATCTGTCTTTTCTCACTGTCTTTAGCTTATATACTAGAGTTGATTTATTAGAGTTTGTGAAACCACTTTGTCTCAAGTCTGGTTAATAATGTCAGTGAGTGACGTGGATAGGGAGATGAGGACAAGTACTACTACTAATAATAATCTCTTGCTCCTCATAATAGTAACATTCTGGCTTCTCAAAAATTGCTGTACTAGGACTGATATATCTGCATGTTTGACAGTCTGAATGGAAAGTATGAGCAAGGAAATGTATTTAGTAACACTTGAGGCCTTTTTATTACCTTTTATCACTTCAGATGGAAAAATTAACATCCTCTACATAGTAAACTAAACATTAAACCAAAGTAAGAGTACTTGTATATATTTAATAAAATACTGATAAAGGGGTATATATATATATATATACACATATAAAACACCTTTGCAAGGGTTTAAGCTAGAGCTGGGCAATATATCGATATTATATCGATATTGTGATTTTGGATATCGCAATATTGTAATATCCTTGTAACATAAGTGTTGTCTCTTACTGGCTTTAAAGGCTGCATTACAGTGAAGTGATGTCATTTCCTCAACTTACCAGACTGTTCTAGCTGTTCTATTATTTGCCTTTACCCACTTAGTCATTATATCCACATTACTGATGATTATTTATCAAAAATCTCATTGTGTAAATATTTTGTGAAAGCACCAATAGTCAACAATACAATATCGTTGCGGTATCAATATCAAGGTATTTGGTCAAAAATATCGTGATTTTTGATTTTCTCCATATCGCCCAGCCCTAGTTTAAGCATTATGTTTCTGCAAAATCAGAGTGAAGTTTCCCACATTTATGAATTGAAATATAAAGTATTTTTCAATGTGTGTCCTGTAAGAAGCTTTATTCAAATAAAAGTGTGTTATTACTACAGTATCTTGCCATTGAAACACAGGAAGGAAATGCAGTGCGAGTGCCACCACCATCACCCCATCCCCCAAAGCCCCACACTTAAGACAAGAAAAGTTGTGTTTATTGAAAGATTTATTGCATGAGACTGCAGAATAACCCCTTGGATTTGACTTTTGCTGTTGGGTCACTTGAATAAGAAGCTTTATTCTTAAGCATTTGAGTTCAAATGTTGTTTCCAAAGATTCTGTCAGAAATTGGAATTATTTTATGAATTTGCTTTCTGGTAATGAGTGTCCGCTTGATCTCTGTCATACAGTGTGTGCTGAAGCGTTCAATCCTGATGAAGATGACGAGGATAAAGAGCCAAGGGTAAACTGTGTTTCTTACCACAAAGAATTTGAATTTGATCTGAATCAACAACTGAGTCAACATTATAAAGTCTTCTGTGTGTACTTTAATGCTTTGGCAAGCATAGAGTCATGTCACAAGACCTGTGCTTCAATTTGCAGGTCACCCATCCAAAAACCGATGAGCAGAGACAGAGACTACAGCAAGCATGTTGGGACATTCTTCTGTTTAAGAATTTGGATCCGGTGAGTGGATTATACCATAAGCACTCTGGAGTCCTCTGGTTTGTGCTCTGCCATCTCTTAAATTACACAAAGGAGAACATGGCCTGAGGCCAACAGCTTTTTGCTGCAGCTTAGTGCACTATGTATGATTTGTAAAGATGGTTATTTTGAAGTAGCTAAAACAGCTCGCTGAGTGGATTCTGCATGATTGTTTCAACGCGTGAAATTCATATATTTGACTAATATTTCACACAATCGCAGGAAGAGATGTCTCAGGTGCTGGATGCCATGTTTGAGAAGTTCTGCACTGAAGGGGAGCACATCATTGATCAAGATGATGATGGGGACAACTTTTATGTTATTGAAAGGTGATCTTTCATGTGGCTTTCACAACATGGCTTGCTCATTATTTTTGAATCAGATTGTTGATTGTTATATATAACTTTAAAAATGAATATATTTGTGAAATAATCTGTAAAATCAATGTTCAGAAACAGAAAACAGAAACAGAAAGCAGTTTATTGCCACAGTACTGGAACTACATAGAATTTGCCTTGGTTATTGGGTGCATACATACATACAAACAAACAAACATATGAAAGATTAATAAGAATTCACAATAAATACAGAAACAGAGACAATATATATATATATATATATATCCTGCTGACTTAAGATTTCAGGACACATCAATATGGCTGACATGTGTTTATATTTTTTTCTGATTGTCTATTTTTCGTTTGTATTTTTATTCAGTGGGACGTTTAACATTTTCGTGAAGGTTGATGGCACAGACAAGCTGGTAGGCTGCTACGACAATCAAGGCAGCTTTGGAGAACTGGCATTGATGTACCACACCCCCAGGGCAGCCACAATAATCGCCACCTCGCCTGGAGCCCTTTGGTGCCTAGTGAGTAAACCAGGATTCCTAATGCAAGAACACAGTTGGCTCCGTGCACAGGTTTTTATAACATGCTGTGCTGTCAGTTGTCACGATTTACAGTAAATATCCAGGTTGTCTATGGTAGTGTTGGCAACTGGCACAATGCAGTAGGTGGGATCATGTTGTCTGACTGAGATAACATACTGTATACAACCCACTGAATGCAACAAAAAGTGAGAAAGTACTGAGTACTAGCACCTTAGATGAACATATGTAAATGAGTACTCAAGATGTTATAAATGTTGTAATTGTTACATTATATATGTTATACATATCAAAATGTGAAAAATGGGGCTGTCAACACCATCATGGAGAAGACACAAGTCAAGGTGAAAACATTTGTATTACCCGCATTGCTAATTCTTTTAAATTGTTATTTTAAATTTCAGCATTTTGGTTAAACAACATCCAAAAACTTTGTGAATATTCAGTTGCTACTCGATCTGTGAAGCAGCTTGTTTATTAATGAATCAGTGAGGGTCGTGTCCTTAAACTGTGGGTAACAGCTTTGTTATGTCATCTGTGTGCGAACCTGGCAGGTTGCATCTGTATCCCCTGTTGACCCCTGTTGTAGTGCGTGTTTGAGTCTGTGAACAAGCAGCCAGTCCTGTTCGACCGACGATCCCCAGAGGTCGAGGAGGGACAGTGCTGCTGAAGGGCCTCTAAGCAAACAGTAGTTTAGGAGCTTTAATTAGTCTGATTTAAGTCTGGCATTCAAATTGTATACAGTTACCTTTGTGGCATCTTGGTTGGATATTAAAGCTCCAGTACGCTAAGTCCTCAGGCCTAGCGCTCTACTGACCACATCACCACAAGGTTAAAGCCGTGTTTGCTCATTTGGTAGGGAATTCTTTGTTCCCAGCTAGAAGGAATCATAGTCAACTGCCTATGTTTCCTACAGTACACTATGTAACCACTGCATGTTGTCATCTAACATATTGCTGGGCATTATTTGATTCTAAAATATATATCATTCTACTGTATATTGTCCTGATCATTATATGCTACTGCTTGAGTTATCCTGAGTGGTGTAATGGTTTGCAGGAGATGCAGCGACCCCTACTGCCAAATGTTGTTTCATATGAGTTATTGTCAGGTGAAAGGGTGCCAGAACGGTCTCGAGCTGTGGGGAAAATGTAAATGAGTATTACCACCCAGCCATCCTGACTTATTTAAAGGTGCAGGGAAAGTAAGCACAACAAATAAAAATGATGGTGATGCCAGACTTTCTGTGCATCCTGGATTATTTCTCCATTATGTGTATTATGAGTCATCACAAACATTGTAACATTTTACAGCAAGAGAAAAGAGAGGGGCTTTTGATACTCCAAAAATACTCCAAAAAGATGTTTTTGATATATTGTACATATACATTACATACATATAACAATACAGTTTATGATAACAACACAGGGAGGCAAGATAACACTGTGTCTCACATGCACCTGAATGTTTTCCTTTTCTTTGAATCTGTGTTTCAGGATCGTCTGACATTCAGGAGGATTATAGTGAAGAACAATGCCAAGAAAAGGAGGCTATATGAGGCGTTCATTGAAACGTTACCACTGCTTACATCATTAGAGGTTAAGATTAGCTTTGTCCTCCAGTGTGAAGAGAATGCAGTATGCATTTACAGTAAAACCATTGTCAACCAAATATCCTTTCATCCACAGCTCTCCGAGAGAATGAAGGTAGTGGATGTAATATCCACCAAGGTGTATAGTGATTCACAGCAGATTATTGCTCAGGTGATGAATCTCTTTGTTCTTGGATTGATCATTTCCTTTTCTTATGCAATGGAGAATTTATAAACACTGAGTCGCTTATTTTTTGGGCTTTGTATTGAAGGGTGATTTAGCAGATCGCTTCTACATTGTTGAGTCTGGCCAAGTTAGAATCACCATGAAAAGAAGCAGGGTATGTTTGCCCAGTCTACCATTCATTTTTAAGTGTCAAAGAAAACTTTGTTTGCGTGTCCTGGTATGTTAAAGTGTGCATTTCTTTCTTGCCAGACGAAAAAAGACCAGGAGGATGAGGAGGTGGATATCGCCACATGCTCTAGGGGCCAGTATTTTGGGGAGTTGGCGCTCGTCACAAACAAGCCCAGAGCTGCATCAGCCTATGCTATGGGAACCGTCAAATGCTTGGGTATATTTTGTGCAATTTTATGACGTTATTGCGTCCAGCATGTAGACTTCTCAGTATACCACTCATTACTATTCTCTTCTGTTCTTTTTTTTTTTTAAATCAGCCATGGACATCAAAGCTTTCGAGAGATTGCTGGGCCCGTGCATGGACATCATGAAGAGAAACATTGCTAACTATGAGGAGCAGCTGGTCACCCTGTTTGGAAGTAGCACTGATATTGAGCAACAAAGTGCATCAGACAGCTCCAATGGACCATGAATCGGTGGTTAGAATAAATAGAGGCTTGTATGGAGTTTTTTCCCCCCATAATCACTTAAATGGCTTTTCTTACAACAAATGTGAATATCCACTTCAATATTTGTGTGTCAGGTAAAAAACAGGCTACGTCAGAATCCCATATGAGACAGGGTTCATTTTAACAGTTTGCCACCGAGTGTTATGACGGAAGTAAAATAAGCCAAAGCAGAATTGCTCAACGCTTGTTTGAATTAGATTTCTCACGACTCTCACCCTAAAAATGTAAGCATATGTCAGACATTTTGTTAACCCTCACCTTTTCTCCACAGCATTATATTTACACCTACAGTATAATATTGTTTGTACATTTGTTAACATTGTTGGTCAAAATCAGATGCCAAAACTAATTTTTACTGGATAAGTATAAGCAAATATGTCACAATCTCTTGTCATTTTTGGCAAGAGCACTAACACTCGCAGCATGAGGAAAAGTGCCCCAACGTGAGAAAGGATTAAAAATGTGTAAAATAAGTTAATTTAATAACATATTTCACATTTTTATCACAACAGAATGTAGACTTGGCAGTACTTTAATACTTTTACAAAATGTATTTATGTTTATTATAAGATTTAATCCCTTGAATACATGTTCATAAACTGTATCATTGTTGGTAAGTGTGTATTTGTGGCTGTTAGCCTAATACTATGCTTTTGCAAAGAAAAACTTCAGAAAGATAGCTGATAGTTTTGTAAGAATATACAACACATTGCTGTACAATTTAAAACTGAGTATTTACTGTTATTATATATGCCCAGCTTTAATTTAACTAGTTGCCCCACTAGACTGTAGTCATTATAGGCAGTGTCTTGAAACAATTGATTTTCCTGTGTTTTAATGTAAAGTTTAAGTCATATTGTTTTTGTGTCAGTGAAACATACATTATGATTATAATATCCATTATTGCTGTCTACCTCTGCCAACAACTTATACTGTTTGGAAACACATTTTCAATGTTCCCTCTAAACAGAAATCTAAAGTGGGTCTTCTCTCTCTCTCTCTCTCTCTCTCTCTCTCTCTCTCTTCTCTCTTTTAAAAATTTGTTGAAGTCTTCTGTGTTTTGTCTGTGGTTTACTGCAGCTTAAACTGTTTAAAGCTGGTTTAACATTTAAACATTCTGAATTTATTTCCCCTCTTTGTGCAGGTAGTGCTGGTAATTTTTAAGGCAAACCCATAATACTGACTGAAAGTACGGCATGTTTCACTTTTCATGTCAATAAAGAACTTTTTTTTATATATATATTTGCTTGTTACATAAGTATGTGTTACTATAATGGAATAGCACACTTTCTAAGCTTTTCATTCATTCCTTATTCATACAGTCGTTCATTAACTATATGATGTAGTAAAACAGTTAAAGCAATTGTTTTTATGTACGAGGGAAAGGACAAATAATCTAGAAAGCAATGTAAGTAAAAAGGTATTTCTTGCTGTAGTTGCAACATTGCAGATAGAGAAATAATGTATTGTTTCTGTCATTGCCAATCAGCTGTTACTGGGTAGTAACAGGCATGAACGTTCATCCAATCATATGATGATCAACAAACTAGGCCCCACCTTCAATATTTTTCTCAACAGTATCGACCAATAGAATACCCGGATTCTTGTTATTGACGTTCTTATTCACCAATAGGAGGCTTTGTCTGGAAACATTCATTCCCACCCTTCGAGTGAATGCCAGAGAGTTTCTTGATGGCGACAAGGTTTGGTAAGTGGGAAGTTGGCTACTTTTCTTTCGAAGAAATTAAAGGTTTAAACAAAATTTTAACTTAATCGGTATGTGATCAGTGTCTTTACAATTCTACCATGGTGTTTTAGCGGGGTTGTCACGCGTTTATTTGATGTCGAATGACAGGTTGTACTCGACAATGTTTTTTTTCGCCGTGACGCTTGTTTTGGTGGTAACAAGCCCAACCGACAGCAGTTTTGTGTATCAAAACATACAAAACAAGTCTTTCAATTGGTAGAATCTGCCTTGATCCGTGTAAAAATGTCGTTTAAAGGCCTCGGGGTTTTCGTGTCATTCATTTTGAACGGAGCAGAGGTTGCGTCATGCCTCAACTTGTTGACATTCTTTTGTTTACAATGTAGCTAGCTAGACCATAGACTAAAAACACGACAGCCTCTGCGTTTGAAATAAGGACACTGCTGCTGATTTTGAGGAGTGTGAAAACAGTAGGCCCGAGCTTCAAACTGTCTTTTGTACTTGATAATAATTTTGAAACGTTAACGGTATGTCATTCGTATATCCGCGTTTACGAAGTCAAGCAACGGTTTGTCAGAGCTTGCAGCGACCATTGATGGGTTGTCAGAAAGCAACCGTTAGTTCTTTCCTTGTGAACTGATTAATTTTATGTTCCCAGCTTATTATAAATATAATTTTTTACTTTGCACGACACCAAATATATCAGACAAAGACTTAATTTTAATTTTACTTCATTTTTGACATTGATATTCCTTCACATTTTTTCAACTTCGTGTTTTCGAGCCTCTATTACGCTACTTTTCAAAGCGAATTTCTGCAAATTTTCACTTTTGCTACGCAGTTATGAATGAATGAGCTCTGGTACGCATGCGCCAGATCCTTTTTTAAGTTTATAAACAAGGCCTCCACGCAGCGGGTCACATGACTAGTCACAGAGGTATACTGTCCCGATTCAGAACAAAGGATTCCCTAAAAGCTTCATATCTTTAAATTGATGCATGCAATGCACATGACATGTCTTGTTATGATAACATACTGCCTGGGGTATTTTTTTTATTTTCCGCGGACTAAGCCTTTTACGGATTATGTGTAATGTTTTTTACTCTATGGATCCGTTCGTTATGTCAATGAATACAACAAAAATCCGCTGAACACCATTCAGACTTATGTATGTAATTACAAAAAATGTCGTTATTGCTTAAGTCTAATTTAAAAGTAAGGAAATAGATTGTTAAAGCTCTTGGGTTGTCCCTTTTTCTTTAGCATAAAATCAGCTAATGTGGCAGAATATGATGATGTAAGCTGAGTAAACTGACCTGCAGCCTGTTCAAAGAAATAGAGGAACAACACAACATTGTGAGAATGGACGAGTCTTTCGATCCACTCAAGTGCAACGAGGAACTGCCTTCCTCACCTGGGTGCCACATGGATTATGGTAAAATCCTAAATCAGCAACAAATCACATTCTACATTTAAGTAAACTGAACTTTTCCACATCAATTATGGGTATTATTGTTGACTTCTTCCTAGATGACATGCCAGAGTTGCAGGAGGTAGAGGACCAGAGGTCTCCAGGGTTATTTCAGGTTGGAGCAGGGGTGTCTCACCAGGAGCTCAGCTGCTCCCCCAACACCAACTGGCTCACTGAGCTCGCCAACATTGCCACCAGTCCTCAGAGCCCCCTGTTGAAGAGCGTCCCACATAAGAGGTTCGTACCAAGGCCAACTACCATACAAATCAATAGTCTGATGAGTGCATACAGTGAAATAAACTCAAATAGAAGTTGACAACCCCTGTTAGAACATAAGTACATAATACCCCAGGGTGGGTATTCCACAAAGTAGGATTGGCAAATTAGCCAAATAATGTATAAAATGTTATGAAATATCTATTCTGTTGATTTTTTTGCAATTATTGAAGTAAATGACCCAATATGTTTACATCATTACAACTAGGATATCGCAAAATCATTTTCACAGTTAACCTGGCTAATGTTGTGTTGTTTAATACCCCTGCTGGTGTTAAAAAACAACCAATCAGCTGTCTGTAGATTATAAATATCACTTATATTTTACTTAAAAATATAAAGTGTAGCCAATGACTATATATGACCGTGATATATATTTATGACATTGTCATTTTATTCCAGATCATCTCCAGTCCACATCTTTGGCAACAGTAATAGTTTACATTCCTACGCCCGTCCCCCATTAGCCAGTAGTGCACCCAACCCGTCCAGAGGCCACCTCAGGGAGCGCAGGCGTGTCAGGGTAACCTTTCACCTTTTGAAAACCTAAAAATCATCAATTTTTGCAGACCCAGTGATTATTGCCTAGAATATTCTGTATGACATGTATACTGAAATTGATTATTTTACTGATGTAATGGTAAGATGTTTTTTTTTTTTTTTTTATTTACAACAGGCTAGCAGTGAATCGGAGTCTGGAGTTTTCTCAATGTCCTCATCTTTTTCTGATGATGAAGACATGGCCTGGTCTCACAACTGGCCCTCCACAGCCTGGCATTGCTTCCTTAAAGGTGCATACGTACACAACCATGTACATACTGTATGCATTCACCAGTATACACCTTACTCACACACACTGAAGTAAAACCTGTGTTTTTCTAAGAATTTGTTGAAAGAAAAAATGGTCTTAAGAATTATACCTCATAGCTTAAAGGCACAATCCACAGTCTAGTGTAAGTACATACTCCCCATTAGAAAACAAGCCATTCATTCATGATTTCTTAAATCTATCATTTACATCAGTAATGTATAAATACACATGTAAAACACATTTAAAAACAAAAAACAAATATAAGTTGAGAAACACAATTATATATTTTTTATCCTACTCTTCTGGAATGTTTGTGAATATACCTGTAATTATTGTGGTCAAAACTGTACTGATTGGTTGCTTAACTGCTATGCCCTCAAAGTGTGCTTATGATAATAGTCATGTAATCAAGACTGTTTTGGACTGAAGCTGTAGAGGTGCTGACACTAATCTTTTGTTAAAGGTGCTCTAAGCGATGTCACACGTTTTTTAGGCTACCATATTTTTTGTCACATACAGCAAACATCTCCTCACTATCCGCTAGCTGCCTGTCCCCTGAACTCACTGTAAAAAACGCGGTCTCTGTAGACAGCCCAGGCACCAAAAACGGCAACAAAAACAAACTGCGCCAACCTGCACCACGAAACATAACAAACAGCGTTCCAGCCAATAACCGCCAAGAAGGATTTTGGGGTGGGGGTTGGGGGAGTTAGTGCACGGAAAGGTGGAGGAGGGGACGGGATGAGGAGGAGGGAGGGGCAAGCTAGCCTCAGTTTCTCACTTTCTTTATAACCAGGTCGAGCATGAGTAAACATTGGTACGAGCAAACATTTGTAAAGAAATTCCGACCTCAGGTGTCCAAACCAAAGTATTGCATCCATTTTCCAGCATTCTCTTCTCTTTATCAACAAACATTTGCTTATTTATCATGTAACATTGTTGTGTTGATATTCAGGAACTCGCCTGCGCTTCCATCGAGGTCCTAATGTGGAGTGGCAGGAAGCTGATGAACTCAGGGATTCTGATGATGACTCAGATGATGAAACCATGATGCCATCGTCCTTCTCTTTTAAGGCAGTGAGTTTAGTATTTCTTAAAATGATTCATAAGAATCTGCTATACTTGGGAATACTTTACTGCTGTGTACACCTTAGTATTGCTGCATTAATGACTAGATGACTGCATGATGCAGTGTGATGTCAGTGGACATGATGGCTTGTAATGAATAGCTTGTAATGGCCACAAGCTGGCAGCCAGGTTAACAGTGGATGGACAGACAGTTAGTAACTAAGTACATGAATAAAACACAACATCCTTGATGATTTGCAGTGGTGGTCTCATTTAGTATCCTAGAAACCAAGTGATCAGGCACCAAGTTGTTTAAACACCAATTCCTCTTTCTTAGTGAGTTCCACAAGCTAATCGTGCTGGTGAGTAAAGACTTTTCTTACATTTATTCTTTTGCTTCATTTACAGAGATATGGTTTAGAGGGTCTGAAGTTGGTGAGCCACGAAGAGACAGTGTCTTTTGGCCAGGCAGTTCTTAAACTGACCTTTGACCCTGGTTCACCTGATGATGGCCTTTTAACAGCTGAATGCCGATTGGATCACCCATTTTTCGTCAAAAATAAAGGTAAAATAAGATTTTTTGAGATTTCTGTTTAAAATCCGTACACATTGACTGCAGGTTGTGTTCTCCAGCTTTGTTGGCAATATGTGAAATTGGTCATTGCCAACAGAAGCTTCCACTGACCAAATGTTTGCCAAATGCAAAATACTTCATCTTTTGCTTAAATAAATGGTTTTATGATCAAAGTAATCTGTAATTTACCATCTGTGTTTTTCAGGGTGGTCTTCCTTTTATCCGAGCCTTACTGTGGTGCACCATGGGATCCCTTGCTATGAGATGCAGTTGGGCAATGTGTGCCTGCCACCAAACCACCCAGAAGCCATTAACTGTGATGACTCTGTTGTCTTTGACACTTTCAGAAGGTACACTCTTATAACTAAACTTAAAGTGGCTGTAATTTATATATTTATATAACAATGTATAAAATTACAACATGACAGTTTGAAAGGCGTCGCTCGTAGTGATGAATATACATGTGCAGAGAATTATCACCGGACTGCAGCTCCTCTCTAGCCTGACAAGCCAGACCCACATTAAGATGTTGGGTCTGGGAACTCACCATTGACAGGGCTCAATCTGAGGGGCGGGATAAACGGTTGTCTTTCAAATTCCCTCTGCACGCAACAGGATAGCACTACAACCAGGCAATAACTTTTTTGGCCACTTGGGATCACAATTTGAACACAATATTCCTGCTGTTTTTCACTGAAAACAGCTACCCGCTGCGGCTGAAAGTGACACTATGAGAACGGTGGAATTGAATCGAATCAGTAAAGTTGAAGACTGAAAGCTAAATAGAAATGCAAGCAATAATCAATTAGTTGTCCGATTTTTAATTTATCGCCAACTATTTTGAAAATCAATTAATCGGTTTGAGTCAAAATTCTTTTATTCCACCTTCTTAAATGTGAATACTTTCTGGTTTCTTTACTCCTCTATGACAGTGAACTAAATATCTTTGAGTTGTGGACAAAACGGCATTTGAGGACGTTTGAGGACGTCTAATCATCGTCTCTACAAGACGTTTTCTATATCGCTTTAAATAAAATAAACAGATGAGTTAGAAATATGGTGTGTATTCTAAAAACAAAATAATTGGTTTATAAATATGTTACTGCAGTTATTCATTATATAGCAAATCTACAATCATTTACATATCCAGTATTTGTATATTTTAGACATTTTTTGACGAGTGACAAGGTGACATTTTGTAACAAACAGCAAACGTACACACTGGAAAAATAACAAATTGCAGATTAAAATGTGATAGATTAACAAAACACAATATTAATGTCTGCCTCTCTTTTCTCCTGCAGTTATGACTTCACCCCACTAGACTCCTCAGCAGTGTATGTTCTAAGCAGCATGGCTCGTCAGCGCAGGACCTCCCTGTCTAGTGGGGGTGCTGTCAGTCCAGACTGTGATAAACTTGAGCGCTCCAGCTCTCCACAATCCTCGACTGGCAAATCAAACAGGAGCCACACCTCAGGGACAGCCAGTGGTGCCACGCCTACAAAATGCAAGCGGCCAATGAATGCCTTCATGCTCTTCGCCAAAAAGTACAGAGTGGAGTACACACAGATGTATCCTGGGAAGGACAACAGGTATGCAAAAGTCAATAAGATCCAGTGCACTTATGTTTTGTATCGCAGACTTACCTAATTTAGGCTAATGAATTTCTATATTACCGTGTCACATTTTTAAATACGCTCACATTAGCCTTGCGTTCAATGTAATTTCCTGTAAGAGGATGTGGTGTCACAGGTCCAGGTGTGTGTAGTAAATAAATATTTAGCAGAGAGATCACGAACAGTAAACAGTCTATGAAAGTCATATGACAGATGTAGTCTAGTTGTGTAATGTACCAAATAGCATGATGGCACACACTGCGTTAGTATTTCTTTTGCCAGACCCTCCTTCAAAGCGCGCAAGTGGCATTCGAGGATGGGAGGAAAACATATTCTGGTTTATTGGCATTTCTTTAAACCGATCAGAATCGTCATGGGTGGCGCTCAACTCCGCACAGAGCCGCTGCAAAGTAGTCGTGCGAGAGAAAACTCAGATTGGACAGATGGTCTAGCTAGCTGTGTCAATTTACCCTGCAGAAATCAGTCAGTAATAGTCCTCATTAATCCACCGAATTTAAAATTCCACCAGAAAGAAAGCGAAAGGAAACGGAAAATACA